>NC_083291.1:34512459-34821511 GCF_963506605.1 Zootoca vivipara | reverse complement strand
ATGTAGATAAGCATTATCACCACCTAATGCCTACATCTCCAGCTGTTGTTAAAGATACAGTTGAAAAGCTGGTAACATTCCCTAGGGACAAGAGAAAGCTTAGGAATGAAAAAGGCTGTCACTGTGTCCTCCCTGCATTCTTAGTAGCTTGTCTTGTTTTTGGGATACTGTACAACATTTCATTATCACCATTATCATATGCTTTCTCATGTAGAAAATTTTAAATTCCTGCATTGAAACGTATACAGATATTATAGGCCAGGAGCCAAGGCAAACGTACATCACTGGAAAATGGAGACAGAAAGTTAAAATCCATCCTCAGCTTCCCTGAACTAGTGCCAAAATAAGCACATTTTTCCAGGCACAATGAGTCTTTATCCATATTTGCCTGAATTGTCTCAGTTTTGTTGGCAGGATGCTGTCTGAAAGTATTTCAGAGTCTAAAAATTGGTCTAAAGAGTACAGTTGCTGTATACTAAAACTTACCTCCTTCCCAATACAATAACTAAATAGTACAGTATTTTAAATTGCACCAGTAAACTGGGCAACAGTGCATCATGCCATATAGTCAGATGATTACAATTATCAGATTCTTTAATGTATCAGCACACTGTCTTAGGCCTCCAAAATTTTGCCTTCACCACTTAATGGAAGGAAGGAATCAATTAGCAGCTAAACTTAAAGCTGTGTGCTATAGCTATCTTGGCTGTAGCTTCCGCGTGACAGCCCTGCCCACATGGCACAAATTCCATCTGTTCTGTGATGCAGCCACGTGTTTGGATAGAGCTACAACCTGGGCTGTCATATAACTGACTAGCTGTAATTTCTGTCCCTGCAGCAGCTGCTATGAGCAAGTAACAATGTGCTTTTCAGCTGCTTGTTTTCGGCTACTGGTTTTTTAGTTAAACTCAAGATAAGAGTGTTTTGATGGCATATAATTAATACATTTTGGGACAAAGGGGGGATGGAACAATTTTCATATATACCCAAGTTACATCATCTAGTAAATCTAATGTACCAACATATCCTTTAGCATGTAAACAACTGAGCTACAGGCCTAACTGGCCTGTAACAGGAAGAACCATAACTTGTGTCAAAGTCCAATATTATAATCCAGTCCAAAAAAAAGGATCAGGAAAAGTAGATACAGCAGCTTCAGCTCCTCCCACCCTGAACAGCCCATTAGTTGCTCTTCAGGGGGTACAGGTCAAATGCCCAAGGAGGACAACTACATGTTTATTAATTATTTTTACATTTCTGCTCTGCTTTCTCATATAAACACCACAAGGTAGCCAAAAGGTTCACTATTTTAAGTAGCCTCTGGGTGCTGAGAATATATCAGTTCCAAGCATTCCATAAACCTGGATGGGAACAAGCGCTATGCTGATGCACTTCCTTGTCCCTTCTGACACAACACTTCAGTTAGTTACCAATTGCATCTGAATCAGGAAATTATGGTTTGCTCTTGCCCTCCCAACCAGGACTACGAACCATGTTTTGACCAAGCCAGGTAGAAATTTGTTAAAAGTGCTCGTTCGAAATAGCAAGAACTCAGTTTATTGTGAACCAGTACAAATAAGACCATTAACGCCTACCTGCACTCACTTCGGTTCTCAAAATCTTTCTCATACTATCTATGATCCCTTAATGGGAGATGCCATCGATTGAACCTAAGAACTTCTGCACAAAGAAAGCAGGTTGCACTGATACAGCCTTCCATCCCTTTAATATGTGTCAAATATAAGTAACTGACTCATAATTGGGGAGGCCACTGGTACATCTCTAGGTCAGTACTAACCATCGCCTAACTGCAGCTCTCTAAGGCCTCAGGCAGCCAATATTTAAATTACAGATTGAATCCTGAACCTTCAGAATCCAAAGTACATGCTTTATCTACTAACCTAGGTGCTCTTCCCATAAAAATATCACTTATGGAGTCACTATGACATCATTCCTTCCAAAACACCATAAAGGGACCAATGTTTTGCTTTAAATCATTGTAAAGGTAAAGGGACCCCTGACCATTAGGTCCAGTCATGACCGACTCTGGGGTTGCGGCGCTCATCTCGCATTATTGGCCGAGGGAGCCAGCGTACAGCATCCAGGTCATGTGGCCAGCATGACAAAGCCGCTTCTGGAGAACCAGAGCAGCACTCTGAATTCTGTGCTGTTACTACTACCCATTGATGTTTAACCACGAAGGGAGGCAGTGATTTTTTAAAAAATTCATTTATTACTGCTGTGCGACGTCACAATCATTTTTAACCAAACAGGGGGGAAACTACTCCACTTGACGTCACTGCGACGTCACGACGCGTCCGTGAGTCACTGTTTTTCTCTCCGTGTCTATGAGGGAGCAGTCGACGCCCGCCTCCCCGTAAACTCGATTGGCTAATCTCAGGGCCTCAGCCGGCGCCTATTGGTCAGCCCGCCCACCAATCACTGCGGAGCGCCGAAGCCCCGCCTGTCAGGGCCTGGGCCCTTTCCCGACAAGCCCTGCTTGGAGTGGCCGCTGCCGCGGGGGCCAAAGCCTGGAGAAAAGCCGCCGCTCACTCGCTTCACCCTCCTCGGCTGCCTCGGGGAGTCAAGCGGGAGCCGCAGGCCCCGCCATTTTGCAGCGGTGGGGGGGAAGGAGGGGAAACGGACTCGGACCCACCTGGACCGTCCCGGCCCCGCGAGGCCGCGTCCCCTCAGGGGGAGGGCGGGGACGGAGTCGCGGCTGTCGTGCCCTTTCTCGATTTTGGCGGGAATCGCGCTGAGGAAGAGAGGGTGGGCGGTTGTTGTTGTTGTTGCTGGGTTTCCTGGTCGCCACGACTACGGTGGCTATGGCGCCCTCCGTGTTCCCTCACCGGGGCAACTGTTGCTACCCACCTCGGCGAGGGGAGGGGAAGGGAGGGGGAAATGGGCGGCGCCCGGCGCCGATTGGACGGTGTCGAAGGCTCATTGGGCTGTGTTGCTGTCAGTCACTCTTTGGCGCTTCCTCCTCTCCGTTGGTTCTAAAGCCGCGCCCCTCACCGGATACTTCACCCTTTTATTGGCCAGTCAGGCATTCCGCAACACGGATTTGATTAGAGGCCTGCCTGTCTAGTGGAAAGGGCGAGCCTAATGGGCGGCTGTAACAAATTGGGAGTTGGCAACTTCCTACTGGCCGAAGGCCTTGTCAGTAAACTGTCGCGTCCGTTAACACTATGACACCTTAGACAGGTTGGGACGCATGCGCAACTTGCGGCATGCTGGGAATTGTAGTTCATAATTGACAGGAGAGCCTGGTTTAAAGGCAAGTAGGTGGCGCACGTGCTCGTCGCTTCACTGTGTTGCGCACGACCTGTGTCAGAAGCAGCTCTGCAATATGGATATGCCTGCGATAGTAAGTGTGTGTTACCTTACCATAAAACAGAAAGGACCGTTTGCTCCAGCTCAATGGAAACATAGATTAAAATATTGTTGGAGCAAAAAATATTAACTTCACGTACACGCCCATGGCGGTGTGATGTGGAGGTGGCAGATAAAGGTAAAGGACCCAGTGTGCGGCAACTGAAAAAGGCAAACTCCAAGCTAGCGATTGTTAAGGAAAGAAACTGAAAAATAAAACTCTCAGTATCATAATGCCATTTAGAGTACTGTACTGTGTACAGTCCTGGTCTCCTCACCTCAGAAAGGATATTTTGTAATTGGAAAAGATTCAGAAAAGTGCCACCGCAATGATCAAGGGATGGAACAACTCCCCTATGAAGAAAGGTTGCAGAGTTTGGCACTTTTTAGTTTAGAGAAAAGGCAAGTTAGAGGCAGTGTGATAGGGTTGCCATATTTCGAAAAGTGAAAATCTGGACACAAATGTTGGAGGAAGTGTTTTCCCTCTCTCATACCCCTAATGGAAAGTGAGAATGCTTAGAGATGAAATTGTAAGTGAGCACAATATGGGATACAGCACAATGTCTGTATATAATGACATAAATTATAGGCCGATGTTTATGCACATGTGTGCACAAACAGTTGTACTTTATAGAATCTCTAAGGATCAGTCACAGGGTTTTGTTTTTTTTTATCTTCAAACTTAGCACTAAGGGTAAAATGCAACATCTCTTCCCACCCCAGCTTTGGAGTGAGGTGGGGGTGGCAATGTTGCCTTTTACAGTGGTACCACTGGATACGTGCCTGATCCGTTCCGGGGTGCCATTCGCACCCGAAAAGTACATATCCAGAGCGGCAATAGAGCGCTTCTGCGCACATGCAAAGTGCGCAGAATGTTTCTGCGCATGCGCGCGCGGCGAAACCCAGAAGTTAACACTTCCAGGTCCGCCGAGTACTTAACATGAAAGTACGCAACCCACAGCGTATGCAACCCGAGGTATGACTATACTCTTAAAGAGCAGGCAGTGGGTTGATCTCAGTGCTGTGGTGCTTAGGGCTAAGATCATTCTGCCTGCTGTTTGGAGAGGAATTGTAAAGATAAAGCAAAATGCTATGTCTCCCAATTGGATTGGGAGATGAAGTTGCATGGCTGACAATTCAGTTCCTGGGGCCTAAGCAATCCAAATTTCAGTTTATGCACTTGATAGGACAGTTACTGGTAGATCTCTGGGTGATTTGCAGTAGATCCCAGTTGTTTAGTAACTGTCATTAAATACCCTGGCCATCATTTTGCATGAAACTATTCCACGCTTGATCTGGAAGCTGCAGTCATTACAGATTGCAGCAGCATGATTGTTGACAGAAGTGAGGCATTGTCAGCATATAACACCCGTGCTCAGAGATCTGCACTGGTTTGCTCCTGGGTCAACATCAAGGAGTTATAGTTAGCATATAAAGCCCTTGACAACTTGGAACCAGTTTACCCACGAGATTGACTTACCCCACATGTGCCCATTCGACTGGTTTGATAGCACTACTACAAATTAGTACTACAAATGCCACACAATACCTGTTCCATATTTGTCAGAACTTTAGTGTGACGGCACTTTGGAACTCCCTGCCCATTGAGGTGCCTTCAATGTCCTCTTCGGTGTCTGCTAAAAACATTCTTGGAAAGGAGGTGATTTTAATTTGTTTTAGTAATTTAACTTTTGTATGTTTTAAAGTTGAGTCATAACTTTTCTAGATTCTACTGTTTTATTTTTTTGTAAGCTGCTTTGAAGTCATTGTTTTATAGTCAGCAAATTTATGAAATAAATTTTTAAAAAATGAATTTGGAGTTTCAAGTGCAGAGAGGATCTATATACAGTATGGGACAGAGATCAAAATTGCACCAGTTAATTGCAGCTGCAAGTCTATTTTTTAAATCTCAGAAGCGTGTTTTGGGACATCATAGCAGGGTTTTAGCTTTGTTTCCTACCACCTATTGTTTCCCCACCCCCACCCCAACCCACGCTTCCGTTTTTCCTGTACATGCATAGACTCCCTCCTCTCACATCTGGTGGGTGGGTTGTTCTCTGGGGTGGGCTCAGATGTGGGTGTGTTTAAAGGTCATGTACCACAAAGTGGTAGGATAGAAACTTGAGACTTCCGTTTAGGTTAACAAAATGAACGAAAAGAGCTGAAAAATAATGTCCCTAACCTGAAGTGAGCAAGAGGGAGCATGTGTATACAGGCAACTCCCCATTTGCACAGGGATTGCGCTCCAGGTAATTGCGTGCATGGGTGAAATTGCACATAATTGAAAAATCCTGCAAACACCCTATTCCCGCCCCTTTTTGCTCCCTCTCCCAACCAAGTAGGAACTCCAAAAATGTCTCTTGGAGAAGTTAAAAGAGTACTTGGGAAAGAGACTCCCTGAAAGAATAAAGATCAAGGATGTATGATTCCTCAGTACTGGAGTCAAAGCTGTTATGTTGGACTGGAGGAAGACTATGATGAACTTTTATCAATAATAGTATTCAGAGAACCTCTTTTAAACTTTTTGTGTAGAAGGACAACGAACTTGAGATGCCCAGAATTGAGTATTGGAAAAAAAGATTGTCTAGCAGAAGGAGGAACTGTTGGACACCATCCTGGAGCGAACATTTCAAATATTTTGAAGAAATATTGTATATACAACTGACAAACTGATAGTTGGAAGTCCTTTTTATTTGTATTTCCCCCCCCTTTCCCTTGTCTATTTTTCTTTTATTTTCTCATTCCTTTATTATTATTCCATTTTTGTTGTTATTTCTTTTCCTTTTCTGCTCTGCTCTTGCTTCTGTTTTGATTTATTTTCTGTTGCTGCTGCTGCTGCTGTCCTCTACTTTGTGTTAAGGAGGGAATTGCATGCAGATGAAGGTGATGGATGGCTGGAGAAGGACCCTGTGTGAGAGGATGAGAAGGGGAGATCTCCTAGGGTGGGAGGCCATGGGAAGAAAGGAAAACTCTCAGGTGAGAGCCGGGAGAGCTCACCTTTTCTGTCTTGAACAAATGTTAAGATATACCTATGAGAGGACTTTTCATCTTCCTTTCAATTTTTGTCTAGTTTCTTTTTTATTGTATTATGAAAAGTCTTAATAAAATTTCATTAAAGAACAATGTCTCTCGCTTGCCGAGGTGTTAGTGTGTGTGTGTGGAATTGCTCCTTTGTTTGAAATGTTGCATTTATCATGCAGCCGAGGGCAAACTCGCCATTCAGCCTTGGGGCAAAGTTTATCTCAGTCACAGAAGGCTCGGATGGTGGCATTTGCCAGCGGCCGGGAGGCGGTGGATTTCTTATCGCAGGGCAGAGAAGTAAGGTCTCTTATCTTCAGCAGGCCGAAAGGACAGTATTCTGGGAGATAAGGAAAGTTCAATGATGCTCTGGCTGCCAGCGCAGCATGAAAAGAAGTCTTACGCAGCAGGGAGTTGTGGTGGCTCTGCGGACTTCTCAGCTATGCGAGGGCAGCATAGGGGGAGGCGAGGAGATCTCACCCGGATGTACAATCCAACTAGAGGTCCCTTGTTTGCAGAGGGTGGTCCTCTATTTTAAAGTGCTGTCGGAGGACGTTCCCCTATCTAGGACAATATCATCTACAAAGCAACTGGCAATAGCTCTCCAAGGTTTCAGGAAGTGAATCTTTCCCAGGTCTTCTTGGGGAATCTGCATGCAAAGCAAGTGTTCTACTATGGAACTTGGCCCTCCCCTTTAATGTGGGATTATAAAGGTAAAGGGACCCCTGACCATTAGGTCCAGTCGTGACCGACTCTGGGGTTGCGCGCTCATCTCGCATTATTGGCCGAGGGAGCCGGCGTATAGCTTCCAGGTCATGTGGCCAGCATGACAAAGCCGCTTCTGGCAAACCAGAGCAGCACATGGAAACGTCGTTTACCTTCCCGCTGTAGCGGTTCCTATTTATCTACTTGCATTTTGACGTGCTTTCGAACTGCTAGGTTGGCAGGAGCTGGGACCGAGCAACGGGAGCTCACCCTGTCGCAGGGATTCAAACCGCCAACCTTCTGATCAGCAAGCCCTAGGCTCAGTGGTTTAACCCACAGCGCCACCTGGGTCCCTTAATGTGGGATTATATTAAGGATTATTGCCTATAAATGTAAGGAAACAGTTGCACAAGGGTCCGAATGGACCACAGTACCAATGCCTCTGGGGTCTCTCAAGGAGGTATTCATAACACGGGGACAAAGTTCAAGCATGTGAATCCCCACCTCCACATCCTTGGTTCAGACCAAGGACGAGGTTTACCCAGGGCTTTTTTTTCAGCCAGAACCCGACATGCACACCATTGCCATTACTGTATAAGAGAACAAAAGAGGTGTTCGTGGAAGTGTTTTCTAGGAAAATAACGCCGAGTTTACCTACTTGTTTACCTACTTATTTCTGCCAAACATAGAGTTAAACTGTTTATTTGTCTGGTCTACCAGGTAGACCCTTTAAACATGAAATACAGTGGTACCTTGGGTTACAAACACCTCGGGTTACAAACACTTTGGGTTACAGGCTCCGCTAACCCGGAAGTAGTACCTCGGGTTAAGGGCTGGTAGAATTTTTATTCCAGGTCAATGTTAGCTGTCCCTGTACTGAAGAACCAGAGATTCTCGGTGGAAATTATGATCTAGGCCAGGGGTTGTCGACCTGGTCCCTACCGCCCACTAGTGGGCATTTCAATATTCTAGGTGGGCGGTAGGGGTTCTACGGCAGAAGCTGAACCCCCCTTCCATCAAGCACTGGTGGGTGGTAAGAAAATTTTACCATCAAGAAAGATAAATTAGTGGGCAGTAGATATAAAAAGGTTGACTACCCCTGATCTACAGGGACCCAGGTGGCGCTGTGGTTAAACCACTGAGCCTAGGGCTTGCTGATCAGAAGGTCGGTGGTTCGAATTCCTGTGACGGGGTGAGCTCCCGTTGCTCGGTCCCAGCTCCTGCCAACCTAGCAGTTTGAAAGCAGGTCAAAATGCAAGTAGATAAATAGGAACCGCTACAGCGGGAAGGTAAACGGCGTTTCCATGTGCTGCTCTGGTTTGCCAGAAGCGGCTTTGTCATGCTGGCCACATGACCAGGAAGCTGTACGCCGGCTCCCTCGGCCAATAATGCGAGATGAGCGCACAACCCCAGAGTCGGTCACGACTGGACCTAATGGTCAGGGGTCCCTTTACCTTTACCTTTACCCCTGATCTACACCCATATTGAACTGAACTTTCTACTCACCTGCTTCTCTAAGAAGGTGTTGTAGCGGCAATGGGAGAGTCGAATGAAGCTGCTGGAATTTCAGAGAGCTGCTCTTTTGTCAGCATCCCCAGTGGTTATGACATTTTTGTTGTTCCATTTTTCCTTTGCTGGCAAAAAATTTCCTTTACATGTGCAGAATTTTACATTGCTAAGCAGAAAGAGATTAAACTTTAAGCTGTTGCTTTCACAAAGTAATAAGAATAGATTTAAACTGTTATCTTCTATCATTGACTTGCTCCAAATTACGCACCGTTGAGAGAGAAAAATTAGAAGCACCAACATGAGAGATCATCAAAGCCCTTCAAAAGCAATCATCATAATTTGTATAGCTTTTAATGGTTCATAATATCTTTGCAACAGACACTACTTCTTGTAGCAGTAGCTTAATGTTGCTCATTATAAAATGATGAAGCCAACCCAAATAACCATATCATTTCATTTTAAAATTGCTTTTGTGTGTGTGTGTGTGTGTGTGTGTGTGTGTGCGAGAGAGAGAGAGAGAGAGAGAGAGAGAATTATATCTAGAAATAGAGCGGAATTCAATTTTATCTTGATTTTGATTCACACTTCTTGAATCTCTGTGTAAAATGAAGCAGAGCTATCCTTTGAAATTTGCACTTTCCCAAAAGTTGTGATGCAATTCTCCAACCAATGTATACAAAAATGCATATATTAGGGGAAACTATGCATAAAATACTTATATTTGTGAAATTTACAGACAATAATTAGGGGAACTTTGCACTAAAAAGATTTTGAATTTTAATGAGATTTTTATTTTTTTAAATCACAGATTGCGGTGAAAATGTGGCGAACTAAATTTTACTGAAAAAATGAGAGAAACTGATATTGACAGATAAATCCATCCTTGCTTGTATCCAGCTATGTGGCTACTGTGAGTATTATTAATGTTGGATACAACCCTCTGTTTCAAAATTCTGGATGTTCTGCTCTTCCATATCCTGGGTATGCTGGATCCTTATTACTGAATATTTTTTATTATATTATTTTACTGGTTTCTGTCTTGTAACACTTGTTTTTTCTACTGTCTTACTAGGCAGGGTAAAACAAAGTTGCTGCATGCATAAAACAAGGTGCAATTGCACAAGGGGACTTCCCCCCTTTTCTCTGCACCCCCTAAATCTGCTCTGGAGGGCTAGGGAAACCCCAAAGGAGGTTTAGGGGGCATGTGGTTTGTGGGTGAAGGAAGAAGAGTTGAGAACGTCCCAACAGGCAAGCAGACCTCATTTAGCTCTATGTTGGATTCCACCCATTGCTTTTTATGCTGTACTTTTTGTATGCTGCTTGGAGATTTTAAAATATTAAGCAGATGAGAAATCTTTTAAAATAAATTATCCCGCAGTCTTTAAAGTTTCAGCTGTGAGTGTATATGACGGCTTTTAAATGTTTACAGTGTGGTTCTATTTTTAATAGCTTCATTTTAGCTATTTGAAGTTTGCCACGCTGGACCAGCGCCGGAGCAAGCCGATCGGGCGCCTGGGGCTGCGCACGTCCCCTGTACCCAGGGGTGGAGCCAACCACCCACCGGGGGAGGGGGCCAGCCACCCACTGGGTGGGGCAAACCGGGGTAGGACGCTCTGTGGGGCCTCCGAGGAGTCAGCTTGCCTCCTCCCACTTAGCCACCCTACAGCTGAGGGGGAGGCGGCGGGCAGACCGTTTGGGGCAGCACGGAGCCCGTGGGCACTCAAGCCACCACGTCACTCCCAGGAGAGATGTGTGGCTCGGGCGTGCTGCAGGCCTCGCGGTGAGTGCCGCCCGGCATTTTGTCACCCCCCTCAGTGGTGACACCCGGGGGGGCCGCCCCCACCACACACCCCTTCCTCCGCCCCTGCACTGGACTTCATTGCGAGGAAGGCTAGGACAGAAATGTAAAGTATTAAAGATTGGGTTGTTGTATCCAATCAAGTCCTACTTGGAGTAAACCCAGTGAAATGAGTAGACATGACTTATTCCTTTACAGTGGTACCTCTGTTTACGAACACAATTGGTTCCGGAGGTCTGTTCATAAACTGAAGCGTTCATAAACTGAAGCGAACTTTCCCATTGAAAGTAATGGAAAGTGGATTAATCCGTTCCAGACGGGTCCGCGGAGTACTCAGCCTGAAGTGTACTTAACCCGAAGCGAACTTTCCCATTGAAAGTAATGGAAAGTGGATTAATCTGTTCCAGACAGGTCCGCGGAGTACTCAGCCTGAAGCGTACTTAACCCGAAGCATGGGTGTAATTGGTTCCGGAAGTCTGTTAATAAACTGAAGTGTTCATAAACTGAAGTGAACTTTCCTATTGAAAGTAATGGAAAGTGAATTAATCCGTTCCAGATGGGTCCGCGGCGTTCGTAAACCGAGGTGTTCATAAACCGAGGTGTTCATAAACCGAGGTTCCACTGTAATTTTAATTGGTCTGCTCTGAGCAGGACTTAGTTAGCTACAACCCAATAATGCTAATATACAATCTGGTATCAACTACAACAAAAAGTAAGTCGAGCCCTGCCCGATCACCTAGTCTAGCATTCTGTTCCCACAGTGCTAACCAGATACCCAAAGTCCAAAATTTGCTATGCAGATTAAAAACCTGGGAAGAGTTGTGTACAACACTTGTAACTCATTGGATAAAACATAGTTATGAATGCAACAGGCAGACAGGGGAGATGCACCAGGAAGATGCAATGGGAAACTTAGATGGCTTTGTGGCCTGATCCAAGAGGACTGTTCTTAGTATCTGAGCATGTTCAGGTAGTAAAAGCATGAAAAATCCTGGGGGAGTCCCCCTCCTAAAGATCCTTTTATCCATTCTGATTTATTTAGAGTTGAACTGGCTACAGAAGTAGTGTGCTCTCCAGATGTTGGACTCCAGGTTCCACCGGCCCCAGCCAGCATGGCTGACGGTCAGGGATGATGAGAGTTGTAGTCCAACAGAAGAGAGCCCTAGAGATCTAAGGGTCTGGCTAGCTTTTCGTCAAGAGAGATGCTCCCAAAGATATAGGAGTCCTGAGTTGTAAAAAGCTTTCTAAGTCAAAACCAGCACTTTGAACTGAGCTCAGATGCATACAGGCAACTCCCATATATTGAACAGAATTGGTGTTATGTGATCTGTAAACCTTGAACCTGACAGACAGCCATGTTTAGTACTAACTGAAGCTTTTGGTCCATTTTCAAAGGCAGCCCACATAAACTACATTGCAAGTAGCCCAGTCTTGAAAAGCATAGATTACGGTAGCCAAGTTATCCCTGCCCAGATAGTGTCGTTGTTGCGCCACCAGCTAAACTGGTAGAAGGCACTCCATGCCAACTGTGCCTCGAGTTACAGCAGTGGATCCAGTTTATTATCCCTCATCCAGTCCATTATTATGACCAAGCACTGATTCAGCATTTCTACTGCACCACCTAGAGAAGATGGAAAGGAGAAATAGCACTGGGTGCTGTCGGCATGCCGATGACAATGCCCTCAAGAACTCTGTATGACTCCATTCAGTGGTTTCACATAGACATTCAACCACTTGTTTCACGGACCACATTGGACCAAAAACAAAAGCCAGTGAACTATATCCCAAACATGTTTATTCGGCTCACTTAAGGGTGATTTAAAACTTTGTACCATAATAACATTAAGTCAGTCTGCATGAACCTTGTCAAGACTTGGCTAATGCGTTGCCAAAAGTTAGCAATGTAAGAGCTTAAGAACCAGCTTCCTGGATCAGGCCCCAAAGGCTCATGTGGCCCATCACCCCCTTCTCATAGTGCCCAGCCAGGTGCCGCTGGGAAGCCTGCAAACACGGCAGAAGCAGAACAGCACCCTCCCCTTTGGCAGCATTTAGAGGCTACATTCCCACAGGGAAAGCAGAACACAGCCAACATGGGTAGGAGCCGTGGTGGACCGTATGAACAAACAACATCTCAAAGCCCATGCTGTGGCCAAATTCAGATTTCTTTACAAATACATGTAACTTATTTTTGTTTCATTATCATTGCCTCTCGTCCCCTGATCCAGACGTTCTACTATTTCTGTATGGTTTCGACAAAGTTTCTTTGTGTTGTTACGATTTATTTGCCTTTTTTACGAATTACCCGACCCATCATACCCGTAGGAAGATCGTGATTACTTCTTTCCCCTGACTCCTCTTGTTTGGCCTCCCCAGCTATTTGTTTCCTGCAAATTCTCCTGTATCTGTATCCATGTTTTAAAATACACAAAAGTTAAAACAGTAAACCGAGGGAGTGGGGGGGGGGGAGAGAGAGAGAGACAGACCCGTGCAGTGTGAATAAGTTATTTCTGTCCTGAATCTTCCAACTTTCAACTTCATGGGATGGTCTTGAGTTCAAGCATTATTGGGGGGGGACGATGACGACAACAACACCTTCTCCACTTCCTCTGCACCATGCAGTGCCTCCGTCAATGTGCAGCTCCAAAAGGCCAGGTAAACACTGAACACAATTCCACACTTACCATGCCGATAACACATAAAAGGTTATCTCTGACTAGCTAGCGTTGTCTATAGCAGTCCTCCCCCCCCCCTGAAAAAAACCCGTGCCCAGCGTCCAATAAAGGTCTACATCCCTCCCTGATGATAATTGGGTAGATAACCTTGAAGGACACCCTCCCTCACCCATGATGGTATAAAGAGGGGCAAGGCACATTGAGAGCAGGCAGGCAGATAGGAATTGCACAACCCCCAGCATCTCTCGACTGTCCTGCCCGAGTCCAGCCATGCCCAAGATCTTCCTGGCTCTGGTACTCGGGGTGCTGCTGTCTGAGTTGAGGCTGCCAAGTGAGGCCAGGACACCACCTTACGGTGTCAAACTGTGTGGCAGGGAGTTCATCCGCGCAGTCATCTTCACTTGTGGAGGATCTCGCTGGAGACGGGCAGGTGGGTGCTTGGAGAGCTGGGGACTGTTGACGGGGGGAGGAGGAGGAGGAGGAACGAGGCCTCGTCTAGCCAGGACCAGTCTTAACATTGGGCAAGAGTGACGCAGCTGGTTTTCAGAGGTCCAGCAAATCGTTAGTCATTTGATTTTATTGTTATAGTTTTTCAAAGGGACACGGGTGGCGTTGTGGTCTAAACCACGGAGCCCCTTGGGCTTGCTGATCAGAAGGTCGGCGGTTCGAATCCCCATGACAGGGTGAGCTCCCGTTGCTCTGTCCCAGCTCCTGCCAACCTAGCAGTTCGAAAGCACACCAGTGCAAGTAGATAAATAGGTACCGCTGTGGCGGGAAGGTAAACGGCATTTCCGTGCACTCTGGTTTCCCTTTGTGCCAGAAGCGGTTTAGTCATGCTGGCCACATGACTCAGAAAGCTGCCTGCAGACAAACACCAGCTCCCTCAGCCTGAAAGTGAGATGAGCGCCACACCCCATAGTCGCCTTTGACTGGACATAACCATCCAGGGGTCCTTTACCTTTACCTTTTTTGCCTTTTACTGCCAGAGAGTGAGGAAAGGGACTCGGGTGACAAAATAACTTGGCTACCATGCAGTTTGCCTGGAGGCACCATTTGTTTATTTATTTTATTGCATTCATCTCCTGCTTTTTCCTCCAATGATCTCAGTGTGGCATACGCAGCTCTCCTCAATTAATGCCCACAACACTGTGAGGTAGATCGTGAGGTAGGTTAGGCTGAGAGGCAATGACTAGCCCAAAGTAACCCCAATTAGCATCATGGCCAAGTGCGGATTTGAACCCTGGTCTCCCAGGTCCTAGTCCAATGGTCTAACCACTACACCACACTAGCCAAAGGCAGGTCCTGGTTGGGGACCCCTGGCTCAAGGCTGTGGGTGGTGATGAGCTGTGCACAGCCCTAGCACAGGTGCTACAGATGAGATTCTGATAAACTAGACTCCAGCTTTCCGTGGAATTTGCCCTTCTAATTATGCTCAGAAATGATCTTCCGTAAATTATGACATTAAATACGTGCGTGCATGAATGTCCAATACATATTTTACATTTGGCACCAGTATTTGATATCCAACGGTTTTTCAGTAGCAGTAGTACATGCTTTATATGCCCCATAAGATATCGAGCGACCGAATAATTTGGCCACAATAAGGAAATTTTGTCCATGGCATGATTATTTTCCACCTAGTCATTTTGACACCGGCATTCTATTTGCAAAATTTAACAATTCCAAAATACAGATGCGCTTTCACTTTCACAAGATTGAATATCCTGCCTTCGGCTGTATTTGAGGGTCGATTTCAAAAAATTCTACTGGAAAAACTGTTACCGTACTTTTCTGTGTATAAGACTAGGGTTGTTGTTTTTTTACTAAAAAATAGTGTTAAAAGGGGGGGTAGTCTTATACACGGGGCCAATCTCCCCCCCTTTTCTTAATTTTGAGTCCCCCAAAATAGGGGGTGTCTTATACACAGGGGTGTGTTATACACAGAAAAATATGGTATGTCCCTGTGGAAATGGCAGTATCGAGTCAGTGGCTCATGTGCTTCTGGCTTGCACTCTTTATGAAGATTTGAGGAGTGAGGTTATTACCCCTCTATTATTGTCCATGCTGGGTCGCTCAGCCATTGCCACTGTGTCCTTTCTTTTAGCACAGGCACGTCCAACAGGTAGATCGAGATCTACCGGTAGATCACTGGACGTCTGTGGTAGATCACTGGTAGACCACTGGCTCCCCCTAAAGAAGCTCAACAACTTTGACTCCCCTAAAAAACTCAACATTTTTGCCCTTCACCCCAAAGAAATGGGGCCTTCCTTCTCCCTAAAAAAAAGCCCTACAACTTTGACCTGAACCCCTAAAAAATGGGCCTTTCTCCTTCCTAAAAATTTTGACCTGAACCTCCACAAAGGGGGTAGATCTCTGCCAGTTTTTAACTCTGTGAGTAGATCACAGTCTCTTGGGAGTTGGCCACCCCTGTTTTATCAGATCAAGATGACCAGGTGACAGCAAAAACTGCAAGGTGTGGAGTGGAGTGGGGGCACTTTGAATAAGATATATTATTTGATTATTGATGTAAACCCCCCAAATGTATTTTCTCTAGTTAAGTGTTTACCTCTATCTTCAGTACATTTTATTTTATTTTATTGCTATGGCTAGTGGCTGATGCAAATAAGGATTCTTCTGATTCTGATTCTGCTTTATATGATGGCTGACTTGTATTAGCATAAAGTTTTTACTAATGTCATTCATTCATTCAGCCACTCAGAAAGCATCCTCTTGAACAGGTGAAAAAAAGAGAACAGTCAACTTTAAATCATTACTGCCAATTCATTTATTTGCTTACCATATTTATAGGCATCTTTTTTAAGATGAATGTCCCCCAAGCTCCCTTGTTGGTGGTGGCTTATTCTGAAATTTGAACTCTAGCTGAAAATTGAGAGTTACATTGCAAAGTTTGAAAATTTGCCAGAATTGGAATTTGCTGAATGTTTTGCTTCAGCTCTGCTGTCCCCAATCCATCCCTTTCTTTCATATAATATATTGGTTTGTTAACAGCGGCATTGCCAGGTCCTTAAACAACTGCAATAATTAGTAATTGATAAGGAACTCAAGAAGGGGAAATGAGGAAGTCCGAAATATTTGGATTAGAAATGGGAGAATATGATAGTGTTTTATGCCTTTTTATTTTTAATTTGGGTCTTTTTTCTTTCCTTCACATTCCTTTATACAATGAATAAGAATGATTTAAGAATAAGGTTATGAAATGTGATATAAGATGTAACTTTATGATATTTAGATGAGATTTGGAAATGGTAAGAGTGAATTATAAACAAGGATTGTAAGAAGGGGAAGTGAAGATGTTGGAAGAAGTGAGAGGGGATATACATTGTCTTTTTTGCATTTTGTATTTTTGTATCTTTTAAAAAAAAATCTTTATCTTTTGTTTTTCTTTTTCTTTTTTTCTCTACGTAAAATTCAATAAAAATTATTTAATAAAAAAAAATTAAACAACTATGGAATTTGTCCCCACAGGAGGCAGCGATGTCTCCCAACCGGGATGACATTAAAAGAAGCTTAGACAAATTCTGGAGGTTAAGGCTATCTGTGGCTACTAACCTTGATGGAAATGTTCTCAGAGGCAGCATGTTTCAAATGCCAGTTGCTGGGAATCGCAAGAGGGCAGAGTGCTGTTGCAGAGTGTGATGGAGGGCTTCCCTTAGGCATCTGGCTGACAATTGTGAGAACAGGATGGTGGACTAGGCTATCCTGATCCAGCAGGCTCTTCTTATTTTTTGGTGGGACATGGGTGGCGCTGCGGTCTAAACCATTGAGCCTGTTGGACTTGCTGTTTGGAAGGTTAGCGGTTCGAATCCCCACGACGGGGTGAGCTCCCGTTGCTCTGTCCCAGCTCCTGGCAACCTAGCAGTTTGAAAGCACACCAGTGCAAGTAGATAAATAGGTACTGCCAGTGCTTCCCCCCCCAAAAAAAATGTTTAGGGGTACTCTCATTTTGACTCAAGAAAACCAGCATTTTATAGTTCAAATCGGGGGAAATAAATACAGTAAATGGATAAAAGTACAAAGATTCACAAAATGTTTAGGGGTATGCGTACCCCTGCGTACCCCCAGAAAAAAGCAGCGCTGTGGGTTAAACCACAGAGTCTAGGGCTTGCTGATCAGAAGGTCGGCGGTTCGAATCCCTGCAACGGGGTGAGCTCCCGTTGTTCGGTCCCAGCTCCTGCCCACCTAGCAGTTCAAAAGCACATCAAAGTGCAAGTAGATAAATAGGGACCGCTCCGGCCGGAAGGTAAACGGCGTTTCCGTGCGCTGCTCTGATTCGCCAGAAGCAGCTTTGTCATGCTGGCCACATGACCCGGAAGCTGTCTGCAGACAAATGCCAGCTCCCTCGGCCTATAGAGCGAGATGAGCGCCGCAACCTCAGAGTCGGACACGACTGGACCTGATGGTCAGGGGCTCCTTTACCTTTACCTTTACTGCTGTGGCAGAAAGATAAATAGTGTTTCTGTGCACTCTGGCTTCTGTCCTGGTGTCCTGTTACACCAGAAGCAGTTTAGTCATGCTGGTCACATGACCTGGAAAGCTGTCTGTGGACAAACGGCGGCTCCCTCGGCCTGAAAGCGAGATGAGTGCCGCAACCCCATAGTCGCCTTTGACTGGACTTAACCGTCCAGGGGTCCTTTACCTTTTTTACCTCTTATGTTCTTATGACTCAAGGTACAGGTCCATACCATGACACAAATTTGCATCATATTTGCTTACAGATGCAAATTTAGGCTGACTTTCGGAAGGAAAGCTGCTAAAAGTGCAAAAAAAAAAGAGAAGAGGGGTGAATGAGGATCAGGCCCCTCCCCCAGGTCACCGTCTAAAAAAATACCCCTGGTAGCGATGGCATGATTTTGAACGCTGATCTCTCTTTCTGTTTCCTGAGCCACATGCATTGTGCCTGCTCCTCCCAATTTCCCATATTGGCTTCTTGTTGCAGGAAATGTCGGTGCCCTCCCCGGAGGAGATTCTGCAGAAGCCTTTGCTGCAACTTCCTCATCCAATGAATGGGTCCCGATCCATGCCCCGCCGAAAGATCCGTCTGACTATTACGGGAGCTGGCATGGCCAGCAGAGCCACAGTCCCTCGGAAGAAACCTGGGGCTTTGACCGTGGAGCCCGAGATGTTATGGCGG
The DNA here is from genome assembly GCF_963506605.1 of Zootoca vivipara. Taxonomy (NCBI): domain Eukaryota; kingdom Metazoa; phylum Chordata; class Lepidosauria; order Squamata; family Lacertidae; genus Zootoca; species Zootoca vivipara. The sequence goes on along the minus strand of NC_083291.1, from coordinate 34,803,285 downwards.
GACTGAGCAACGCCTGCTGCAAGTGGGGCTGTAGCAAGAGTGAAATCAGCTCCCTGTGCTAAAGGGCATCGTGTGAGGTTGAGTGTGTGGGTGGGTGTTTGACAAAAAGGGAATTGAAATATTCAAATATTTGTACACTTGAAGCTCAGGCTATCAAACACAAAAATGTGCACACAGCTGGCCATAAATATCTCTATTAAAGCTCCACCGTTTTCACCAAGCTAGGAAAATGTGCCTAAGAATTATAATTCCCACCATCCTATGAGACAAGGTCTAAATCATTGAGCCTCTTGGGCTTGCCAATCAGAAGGTCGGTGGTTCGAATCCCTGCAACGGGGTCAGATCCCATTCCTCTGTCCCAGCTTCTGCCAACCTAGCAGTTCGAAAGCACACCGTTGCAAGTAGATAAATAGGTACCGCTGTGGCGGGAAGGTAAACGGCGTTTCCGTGCACTCTGGATTCTGTCACCGTGTTCCATTGCACCAGAAGCTGTTTAGTCATCCTGGCCACATGACCCAGAAAGCTGTCTGTGGACAAACACCAGCTCCCTCAGCCTGAAAGCGAGATGAGCGCTGCAACCCCATAATCGCCTTTGAGTGGACTTAACCGTCCAGGGGTCCTTTACCTTTACCTACCCCACATTGCCAGACAGCTCTCCTGTGAGTGGCTCCCAATACAATTTGAGTGGGATTTAGTGATTCTGGCAAGTCCCAAACAATTGACCAATTCCCACTCTGCCATTACTTCCCTTCTGTTGCTCCTCTCCTACAGCTGCTTTTGATAAACCTGAAGTTTGTTTTCCTACAGCCATTACTGCAATGGGAAACCAAATGTACCTGCAGCCACAGTAGAACAAGGAGCCCCCTCCCAAGTGGTGCAGAGAAATGCTCACGCGAGGAATGTGTCATGCCCTGGTCTCTTGACGGTGTGTGTGTGTGTGTGTGTGTGTGTCTGATGTGTGTGTGTCCGTCACACGTTTTATCTTACGAATGTGCAGCTGAGTTTTGATTTGAGCAAGATGGCATTGCAAGCAACAGTCTCTGCCCTGCTGCTGCTGCTGCTTCTCTGTTCATCAGTTCCTTCTGCCTGGAGAAATACAGTGTTTGTTCTCTTTAAGATTGCACATTACGTGAAAGCTGAAATAAAAAGCTGAAATGAAACAAAACAGAGAAATGAACTTTGTTGACATGGTGGGTAACAAGAAGGTCCTTCAAGGTGGATTGAAGAAGAAGAAGAAGAAGAAGAAGAAGAAAGAAGAAGAAGAAGAAGAAGAAGAAGAAGAAGAAGATAATCCTGATGACATAAGCAGGCCTAAAATTAGAAATGCCACAGCAAGTTTGCCTAAAGTATGTTTGGTGCCATCAAAGCTAAATGGCCTCCACTAAGCCAATGGCCTCCACTACGCAGAATGGGCAGGAGGGCCCTCAAACACAGGAAGGCCAGCTTACCACCACTGTGACATATATCACAACCCAAAGAGCCCCCCCCCCACAATTAAATCCAGAATCTAAAATGACCAAGCTGCTCCTCTCTCCGCCCTACAAGAAGTGCCCGGAGAATTTTGAGTAGATTCTGAATAGTTTTGATAAGACCAACAGAATCTCTCAAGGTGGTCCTTGCATCTGCACATAAAATAGTCCAGCCTGTCCAAAGTTTCATTAAATCCCTGGGTATGCAGGCAAAGTTGAAATTGACATTCCTCGTTCAATTGGGCTAAGCAAAGAGGAACGACTCTTGGGGGGTCTAACCAACTGAAATGGTGTATGCCAGAAGTTTTCAACCTTTTTGAGTCCACGGCTCCTTTGACCAAGTACCTTCTTTCTGCACCCCTGTGGGGCTCAGGAGCCCAGTTGGGTCACCCCTTGCCTGCAGAGCTGGAAGCCTCTCACCCTTTTCCAAACACCCTCCCTTGTGGAGTTTTCCCTCCGCCTCCTCTCCCCTCTCCTTGGGAGTCATCCGAGCAGCCGCTGCTGCTGTCCCTGGTCTCTGAGCTGTCCCCCTGCCCCCCAAAGAGAGATGCCGCCTCACGTCACCCCACCCCTGGGCAGAGGATGCCCCCAGCCTTAGTGGCCCAACGGAGAATGGCCCAAAGGTCACTCTGCTCCCAGGCAGGCCTTGCACACAGCAAGCACAAGAAAGGCGCCTGCCTGGCCTCCCACTTGTATGTCCATTTTATTGGACAGATAGCAAAGGCTGACAGGCTGGCTGGCTGGCTGGGCTCCCTCGCCCGCTTCTTGCTTACTCCAAGGCCACCTCAGCTCCTAGCAACCAGCGTCTCCCAGCCAGCCCCAGAAGCACAATTCGCCTGCGGAGCTTATAGCCAGGGCTGCTGCAACAAACAGCTGTGCAAGCCTTTGGGAGGCAGAGAAACAAGAGGGCATCAGAGGAGGGAGGGAAGGAAAGAGGGACAGAGGTGAGTGTTGCCCATGGCACCCCCAGACCATCATTCAAAGCACCCCAGGGTGCCACAGCACACTGGTTGAAAACCACTGCTGTATGCAGACAACTGCTCTAAAAGCCAAACTTCTTCTTCACTGAGAAGTAGCATAACTGGGCAGGGAGCAGCAAAATAACCAACTGGGGAGTCACTTAAGACCTCCCACCCACCCACTGTTTTCCCTGCCTGTGGAAATCCATAGGCGTATTTTGTCTCTCAAGCATCTTGTGGAACTCTGCAGGTGAGAAAAGCTGCTCCATGGATGATTTGCAGAAGTGAGAAGGTGATGGAATGATCATCAGTGGGGGGAAATGGTTGATTTGCAATGGTGCAAACCCCCTTTCCCAATCCCCAGCACTTTCCCACTCCCCTCTCTACCCGACCTTCCCCACCTTGCTTTGTGGCAAAGCAATGAGATATTGGCCTTTGTTACATGTCTCTCTGTAGGTTAGATCCTACCTAGTCACCCACAAGGCCGTCCTGTGCAGATTTGATATTCCAGAAACCCCACCCAGTCTGCCTAAGTTACTGGCCCATCAAACTTCTGTGGTTACATCAGAGGTGAAGAAAAGTGAATCAGACACTCAGGTGACAGGAGTGACGTGTAATTAAATATGAAAAAGGGAGAGATTGACAGATCTAAACAATGGAGCACAGGCCATCATGACAAAGATCATTGGGTTTTTTAAAAAATTAAATAAGAAGCTTTATTATTATTATTGTCATTTTTCATACAGAATAGTTATTGACAAAAGCACATACGGTATGTCATAAGCGCATACAAAACGCTGTAAGGGTAATGAATTTAAAACATACAAATAGAAAAATAAAATGAGTATAAAGAGGGGAAGGGGAAACTGGGAGACAACTGAGAGTGCAATGCCATATATTATACATTTATCACATTTAAGAAGGAAAAGGTGAGTCAAATTAGTTCTCCGTTAAGCCTCTCCACACATGTGGAGCAGGCGGTTTAGGGGGCTGTGCGGATGAGTGAACACTGGAGAGAAACTTCTACCAAGTTGAATAAAAGTGGTCTATTTCTGATGAACCATTGTCTCCATTTGTGTGTCAGGTGTTCTGACAGTGCACCGTCCCATACTTTCGCTAGCCACTCCTCTTGGGAAGTAAGTACCGGTAGGTTGGAATTCCAATGGGAGCCACTGAAATTCTGGCTGCAGCAAGTAGCATAAACACAAGAGATTTGTGCACGATGGGTGAGTTGGTACCAGGCTCCAAGGTTAGGAGTGCCAGGGCTGGGGCTGGGGACAGTACCCAAGAGGTGATGGTGGAGATAGTTTCCAAAATTTGGCTCCAGAATCTCTGCACCTTGCAGCAATCCCACCACACATGGAGCAATGTTCCAATGTGACCACAACCATGCCAGCATAAATTAGAGTAACCTTTGCCAATTCTGGATAGGCGGAGTCAGAGCCGTAGCTAGGGGGTGGGGCAGTGCTGGATTTACATATAAGCTAAGCAAGCTAAGGGACCCAGGTGGCTCTGTGGGTTAAACCACTGAGCCTAGGGCTTGCTGATCAGAAGGTCGGCGGTTCGAATCCCTGTGATGGGGCGAGCTCCTGTTGCTTGGTCCCAGCTCCTGCCAACCTAGCAGTTCGAAAGCACATCAAAATGCAAGTAGATAAATAGGAACCGCTTTGGTGGGAAGGTAAACGGCGTTTCCATGTGCTGCTCTGGTTTGCCAGAAGCGGCTTTGTCATGCTGGCCACATGACCTGGAAGCTATACGCCGGCTCCCTCGGCCAATAATGCGAGATGAGCGCGCAACCCCAGAGTCGGTCACGACTGGACCTAATGGTCAGGGGTCCCTTTACCTTTAAGCAAGCTATAGCTTAGGGCCCCACTCTCTTGGGGTCCCCCCCAAAAAAATTATGAGTCTTTGTAAATTGTGTTTCTAAAGGAACTTTTGTTATTGCCAAATCCCAACGTGTTTGCATTATTGTTTGTTATGAATAAAAAGTTAGAGTTTAATAATTATTTCACTCTTAATATACTTAATTGTATTTCAGTTCAACAATTGCTTTGATAAAATACATATTTTGTTATGTGTGAATGGCTTTAGATACCTATTAGGTCCATAAATTACCATATACAGTATACCATAACATATATTCAACACAAAAAACAGCGGCAATTTGTTGTTGACAAAGGGCAGCTGGATATATAAAGGATGCCATTAAACAGGCATCCCCAAACTGCGGCCCTCCAGATGTTTTGGCCTACAACTCCCATGATCCCTAGCTAACAGGATCAGTGGTCGGGGAAGATGGGAATTGTAGTCCAAAACATCTGGAGGGCCGAAGTTTGGGGGTGCCTGCTTCAGTAGCTTAGGGTCTCATCAAACCTAAATCCGGCCCTGGGGTGGGGGCTAGCTGGGGGCTTTGCCCCAGGTGAAGCCTCCAGAGGGGCATCACTGAGGCTCCCAGCCTCCCTGTGTGTGTACGCAAATGCGCACGGGGTGTGTGCCAAACTGGGTCTTTTGACCTGGGTGAAATAAAGCCTAGTTTCACCCCGGGCGGATTGGAGCCCAATGCCATTTTCACACTGTGTGGCTTCTTGTATTCTTACAGAAATTGTATTTAGTGGGGGTTTAGACACCCCATTGCTTCCCATACTTTGTTCCTCAATCCGGACCCAGATCATTCTCCAATGAGAAGAGTCGTGGGGGTGGGGCCCGGGGGGCGCCGCCAGAGCAACCCCCACCCACTGGCGCCAGCCAGGCTTTGAGGGGCGCATTCATGGCGAACTGCGACACTTTGCAAGACTCGCAAAAATAGCGCTGAGCTCGCAGGACGCTTGAGCTGCTGCGTCCTTCTCAGTCCGGCTGCGCCCGGAGGGACGGTCCCCGCCCTCCGCCTACGCTATGCCTCTGCGCCTGGCTAAGGCTCCCTAACGTTTTACTACATTGCAGGGGGTTGGACTAGATGACTCTCGGTGTCCCTTCCAACTCTACAATTCTGTGATTCCCCCATAGCCCGCACACGTGCTGGGAGGAATGGGCGCCCAGCATGGGAAACGAGTGAGTTTGTCGACTCGTGTGAGTCACGATTTGGATGAGACACGATTTCCTCTTTACGGAATCCCCTTCCACTCCCTTCCTCCTCCGCTCTCAAAAAGCCAGGAAGGCCAAGGAAGGGAGGATTGTCGCCCCTTCCACCCAGCCACGGATTTCTCAGAAAGCGGAGGGAAGACGAGCCCCCATCGCCCCACGCCTGCGCTCCAAGAAGGAGCAGCTCGTCCGGGAACAGGCTTCGCGCGGCGCGGGGCGGAGCGTGATCGGGCTGCGGGAGGAGCGAGCGAGCGAGCGAGCGAGCAAGCGCCCCGACACTTAGTGCTCTGCCTTCGGGGAAAAAAAGCCCCGAACTCATTTCCTTCCTTCGCAAAGAGAAGAACCCGGCTAGGGGCTCGTCGCTCCTGAGTCCCGCTCCCGCCGGGGTCCCCGAGGGGCGCCTTGGAGAGCGCGCGGCTGGGAAGTCGCCGTCTGGCTGAGCGGGCGCTGGAGTTTCCTCCCGGCGCGCAAAGGATGTTGTGTAAGTAACGAGGCGAGCCGATTACTTTCTCCCCTCTGTCTCTCTGGGAGGATCCTGCTGCATGGTGGGTCCTCCTCGATCTTCTCTCTTGGCAGGTGGGGAGTGGGACTTTGGTTCCCCGCCTGGGCGGAGGGGAAAGATCATGCGGAGATGCGCGCGGGCGGCGGCGCGGCGGATTATTCCCAGAGGCAGGGCAAAGAGCAGCTGCATCATCGACAAGGCTTGAGCTCGGCAGGCTGCTTGCTCGTTGTCTGGGGCCGAAGCCAGGAAAGGCTCCACCACGACGTGGTTCCCGGCTCTCCTTTCATCCACTTCTCTCCCTTTCTTCAGTTTAACGTTGTGTACGCGCTATGCCTTTAAAGCGCATCTCGTCCCCTCCCGAAGAATTCTGGGCACTGTAGTTTAAGGGTTGCTGGGAATCGCAACCCTGCGAGGAGCAAACTACTGTGCCCAAAATTATTTGAGGGCAAGGATGCGCTTTGTGTGTGTGTGTGTGTGTGTGTGTGTGTGTGTGTGTGTGTGTGTGTGTGTTTAAAAAAGTCTCAGTATAGCGCTCAGACAGCCCTAGAAGCCTGCTTTCAAACCATGGGGTCCAGCTCAGCTGGGGAAAGTGGCAGTAAGGAAAGAGACCTGCTCGTGCTTCTTTTCAAGAATGCAGAACTACTGTACGCTATACGCTGGCAACCAGTTTTATGGGTCTGTCACTTTAAGAAAGTGGAGGGGACCGCCCTGGGTGGGTCAGGTTGATCTCCACCATACGTCCTAAAGGGGACTGGCAATAAGTTCCCATTTCTACAATCACCTTCACTTCCCCCAGGAATTTACTTCTGCTGCAGTAGCTCCTGGGTGAGCCAACTGTAGTTGTGTTTTAGGGGTGGGGGTTGCCTTAGTTAGGATCCCTATTGTCAGGGAACAATAACAGCAAGAATAAATACTGTGCACACATGGATGCACGGAGACCGATTGCTTCTGCCTGGCAGATGGGGAAACCAGGGGTCATAGTTTGTTTCTGCTTAACAAGCCAGGATTGCTAGTCAGGTTTTAAAAACCAAGGTTATTTGTTGCTTTTGAATTCTGACTTGTTAAAAGGTAAAGGGACCCCTGACCATTAGGTCCAGTCGTGACCGACTCTGGGGTTGCGGCGCTCATCTCGCTTTATTGGCCGAGGGAGCTGGCGTACAGCTTCCAGGTCATGTGGCCAGCATGACAAAGCCGCTTCTGGCGAACCAGAGCAGCACACGGAAACGCCATTTACCTTCCCGCTGCAGTGGTATCTATTTATCTATTTGCACTGATGTGCTTTCGAACTGCTAGGTTGGCAGGAGCTGGGACCGAGCAACGGAAGCTCACCCCGTCGCGGGGATTCGAACCGCCAACCTTCTGATCGGCAAGCCCTAGGCTCTGTGGTTTAACCCACAGCGGCACCCACGTCTGACTTGTTAGGAAGAAACAAACCCAGATCCCAGGTGCAGACATTGCACTAGGCTGGTTTGCCCATCTTCTCACACTGGGGGAGGAGCAAAGTAGAAACACAGAGTGGTTGATCAAGGTAGGCCTTATTGTTGCATGCAGACATGTCCAATGAGAGCATCTTTCAAAATGGCTCCATCTTCTGTTAGGGACACACAATTAGCGGCATGGGCTGTAGAAGCTGCAGACAAAATTAAACTCTGACCGTGCATTTGTTAAGCCTTATAGGGTCACTTTGTCCAGCAGCAGACAGAGGTACATAAGGGACCCATTCGTCTTTGTGGAGCAAGAAGTAAGAAAGGCGAGCCTTGGCGGCTTCTAGATATGATGGATGACTACCAGGGTCAGCCAAAATTTGTGGGCTCCTGGTTAAGGCAACAAAACCCTTACCATTCTTATGTGTAATGTTTCAACCATTGCCACTGCGAGAAAGGGATGTGGGTGACGCTGTGGTCTAAACCACTGAGCCTCTTAGGCTTGCTGATCAGAAGGTTGGCGGTTCAAATCCCCGCGACGGGGTGAGCTCCCGTTGTGCTGTCCCAGCTCCTGCCAACCTAGCAGTTCGAAAGCACATCAGTGCAAATAGATACATAGATACCACTGCAGCGGGAAGGTAAATGGCATTTCCATGCGCTCTGGTTTCTGTCACGGTGTTTCGTTGCACCAGAAGGGGTTTAGTCATGCTGGTCACATGACCTGGAAAGCTGTCTGTGGACAAACACTGGCTCCCTCAGCCTGAAAGTGAGATGAGCGTCGCAACCCCATAGTCGCCTTTGACTGGACTTAACCGTCCAGGGGTCCTTTACCTTTTTACCTTTACTGCGAGAACAAGATTTCTCCACCTGTCCACTGCTGTGTCAAATGCTATGTGGAATGTAGTTAAGAACATAAAACAAGGGTCAGCAAACTTTTTCAGCGGGTCCACTGTCCCTCAGACCTTGTGGGAGCCCGGAATACACACACACACACACACACACACACACACACACACACACTGTACAAATTCCCACAAATAACCCAGAGATGCATTTTAAATAAAAGGACACATTCTACTCATGTAAAAACACGCTGATTCCCGGACCGTCCCCGGGCCGGATTCAGAAGGCGATTGGGTCGTATCCGGCCCCCGGGGCCTTAGTTTGCTTACCCATGACATAAGAAGATCTCTGTTGTTGTTGTTGTTGTTGTTTAGTCGTGTCCGACTCTTCGTGACCCCATGGACCATAGCACGCCAGGCACTCCTGTCTTGCACTGCCTCCCGCAGTTTGGTCAAACTCATGTTCGTAGCTTCGAGAACACTGTCCAACCATCTTGTCCTCTGACGTCCCCTTCTCCTTGTGCCCAAGATCAGGGTCTTTTCCAAGGATTCTTCTCTTCTCATGAGGTGGCCAAAGTATTGGAGCCTCAGCTTCACGATCTGTCCTTCCAGTGAGCACTCAGGGCTGATTTCCTTCAGAATGGATAGGTTTGATCTTCTTGCAGTCCATGGGACTCTCAAGAGTCTCATCCAGCACCATCTCGTCCTCTGTTGGCTCTGCTGGCTGAGACCAAAGGCCCATCTAGTCCAGTGTCCTGCTCTCATTGTGGCCAACCAGATGCCTATGGGAAACTCAAAAGAATGACCTGAGCACTCTCTGAACAACTTGTGCTCACCTGCAGCCGGCATTGAGGGGCACACATTGCCCCTGACACCAGAGGAAGAGCATGGAGTTATGCAGTCAGCTTAGGCTCCCACTGGATAGTAATTGTGAGTCCCACACAGCTGCTTCCCCTGCCAGCCTTTGAGCTTGTAAAAACGTTTTGTGCTTTGTGTGCTTAAATAGAAACAAAACTATTGCGCTTTAACAAAATAAAAAAAATCCTTCAGTAGCACTTTAAAGACCAGCTAAGTTTTTATTTTGGTATGAGCTTTCGTGTGCATGCACACTTTGTCAGCTATTGTGCTTTAGTTCCTCAAAGGCTCCAATGTGTCATTCTGACATGGGCACACGTATAAAGTCCACATAATAATAATAATAATAATAATAATAATAATAATAATAATAATTTTTCAAATAATTTTTATTCAGTTTTCAATATTGATATCTAATAAACAGTACTTCCATTACATTTTGTATATATTACATTTTCATTCACTTTGTTCATGCTTCAAAAAAAATTTTTTTATATCACTCATCTTTACACAATTGGTTCTTTAAGAATTGACTTCCACCCTGCCTTCACCCGTCTTTTTAAGTTCTTGTTTTTTAAACTTACACAGTTTATCTTTCTTTACGCTTAAAGTCATAAGTCTGCTATTGTCAGTCTCTTCAACCTTGTTTCAAATTTCTATATTCAAGTTTCTGCCATTTCTCATATATCTCATGAATTTATCCACTTGTCTTGTTTTGTCATACATTGTATTTGATATTCTTCCTTAATAACCAATAAAGAAATTTATATTTAATTATGTGGTTGTTTTTATTCTGCTGGATTATTTACATTTTAGTCACCTTATCCAACTAATAATAATTTTATTTATACCCCACCCTTCCCAGTCAAGACCGGGCTCAGGGCGGCTAACAACAAGAATATCAAAGCAAGCATAAAAGAAACAATTCCATTAAAATGCAGATCAAATACAATGTTAAAATTCAATTTTAAAATTAGGAATCTACAAGTGCAACCTCATTTAAATATCTGTAGGAAAAAGCCTTCGGGGAGGGTAACACCGGGGTCAGGCTGAGTCAGTCCAAAGGCCAAGCAGAACAGCTCCATCTTGCAGGCCCTACAAAAAGACAGTACTGTAAATAAATATAGTAAATGGGGGGGGATTTAATTCAGTGCTGCTTGACTTTGTCCTTATCTTATGACCCACCATTGCTGTCTCTTAATACAGGACATAGCTGGCACTATGGGAAACAGGGGGAACGCAGCATGGCTGTTGCTTCTGTCGTTAAAGGTCTTTGGGATGAAAAAAGGTAAGAGATCAGCCATTCTTCATTTCCTTCATACAGGACTGTCTCCAAAATTTCGTAGCTGAGCCGATTATGCTTCCTGCTATTCTCTCTCACACACAGCTGCATTGCAACTGATTATTTGTGGCACTGTGTCACCTGGCTGTAGCATTTGTGTGACTATCCCAGATACGTGCGAGTGGCTGGTGGCATAGATCTTTAATGCCGCGAGTCTAAAATTTGGGGGATGTAAACCAGCTTGGGCACCACATTTTGTGATGCTAATTAGCTAGGCTGGTGTCATATCACCAACATCAAGCTTTTCCGGGAACTAAGCTCCCTCGGAATGGAAGAAGGCAGGTGAATCAGTGGATTACAGGGATCTGAAAGGAAGTGGTGGTGGTGGAGACAGATAAATGCATGAGGGAATAAGTAGGGTTGCCAGACTCAATAGAGGACAGGACTTCTGTGCCTTTAATTGCCCTGCTCTCTTTTGAGTCTGGAAACCTTAAAGAGAAACCAGCAGACCCTTTGTTTAATTTCCAAGCAAAGGGTCTGCTGGTTTCTCTTTAAGGTTTCCAGACTCAAAAGAGAGCAGGGCAATTAAAGGCACAGAAGTCCTGTCCTCTATTGAGTCTGGCAACCCTAGGAATCATAGCTGCCAAGTTATCCCTTTTTTTAAGGGATTTTCCCTTATGCTGAATAGGCTTCCTCGCGAGAAAAGGGAAAACTTGGCAGCTATGCTAGGAATAAGGGCAAGGGAGATCATGTTTAAGAATCAGAGGGGTGTGAGAGGGCAGGGGAGCAAGAACAGGAAAGGCTTTGAGCTCTTGGGAGAGAGGCCAGGAGTCTCCTGGAGAAGAGACGGTTAAGGGGTGATATGATAGCCATGTTCAAATATATAAAAGGATATCATAGAGGAGGGAGAAAGGTTGATTTCTGCTGCTCCAGAGAAGCGGACACAGAGCAATGGATTCAAACTACAAGAAAGAAGTTTCCACCTAAACATTAGGAAGAACTTCCTGACAGTAAGAGCTGTTCGGCAGTGGAATTTGCTACCAAGGAGTGTGGTGGAGTCTCCTTCTTTAGAGGTCTTTAAGCAGAGGCTTGACAGCCATCTGTCAGGAATGCTTTGATGGTGTTTCCTGCTTGGCAGGGGGTTGGACTGGATGGCCCCTGTGGTCTCTTCCAACTCTATGATTCTATGATGAGTCAGGGAGGTGGACAGAGCAGGGAGTGTTTGAGAAGCAGAGTCTTGAGAAAACAGTAAATGGCGGAGGGATGAAGGTGCAGGCTAAGGAGAAAGCAGGGCTAAGGCCTAGAGATAGCAGGGGCCTATGTGGTATTGGCAGGAAGGAAGTGGAGATGCTGAGGAAGTGTGTGAGGTGGGGAGCTGTGGGTCAGAAATGCAATTACTGTTGAGCCTTTTAAGCTGCATCTGTATAGGAATGATGAGGATGATTTATTAAATTTTTATCCTGCCCTTCATCCAAGGAGCATAGGGTGGTTTACAATATAAAAACATTATTCTTATTCTTATTCTTATTATTTCCCCCACCCATCTGGACAGTTTACAATACATTAAAAACCTCCCAATACAGGGCTGCCTTCAGATGTTTTCAAAAAGTCATATAATTGTTCATTTCCTTAACATCTGATGGGAGAGCATTCCACAGGGAGGGTGCCACCACCACAAAGGCTCTCTGCCTGGTTCCCATAACATAGTAACACAGTGATGGGCAACCTTTTGAGCTTGGTGTGTCAAAATTTGCCAAAAAACCGAGCATAACTCGGGTGGTGTGTCACTTCGGGGGAAAAACCATAATTTCACGATATTTATAGTTTAAATAACAAAAATGTATAATTGTAATATATAACTGTATTTAATAAACCAAAAACTAATTATTTAACCAAACCAAACCAAACTAAACCCCCCTTATTTATCACAAAGTGCCCAGAGTTGTTGAGCTTTTTTGGGGGGGGCTGCTGACCAAAGTTTTGGAGGTTTTTTTTGGGGGTGCAAAAGTTGCTTTGGTTTTTTTTGTGGGGTGCCCCAAAGCTGCTGCGCTTTTTTGGGGGGAAGAGAACAGAAATAAATGACGAATAATACCTTCGCTGGAACTAACACGCAGCACCAACATAGTCTGCCAAAGTGCCAAAAAATCCAGCACAGAACAGGTTAAAAACGAACACTGTTACACCCAATCATCGTCTGCCAAAGCACCAGAAAAAACAGCACAGAAAGGATTAAAAAAACAATCTCTGGCTACCAGCAGCAGCAGCAGCAACAACAACAACAACAGGATCCAGGTTTTAACAGCGGAGACAAGCTGTAGTGTGAGGCGGAGCGGGAGAACAAATGGGGGGAAACAACAACAGCGCGAATGGGTCGATGGGGGGCGTGCCAGCAGTGAGGGCTCTGCGTGTCACGTCTGACACGCATGTCATAGGTTCGCCATCACTGTCGTAACATACAAAAACAATACCGCCCCCCCCCCCCGTTCAAAATGCCATAGATTGTTTAATTAGCCACAGGTCTGGGAGAAGAGAGGTATTTTTGCCTGGCACCTACTGTATATTCCTGCACATAAGACTACTTTTTAGCCCAGGAAAAATCTTCTCAAAAGTTGGGGGTCGTCTTATACGCCGGGTCGTATTTCTTATTTGGCGAGTATATCCCAAACTCTATATTTTAACTGGAAAAGTTGGGGGTCGTCTTATACGCCCAGTCGTCTTATACGCCAAATATATGCAATGAAGGTGCCAGGCGAACCTCACTGGGGAGAACATCCCACAAATGGGGAGCCACTGCAGAAAAGCCCCCGTTTTATTCTGGATTTTTTGGGGGGGTGTTGTTGTTTGAGATTTGTTTTCTAAAATATAAATCAGTATGATAATAATAATAATCATTTAATAATAATAATAATAATACCACCACCACCAATGGGGGGGAAATGGCACCTAGAAATTCTATTGTAGTGACTGCCATCTAGGTTTAAGGTGTCATTTGGTGATTAGCTTATGCAGTGTAACCTCAGTTTTCGACTTCCAAAACGTTTGAAAACCGAGAAGCAATGGTCAATCGGCAAAATCCATTGAGAAAATTGAAAACACACAGCGGAAGCATTTGACTTCCAAGGTGCGTTCGAAAACGGGAGCAATTACTTCCGGGTTTTCGGCGTCCAGCTTCCGAAATGCTCGAAAACTGAGGTTCCACTGTATATCGGAGATGTTTTTAATGATGTTTTTATTCCTCTGTCACTTGTTGTTTGCTGTCCTCAGCTCCTTTGGGGGTAAGGGCAGGACAGAAATGAAACAAACAAACAAACAAACAAACAAACAAACAGAGAAGGGTGGTAATTCTGTCTGGACACTTCCCTTGAATTTTAATAGTACAAGATAATGGCTGTGTTTTCTGTGGCTTGAGTGCTGATTTTGGAATATGCCTCTATTTGCAGGTGACCCTGATGCCCCCACGGACCTGAAATGTTACCAGTCAGTGCCCAGCAATATTGTGAACTGCAGTTGGTCCACCAGGGAGCCTCCAGATGCTGATACTACCCATGTCCTCTACTATAAGAGCCTTAAATTGTAAGCAAGGCATTACATGTGTGTCCATGTGCTGATCATCCAGCCCCAGAGAGGCTGTGGATTTGGGCATGGAAGAGGCAAAACTTCCAAAATGTCAGGCAGAATTTGCTCTGTCGGCCTTAGGATGTGTGTGTGCGCGCGCATGCACATTAGTGCCTGTGTGTGTTTGGGTGGCAATACTCGCAGTGCGCTGCAACTTCCTCACTCTATTGTTAGCCGCATTGGTCTCAAATGCTATTTCAGCATTCTTTAGGGAGGCAAAAGGGCTTCTACCCAAGGTCTTGTCAGCAAAAGAAGTCACTGCATTTGATTGACAGGGCCTTCCAGGAAGTTTCTGACGGGAAGTGAAATGCTGAGATAACAATTGTTCTCCTGTTACCTGCCTGGGCTGGAGTTGTCTGCCATTATTCTTCAGGCAGCTTTGCAAATAAGTCCAGAATCATTAGGCCACAGATCTTGTTTTTAAACTAACACATCACTCTCTTGGTTGGCGTCACTCTGGATCAGGAAGTCCCCTGCTGAAAATCTCACGTCTGCTTGAACTCGCCAGGTACCCTTAGGCAAGCTGGAACCCAATGAGCCCCACATGTGCAGTATGGAGACAATAGTAGTTGTCAGAGGAGCTACAACATTAAATTTATACCTCATAATTCCTCAGATACCCGATTACTCGGAGGGAAAGTGTTCAGGTTGACTTTAACAATCTCTGCTTATAGACCACCTCCAGGCCGGTCAGGAATTAAGCTTCTGTTGCCCAGTATTCATTATGAACTTGCTCTGTGTCTTTGCATGGGGCAATTGCTACTTCCGACTTACATCTCCAAATCCTTGATTATTTTTCACAAACCATCCACATTTGCCTGTTGCTTACCATTTTTTTAAAAAATTAAGTTGAATATGTACCGCTCTCTGTTTGTAGATGAATTAGCATTGGGTCTTTTTTAGTAGGCGTTCCTAGTCATTCCAGAAAGCAACTGTTCTCTAAAAATTTGTGGCAGTACTGTATACCGTATATTCCGGCGTATGAGACGACTGGGCGTATAAGACGACCCCCAACTTTTCCAGTTTAAATATAGAGTTTGGATATACTCGCCGTATAAGAAATATGACCCGGCCTATAAGACAACCCCCGACTTTTGAGAAGATTTTCCTGGGTTAAAAAGTAGTCTTTTATGCAGGAATATAGTATTTATTTATTTATAGATCACAGATGTATTATTATGATTATTACTGTAGCCAACAAAGAGGCATGTGTATGAAAATACATAGTCTTGGGAGACCAAATTTACAAATTCCACACTCGGAACAAAACAAATTACCCATTTTACTTAACTTTTTGTTCTGAATTGGAAATAGAGCATTTGCAGGATTTTTGTGGGAAGGTTTTGCAAGGAATGGTAAGTCCTGGGCAATATATTTGTATAACGAAGGAGTGGGAAATACTTACTTTTGATTCAAACTGGAATTGCCTTTCCCCTTTCTGCCTCTTTCTCTAGTCATCCTGGCAACCCGCCCAAGCGTGGAGCTGTGGGCAAGCAGAACTGGTTGCTTATTGAAAAGGGCAACATGCAACAGGGGGACAACTACAGTGTTTGGGTGGAAACCAATCGCAGCACAGCTGGGATTGCAACTTCCGCTAAGTTAAACTTCAGCCTGGATGAAATAGGTGAGAGAAAATATGCTCAGAGTGCTTTGGGGAAGGGTCTAGATCAGGCACCCCCAAACTTCGGCCCTCCAGATGTTTTGGACTACAATTCCCATCATCCCTGACCACTGGTCCTGTTAGCTAGGGATCATGGGAGTTGTAGGCCAAAACATCTGGAGGGCCGCAGTTTGGGGATGCCTGGTCTAGATAAACTTGCAGATGAGGATAAAAAAAACTTTACTAAAAATAGTAAGGTAAAAAAGGTAAAGGACCCCTGGACGGTTGAGTCCAGTCAAAGGAAACCATGGTGTGTGCTGCTCATCTCGCTTTCAGGCCGAGGGAGCCAACGTTTGTCCACAAGCAGCTTTCCGGGTCATGTGGCCAGCATGACTAAACCGCTTCTGGCACAACAGAACACCATGCCGGAAGCCAGAGCACAGTTTACCTTCCCACCGCAGCAGTTCCTATTTATCTACTTGCACTGGCCTGCTTTCAAACTGCTAGGTTGGCAGGAGCTGGGACAGAGCAACGGGAGCTCACCCCGTCGCGGGGATTGAAACCGCCAACCTTCTGATCAGCAAGACCAAGAGGCTCAGTGCTAAAAATAGTACCAAGTGTCCTTGCTCACTTGTATGTATCAGTGCAGGCTCAGTGTCAGCATCAGGTAACTCTTGGCAGTTGCTGAGACCCCAGCAGGGGACCACTTTGGAATTCCCCCAGTGCCTAAAGACCTAACCTGATGTAGCATCACTGTGGGGTATTGTGGGAAATTCAGGGTGCCACCCACTTCCACCACCATGAAAGCTTGTGGATGGGAGTGATGTGGGAGATTAGGCTGGCAGAGGGCACTCTGCCAAGGCCCATCTCACATCTGGAGCTGATCTTGAATTTGTGTGCAAAATAAAAAAAATTCCTTCAGTAGCACCTTAAAGACCAACTAAGTTTTTATTTTGGTATGAGCTTTCGAGTGCATGCACACTTCATCAGATACACTGATGGTGCTACTGAAGGAATCACATCACTCCCATCCACAAGCTTTCATGGTGGTGGAAGTGGGTGGCATCCTGAATTTCCCACAATACCCCACAGTGATGCTACATCAGGTTAGGTCTTTAGGCACTGGGGGAATACACTGATCTGATGAAGTGTGCATGCACACGAAAGCTCATACCAAAATAAAAACTTAGTTGGTCTTTAAGGTGCTACTGAAGGAATTTTTTTATTTTGTTTCGACTCAGACCAACACGGCTACCTACCTGTAACTTGAATTTGTGTGCTACAGGACAGCTTGAATAGTGGCTGTTATGCTGCGATAGAGAATCCTAACTGCAGATTCCACAGTGATGTCACGAGCTGTGAAATTCCAGACATCTCACCTTTTGTATTGTTCAAGGAAAAAATGGCAACTTGTATCCCTAAAGACTTTGACACTCGAAATGATGTGGCTGGGGCTTTCAGTGGGTCCTGTTAAATTTACTCAAAGCAGCCAGCTTCCAGCCCATCCAAGTTATCTCTAGTCCTGCAACACTCACCTCTTCGCTGCATTCAGCCCTGTGTGTGCTTTCTCAAAAAGGTGTGCCAAAATCCTGTATGTAGACTAAATTGTGAAAGTGAATCAAATGCGGTATCTCATTGTTGCATTTTTGTTTGTTTGGTTTTGGCCTCCCAATATTTGGATTCTGAAGGAATTTAGAACACCTTGAAAAGTCACCGCGCTGACTGCAGAAGTCCACCGAATCTCACCCTGACTTCTGAGAAAAAACACTAGACTGCTTCCTCCGATTCATAAGAAACCAGTAACTTCAGGAATAAAAAACAGTGGAAGTTGTGATGTGGAATTGCAGGGCCACCTGCTCTGTGGACATGCCGAACCTTGATCTTACTCCTCAGCATTTGTTTCCTGGGTTTTGTTTAGAGTTTGTTGTTACAGCATAGTTATGGCTCCATTCCTGATGCTTAGAGAGTGGGAAGTGGGAGTGAAGGGCAAGCAACAAGGGTTCTTGTGCCTGATGCCTTTCTCTGTGTTGCTTCTTTCAGTGAAGCCTCCTCCTCCTGACCTGGAGCCTGTGGAGTTTGAGTCTTCTGTCGCTACAGTGAGATGGACGAACCCTCAGTGGTCTGAATCCCTTCATCACCAGGCGCTCACCTGTGCCCTTCGATACAAGATGTCCAAGGACCATAGCTGGACCTATGTGAGTCCTGTTTTGTCTGGATGTGTCTGTTTCCCTATCCCATCGGCTGTTATCCAGCTTGTATTCTGGGAGAACGGCAACCTGAGGAGTCTGAGACAATTATGGCTGTTCGGCACATCACAGCAACAATCACTGGCAGACCAAGCATAGTCTCCGTGGGTGCACCTTGAAATGATTTGAGAAGAAAGCACAAACAGAGACCTCAGTGGAAGTTAAACAGCTTCCCAAAACTGGAACAGAACCCAGGAGTCTCAGCTCCAATTGTTTGGCGTTACTTTCACTCTCAGTGATAAAAAAATAACTTCTTCTTCTTCTTCTTCTTCTTCTTCTTCTTCTTCTTCTTCTTCTTCTTCTTCTTCTTCTTCTTCTTCTTCTTCTTCTTCTTCTTCTTCTTCTTCCCCACCTTTTTCCCTAAGAGGGGCTCAAGATGGCTTACAAATAAAAATAAGAACAGATAGGAACGGAAAAAACACATTAAAAACCAATTAAACATTGATAGAATTAAATTTATCGAAACCATAAAACTGATTGCTGTAGAAATAGCATGCCACCAGCCCTTTCATTAAAAGCAGTCAGTTTTCAAAAGCCCGTTGGAACAGTAAAGTCTTCACTAGGTGGCAGAAAGACAGAAAGGAAGAAGGCAGCCTGGCTTCTCTAGGGAGGGAGTTCCACAATTGTCTGGAGCAGCCAGCGCCAAGAAGGCCCTGTCCTGTGTCCCCACCAAGTGTATCTGAGATGGTGGTGGAACAGAGACAAGGATCTCAGAACCAGGACAGGTTTGTAGGAGGGAATATGGTCTCTTTCAGACCTTCCACTGGCTCTCCTTGTGGAGGAACAGGAAACTGACCTGGTCAGGTGTTCCTCCAAGTGGACACTCTAGGAACTGTTGTGACTTGTCTGCTCCCAGTATTCCATCCCACACTCCTAACACCTCACTCCTTGTGCTCCCCTGCATCTGCTCCACGCTAAACTTGCTGCTATTCTGATGAATTTTTATGTTGATGATTTTTGTTTTGTTTTGCTTTTATTTTTTTATTTGAAGGTAAGTGTATCAGCATAGCAACAATAGCAGGAGAAAAGGGGGGTGGGATTGTTGTTGTTGTTTTACCTGTTTTGTGAGATGTTTTCTATAGATTCTTACTTTAGAAGAGGAATATAACTGCTACTTCTATTACTACAATGAATAATAAGAGTAATAATGATGATGATAATGTTCTTTCCCAGCTGAGTGAGGAGCATGTGGAGCAGGCAGGCCATGACCTGGAGGACCTGAAACCGTTCACTTCCTACGAGGTGCAGGTACAATGCATTCCAGATACGAGAAAAGGTTTCTGGAGTGAATGGAGTTCTTCCCAGACCTTCGTAACCCCAGAGGCAGGTAAGTACAGCCCTGGAAGGGACGCAGGTGGCGCTGTGGTCTAAACCACTGAGCCTCTTGGACTTGCAGTTCGAATCCCTGCAACGGGCTGAGCTCCCATTACTCTGTCCCAGTTCCTGCCAACCTAGCAGTTCGAAAGCATCCCAGTGCAAGTAGATAAATAGGGACCGCTCCGGCGGGAAGGTAAACGCCGTTTCCGTGCACTCTGGTTTCCGTCATGGTGTCCCGTTGCGCCAGAAGCGGTTTAGTCATGCTGGCCACATGGCCCAGAAAGCTGTCTATAGACAAACGCCGGCTCGCTTGATAGCGAGATGCGTGCCGCAACCCCAGGGGCGTAGGAAGATAGGGGCGGTAGGGGCAGGCTGCCCCGAGCGGCGGGCTCCAAGGGGCGCCATCACAGGTGCCCACCCCGCCCTCAAAAAGTGCGCCCCGTCCCCAGAACATGCACCACGGCCCTCCGGGAAGTGCGCCCCACCCCCGGAATGTGCGGCCCGCCCCTCTGGGAGGCGCATCACGGCCCTGGAACGCGCCCCCTACCCCTCCGGGAGGCGTGCCCACCCGTGAAGCTCCGCCACTGCGCAACCCTATAGTTGCCTTTGACTGGACTCAACCATCCAGGGGTCCTTTACCATTACCTTTTACCTTCAGTTCAGTAACAGTTCAGTACCAGAATTTCACGTGTCAGTCACACGCACGTCTCACATTTTTGAGATGTACACTTGAAAATGTAGGTGTAGAACTGGAAAAATATACACTGTATGTAAATGTGTGGAGAGGCCATTGTATAAGGAATTAACCTTGTACTCTCAGACCTTATGCAGAGTGGTTGGGGTTGGGGGACTGAATCGTAGAATTCCAAAGTTGGAAGGCATCTTTGAGGTCTTCCGGTCCACCCTCCCTGATAACCCCATTTTAATGCAAGTTTCACAGCGCAGGATGCAGCTGCAGAACTTGTGACAAGGTGGCTCCCCGGCATTTGCTTAAATATATCCAGAGCCCACCAACTCCTTAGGCAGGTATTTTGGGGATTCAATATT
This sequence comes from Zootoca vivipara, assembly GCF_963506605.1. NCBI lineage: Eukaryota > Metazoa > Chordata > Lepidosauria > Squamata > Lacertidae > Zootoca > Zootoca vivipara. The sequence continues at coordinate 34,783,049 of NC_083291.1, read as the reverse complement.
CTGCTCATCTTTTGGTGGAATGGGTTCTAAGCAGCAAAATTGGAGTATAGACCTGATCATTACTAAATTACCATTGTGCATTTTGTTTCTATCTGCATGAAAAAGGTCAATTGTGCATGGTGCCTTATTCATTTGTTTCTTGGACTTCTGCTTCTTCGAGGAAAGCACCTGCGATTGTCCAGCTGCTCTGTTAGCTCTCACAAACCACCTGTTGCATCTCTGTTGCCTTTAGCTCCACTGGGTCAGGTAGACGTGTGGCAAAAAGTTGGTGTTTCTGAGAAAGGTGTTCCGAGTCGCTTCCTGCTGTGGAAGGTAAAGTGAACCTTGCCGGTCTCCCTTTTACATACACAAAGGATGAATGAAAATTGAATTTTAAAGATTTCCCCCCGGATTTTAGGAGCCTTGGAGTGTACAATACACAGAGCCTTTTGGCAAACGAGCAGACATACGCTCCTTGCTCTTGGCTGCGGGGGTGGGGGTGGGGGTGGGAGCCTGAAGTTTATTTAGTTTAGCTGAATTAACATCTCCCCTGAGCTGCAATGGCTCTCTGTGCTCAGCTTTTGGTCATAATAGCTTCTGGGAACTGATGGTGCTACACAGACCATGGACTGCTAGCAAATATGCTGAGCTTTGCAGCAAAACGAAGTTACTTTGCTGTCAGACCACAGGGACATTAGCAAATCGCGGTCACTTCCTCTTAGGACTGGTGCACTGTTTTTTAATTACAGCTGTAAGCTGCTTTAGGGGTTCGGTATGGACCCAGGTGGCGCTGTGGGTTAAACCACTGAGCCTAGGGCTTGCTGATCAGAACGTCGGCGGTTCGAATCTCTGTGACGGGGTGAGCTCCCGTTGCTTGGTCCCAGCTCCTGCCAACCTAGCAGTTCGAAAGCACGTCAAAATGCAAGTAGATAAATAGGAACCGCTACAGCGGGAAGGTAAACTGCGTTTCCATGTGCTGCTCTGCTTTGCCAGAAGCGGCTTTGTCATGCTGGCCACATGACCTGGAAGCTATACGCCGGCTCCCTCGGCCAATAATGCGAGATGAGCGCACAACCCCAGAGTCGGTCACGACTGGACCTAATGGTCAGGGGTCCCTTTACCTTTATGGGGCCAGAATGTGGCATTCTAAATATTGGTTTCCATTTTTTAAAAAAGGGAGCTTTGTGTTTGCAGGCCCAGAAAGCAAATTCTAATCAGGTTTGCTTTAGATCTGACCTCGCCATAACCATGCATGCATTTGGCCTGCCTCACTGCCTCAGGCTAAACTCTACAATTCTATGATTCTGTGTTTAGATTCCTGCATTGCAGGGGGCTGGACTAGATGTCCCTTGGGGGTCCCTTCCAACTCTACAGTTCTATGATTCTATACGAAGAAGGCATACTTTTGCCACGTATGCCAATTGCCACCTGTAAATTGATATGTGCCATAAATGTCTGTGGTGCGCTCATGGCCTATCAAACAAAACAACAGGAAAAATGCTGCGTAGGATCCTGTCTGATAAAACATACAAAATAATGATGCAGTAGTGAAACTAAGAATCACATCCTGATGTGCAGTCTCCAAAAATGTTCAATGTGATGCTGAGTTCAGTGGGTTTTAATCCCCAAAAAAGAATGCATCAGATTACACAGTGTTAGTTTTTAGGAAAGCAGTTCAGCAATCAATACTACAAGTGGGATCTGTCTGGGGTGCTCTCATTGCCCGCTGCTGCCTGTAGTGGTCATTCTGCCATGCCCACACCCTGGTGACCTTCAGGCTTAGCCACCCAGAGTCCAGCCATAATGGAGCCACTGTCTCTGGACCTACTTGGGCGAGTTTGCTAAGGTTTATGAATTTCTTCCAGAGCTTCCTTTCCCTATAAGGGCTACTGCTTTTCTCATCACCCCATTCCCTTGCTGAGAGGAGATGCACCCTGTGGACCTTTTGCCCTGTCTTTGCAGTGTGTTAAAGGCACAGGGCTTTCCATCTACTTAAATAAAAGTCGTCCCTGCCTGTCCTCTCCAGCTGCCCTGCTTCTAGGGGGGCAGCTGCCCCCCTGCCCCATGCTGGGTACGCCCATGTAAAAGTAGTTACACCATCTATGACTCTCTGGCTGCTGTGAGTGTGAGCAGGGACTGCCGTGCAGCTGTGTCCTTAGTGAGCAGGATCTGTTTGATTGGGTGGGCTTCTTCAGGGTTTTCTTTTCCTTTGTTTTATTTTATAACCACTTTTTTGACGGGAGGAACCTCTGCTCACCTCCCTTTTGCAGGTGCCAGACCCAGAAGCAGCTCGGGGAATCATCCTCGACTACAAAGTTGTTTTCCAGGACCGCGACAAAAACATCACTACGACGGTGTGCCTTTGCTGCCATGCTGCCCTCCCTCTTTCCGCCAACTACGCCTGGGTATCGGCCCGAAATTCTGTTAAGAGCTCGCTGCCTGCCAACCTCAGCTTGGAACAAGCAGGCAAGAGTTGTTGATAAAGCCTTATCAAAGGGCTGCTTGTAAGGGGGCTTTCCTCTCACGCCCTGTTTCCTGCCTTTTCTGCCGAGACTGGAGCTGAGTCATCCTCACCCCTGATGGGGGAAGGTGTTGTTGCTGCCTTCTGTGCACCTCCCCTAACATCCTGTTCGCAAGAGAGCACATTGCCTGTCGCCCAAACCCTTGCCCAAACCTAATCAGAAAATGCCATCCTGTATGCTAATCCTAGCATAGCAATTCAGCTACTCGAGTTCGCTTGGTTTGGAAGTGAAATTGGGCCAAAATTGTGTCGTGCCCTTCGTTGTGCTACAACTCCCATTAGCCCCAGCAAGCATGGTGAATAATTGGGGATTGCGGAAACTGTAGCACAGTGGTGCCTCGCTAGACGAAATTAATTCGTTCCACGGGTCTTTTCTTATAGCGAAAAATTCGTCTAGCGAATCCCATAGGAATGCATTGAAATTTTTTGGAATTTTTTTTTGCCGATAGGAACGCATTAATTGAATTTCAATGCATTCCTATGGGAAACCGCGATTCGCTAGACAAAATTTTCATAAAACGCATTCGTCTAGCAAGGCAAGCTCCGCTCGAAAAATCCTTTCGTTAAGCAGAAATTTCGTTAAGCAGGGCATTCGTTAAGCGAGGCACCACTGTACAGGGAAACCTTTGGTTCTCCATAGGTTAAAGGTAAAGGTAAAGGGACCCCTGACCATTAGGTCCAGTCGTGACCGACTCTGGGGTTGCGCGCTCATCTCGCATTATTGGCTGAGGGAGCCGGCGTACAGCTTCCAGGTCATGTGGCCAGCATGACAAAGCCGCTTCTGGCAAACCAGAGCAGCGCACGGAAACACTGTTTACCTTCCCACTGTAGCAGTACCTATTTATCCATAGGTTACTGAGCTACAACTCCCATCAGAACAGGCAGCATGGCCAATGTCTAGGAATGATGGGGGTTGTAGTTCAGCACCATATGGAGGGCCAAAGGTTCCCCACACCTGTTGTAGTGCATCAACATATCTGGGTGTCCAAGTTGCCCACCCTTGCCTTAATAGTTCAAAGTACCTTGAAGGGGACCCAGGTGGCGCTGTGGGTTAAACCACTGAGCCTAGGGCTTGCTGATCAGAAGGTCGGCGGTTCGAATCCCTGTGACGGGGTGAGCTCCAGTTGCTTGGTCCCTGCTCCTGCCAACCTAGGAGTTCGAAAGCACGTCAAAATGCAAGTAGATAAATAGGAACCGCTACAGCAGGAAGATAAACGGCGTTTCCATGTGCTGCTCTGGTTTGCCAGAAGCGGCTTTGTCATGCTGGCCACACGACCTGGAAGCTATACGCCGGCTCCCTCGGCCAATAATGCGAGATGAGCGCGCAACCCCAGAGTCGGTCACGACTGGACCTAATGGTCAGGGGTGCCTTTACCTTTTTACCTTGAAGGTGGAGTTAGGATACAGTGGAACCTCGGCTCCCGAACACCTTGGGAGCCAAATGTTCCGGCTCCCGAACAATTGAAAACTGGAAGTGATTGTTCCGGTTTTTGAAAGTTCTTTGGAAGCTGAACGTCCGGCAGGGCTTCCAATTGGCTGCAGGAAGTTCCTGCAGCCAATCAGAAGCCGTGCCTTGGTTCCCAAACTGTTTCAGGAGTCGAACAGACTCCAGGAACAGATTAAGTTCGGGAACCAAGGTTCCACTGTGCGAGAAAAGAGGCAAAATACAAACTCTTCCTTCAAATGCTGGTACATAAGACAAGGGAAATGCCACTCGGGCAACTATTAAAGAAAACAATTGAACCCAATGGGGAAGTACTACAGAATGTATATGGCTGGGAGATGTAATGTAATTCTTGTGTCTGACATTCACACAGAGAGGGAACCACAGACCCAGAGAAACAGAAAAAAAGACCCACCAAACTGCCTCATTCACTTGTGATCAGCTCTTCTCCCCCATGACTTGCGGTCGCCCCTTTGTGGGACAGGGAGGGAAGGGGCAGGAGATGCTTGGGGAGGGGCTGCACTTATCTAAGCTGCTTTTGATAAAAACTGAAGAAAGGCAATGTTGCATCTGCTTTTGTTTTCCAGAAAGAGCATGGCATGTTTGGTCAGAATATGTCTTCAATGCAAATGGGTTAGGGGAAGATTGGGGGATAGACGTAAACATATGTTTTCTATTTTATTTTTTAAACATACCTATAAAAATAGTTAGGGACCCAGGTGGCACTGTGGTTAAACCACTGAGCCTAGGGCTTGCTGATCAGAAGGTCGGCGGTTCGAATCCCTGTGACGGGGTGAGCTCCCGTTGCTTGGTCCCAGCTCCTGCCAACCTAGCAGTTCGAAAGCACGTCAAAATGCAAGTAGATAAATAGGAACCGCTACAGCGGGAAGGTAAACGGCGTTTCCTGGCTGCTCTGGTTCACCAGAAGCAGCTTTGTCATGCTGGCCACATGACCTGGAAGCTATACGCCGGCTCCCTCGGCCAATAATGCGAGATGAGCGCGCAACCCCAGAGTTGGTCACGACTGGACCTAATGGTCAGGGGTCCCTTTACCTTTATCTATAAAAATAGTTAGCTGTTGATGCACCACTTGGTCTGTTCCAGCTCTATACAGTGGTACCTCGGGTTACAAACACCTCAGGTTACAAACAAACACTTCAGGTTACAAACTCCGCTAACCCGGAAGTAGTACCTCGGGTTACAAACTTTGCCCCAGGATGAGAATGGAAATTGCGCGGCGGTGGCAGCGGGAGGCCCCATTAGCGAAAGCGCGCCTCAGGTGAAGAACGGTTTCGGGTTAGGAACAGGCCTCCAGAACGAATTAAGTTCAATGATTCTAAGGAATAACTTTGAAATCAATAGTTACCTGTTCTCCTCAGGATGGGTTTTCTCCTCCAGACACACAGGTGCAATACCAGAATACTCTGGAATTTCCTCGGTGACTTTCAGGAATTTATCTCCATGTTCCTGATAAACAGAGGTTTATGGGCAAGGGCGTACCCACCATGCGGCAAGTTAGGGCAGCTGCCCTACTCTAGAAGCAGGGCTGGTGGGCAGAGGCGGAGCACAGCCCGGCGGAGCGCGAGTTCGCCATTCCCGCCGCACCGCGCCGCACCCTCCCTCCAGCTCCCCGGCGCGCCCTCAGGCAAGGCCAAGCGCGGCGGGGAACCAGGGAGCGCGGCGCGGTGGGCGGGAACGCCGAACTCGCGCTCCGCTGGGCTGGGCTCCGCCTCCGCCCACCAGCCCTGCTGCTAGGGAGGGGCACAGCCCGGCGGAGCGCGAGTTCGCCGTTCCCGCCCGCCGCGCTGCGCCCTCCCTCCAGCTCCCCGTCGCGCCCTCTGGCAAGGCCAAGAGCGGCGGGGAACCAGAGAGCGCGGCGCGGCGGGCAGGAACGCTGAACTCGCGCTCCGCTGGGCTGGGCTCCGCCTCCGCCCACCAGCCCTGCTGCTAGGGAGGGGCACAGCCCGGCGGAGCGCGAGTTCGCCGTTCCCGCCCGCCGCGCTGCGCCCTCCCTCCAGCTCCCCGTCGCGCCCTCTGGCAAGGCCAAGCGCGGCGGGGATCCAGAGAGCGCGGCGGGCGGGAACGCTGAACTCGCGCTCCGCTGGGCTGGGCTCCGCCTCCGCCCACCAGCCCTGCTTCTAGGGAGGGGCACAGCCCGGCGGAGCGCGAGTTCGCTGTTCCCGCCCACTTTGTGGCCCCTCCCCTTCCGTGCCTTGGCCCCTCCCCTTGCCCCCCCCTAGTTTTGATCCTGGGTACGCCCATGTTTATGGGACTGCAAGCAGGCCAGGCACTCATTTCGCACAGGAATTTGTAACCTTTTGAACTTTGCCACCTTCCCACGCCCTTCTCCTGTTTCCCTATACATACCTCTGTGACTGGAATGTTAGAAAAGACAGGATGTTAGAAAAGATAGGTTTTAGAGCCCATTCAGGCAGTTTTTCATATCATCATGCCTCACTGTCATTATTATTAGTATCAGTACCAGCAGTGCCCACAAGACTAAGATGCTGTCAGATAAGGAATTCCTTTGCTAACTTTCCCGTCTGGCTGCCATTCTAAGACTCAGAGTAACTGCATTTCGGCAGAGCTTATTATTATGCATTTTACAAGGAAACCTGGGAATTCCTGATCTTTTTTTTACTCCTCTCTCTTTCCCTCCCTCTCCTAAACATGGCTTTGGACTTGAACAAAGCCCCACATCTGGGTATGTTTAGCCTGGAGAAGAGAAGGTTAAGGGTTGATATGATAGCCATGTTCAAATATATGAAGGGATGTCATATGGAGGAGGGAGAAAGATTGTTTTCTGCTGCTCCAGAGAAGCGGACACGGAGCAATGGATTCAAACTTCAAGAAAGAAGATTCCACCTAAACATTAGGAAGAACTTCCTGACAGTAAGAGCTGTTCGGCAGTGGAATTTGCTACCAAGGAGTGTGGTGGAGTCTCCTTCTTTGGAGGTCTTTAAGCAGAGGCTTGACAGGCATATGTCAAGAATGCTTTGATGGTCTTTCCTGCTTGGCAGGGGGTTGGACTGGATGGCCCTTGTGGTGTCTTCCAACTCTATGATTCTATGATCTCCCCGGCCCTTTTGGGTTGCTGTTGGGTTGAGAATGAGATCATTGTTAGACAACAAAACAAACTGGAGGATGTGCAAGCTTACAGAGTTTAGCTAACATGCTGCCCACCCCCCTACCCCTCCAGATCCAGACCAATAAAAGTGCAAAAATAGCACAGATCTTTTCAGCATGGTCCTTCTGTGCCGGAATGGAGAGACAGCAGCAACCTTCAGCCCAGGCTTCCCCTTTCCCTACAGGCTTGTTTGTTCTCCCCCATCTCTCTAAATCCTCCACATTTCTCCTCTGTGTCTGAGTGCCTTCTCTGCAGATTGACCCTAGGAGCCAATTCTCAGTAGCTGATTCTCCTCTTTTCACTCTGTTTGACTCCAATCAGCACAAGAAGCATAAGCCTAAGAAGCTCCACTTCCATGCTGATCCTGGATGTGGGGACCAGGATGGAAACTGGCTGCTCTCTTCTGCGCACTAGATGCCTCCCACTTCCCTTCACTGGATTGCCAATTGTCTGTTGGCATGTTGAGGAGCATGTCAGTAGCTGCAATGCATGTACAGTGGTACCTTGACTTACGAAGACGATCCGTTCCACGGTGCTCTTCGTAAGTCGAGGTCTTCGGATGTCGAAGCACCCGGTCTGCACATGCGTGAAGCGCGATTTTGCGCTTCTGCGCATGCGTGGCCAGCGCATGCCGCTTCTGCGCAGCCGCGGAACGCATGCATGGCAACAAGACTTCCGGGTTTGCCGGCTTTCTAAGTTGAAACCTTCGGAAGTCGAGTCATTCGGATGTCAAGGTACCACTGTATCTTTTGTTGGCTCAAGAGGTGCATCTTAAATGTTGGAAGAGCTGCAAGGTTAATATTATATGAATGCACTTTGTATATGCACCCAGCAATGGAGTGGGGGGAAGCTCCTTGTTGTGGGGACACTTGGTCCCCACCTAGTAGGTCTCTTGCCTGGCGAATGTCACAAGCAGTGATGTTGTCACAGGAGTCTTCTTGGACTGAGCCTCGAGGGTTCTTTTTCCTGATTTGATCTTGGGTTTCTCTGTATCAGGAGCTTTTTTTTAACCCCCCCCCCAAAAATCCAAAGCTGGGTTACAGATGTGCCAAACCAGTGATGGCAGCACTGGGAAAGAATGTGTTTCCACTTTCTGTGCCTATGGGAAAGGCATCCCCAAGAACCAATGGCATTGTGCTGGGGAAAGTAGCCAGGGATGCTCTTAATGACAAATGACTTGGCCTTTCTCCAGATCTTCCTGGCCCTGAGGAAGTCGAGGTGATGGCTTTACCAGGCCTGGGTCCCAGGGTGATGTGGAAGCCCAGCGCAAGCTCTCGGTGGCTCCAGCCTGAGGAGTATGTGGTGGAATGGAGAGAAGAGATCTCCAGCAACCCCGCCGGACAGTTGCTGAACTGGACACGGAGCCCCAGGGGCAACAGCAGTGCCCTGTTGAGAGGTGAGGAGTGTGGGAGAGCTCTAAGGGGGTGGGGGAGAGAAACTGAGAAACTCCCAAGCCAAAGTAAATGTGTTGTTAGTGGTGTGAAATGCCGTTAGCAGACTTTTTGTGATATAGATAGCAGTGTTGAGGGAAGCAGGCTTCCGGTTCCGGTCTGCCTTAATGGAGGCAGCTCCCATGACAGCAAGAGATTGTTGGCAAAGGAAAAACAAGGATATACCGGTAGTTAGCAGTGTTGGGGAAAACCCATCAGTTTTGGCACTGTAGGGGGGGGGGAGGCAGATTGGTCCTCTCTCCCCCCTGCCATAGTCCCAACAGAAATACTCTCCTCAGAGGATGCTCTTTGCTCTTCACTCATGGACCCAGGCAGAGCCTTCCCTTAAATTGCAAATAGCATCTTTTGGAGGTAAAATTTTTTTTGGGGGGGGGTCACAACCATGGCTGGGAGATAGTTACTCTTCCATGTACTCCCACCCGGCCCCACAAGGTATCTCAGGTTTTTCCAAATTTGCTGTTCACCTGACCAAAAATACACAAGTCCTCTTTGGATGCGGACACAACTGCCCTCCTCTGGATACAGTCATACCTCATGTTATGTTCGCTGCAGGATACGTCCTTTCATGTTGCGAACGGGCTGAACCCGGAAGTCCCGGAATGGGTTACTTCCGGGCTCGGTGCGCGTGCATGCGCAGAAGCGCTAAATCACGCTTTGTGCATGCGCAGAAGCGCTGAATTACATCACGCGCCTGCGCAGGTGCGGTGCTTCAGGGCGCGGCCTTTTCAGGTTGCGAACGGGCCTCCGGAACGGATCCCGTTCGCAACCAGAGGTACCACTGTAATCAAGTGGGATGCATGGAGTGAAAAGAGACCAGCAACAAACCCCAGATAATGTCTGGCGCCACATGGTCTCTGCGCTTGGAGAAAGAGGCTTGCCCAGCTTGTACCTCCTCAGGTGGCCTGACGTTGCTTTTGTTCCCCATTCCTCAGGTGACTTCAGAGCAAAGGTGCCATACCTTGTCTGCGTCTATGCTGTGTATGCTCACGGGAGCAGCGCTTCGGTCCCTGTGCGAGCCTACTTCAAAGAAGGAGGTAATCTCGATGGGCAGAGGGAAAGTGGAGGTTGGCAGTGGGATGTGGAACAAGGTAGGAACTATCCCTCCTGGTGTATTGGCTTTCTTTTGGCAGGGAAGAGGAGTGGCTTTTAGCTTTCTGGTGTGAGATCCTCTCCCTGTAGTCTTGAAACAGCCATTGTGTTTCTGCTCACTCTTCATATGTGGACCTTGCTGTTGTTCCAGCTTGTAGAAAGGGGAGCTTGCTATTGACTTGGGTCTCCCTTAACCACGATCCCAGCTGTTTGTAAGAAGATTCCCTTCAAAAGTGTATGGAGCTGCTTAGTAATGTAATGCAGTGGTACCTCGGTTCATGAACACAATTGGTTCCGGAAGTCTGTTCATAAACTGAAGCGTTCATAAACTGAAGCGAACTTTCCCATTGAAAGTAATGGAAAGTGGATTAATCCGTTCCAGACGGGTCTGCGGAGTACTCAACCTGAAGCGTACTTAACCCAAAGCATGGGTGTAATTGGTTCCGGAAGTCTGTTCATAAACTGAAGCGTTCATAAACTGAAGCGAACTTTCCCATTGAAAGTAATGGAAAGTGAATTAATCCATTCCAGATGGGTCCGCGGCGTTCGTAAACTGAAAATTCGTAAACCGAGCTGTTCATAAACCGAGGTTCCACTATAATAATAATAATAATAATAATAATAATAATAATAATAATAATAATAATAAATACACCGCCTATCTGGGCAGCTCCCAACAGAATATTAAAAACACGATAAAACATCAAACATTAAAAACTTCTCTAAACAGGGCTGCCTTCAGATGTCTTCTAAAAGTCAGATAGTTGTTTATTTCCTTGACATCTGATAGGAGGGCGTTCCACAGGACGGCGCTACTACCGAGAAGGCCTTCTGCCTGGTTCCCTGTAACCTTGCTTCTCGCAGTGAGGGAACTGCCAGAAGGCCCTTGAAGCTGGACCTCATTGTCCAGGCTGAACCATGGGGGTGGAAATGCTTCTTCAGGTATACTCAAAATATAATAGTGTGAGATTTTAATCCCCCCCTTTAAAGCAACATAGGTCAAAAAATGAAAGCCTGTCTTCAAAAGATAAGATCAACCTTTTCTCTTTGCTGGTTTTAGCCTGTTATATACTGATTTATTTTATTATTCATTGTTAAGATTTGTTGGGAAGTGGATGTTCCCCAGATTTCCTGTGCATTGTGCAGAGGTTCACCCATAATACAGTGGTACCTCTGGTTATGAACTTAATTTGTTCCGGAGGTCCATTCTTAACCTGAAACTGTTCTTAACCTGAGGTACCACTTTAGCTCATGGGGCCTCCCGCTGCCGTTGCGCTGCTGCCGTGCAATTTCTGTTCTCATCCTGGGGCACAGTTCTTAATCCGAGGTACTACTTCTGGGTTAGTGGAGTTAACCTGAAGTGTTTGTAACCCGAGGTACCACTGTAAGGCACTTTCACTGCAGATCGATGCAGAATGGACTGTCTTCCATTTGCCTTCCTTACATCACCTGAAAATGAAACCACCCCTTGCACCACGATCTCCTGCCGTTCCCTTTAGCTGACAGGCCGTCCTCCTTCCTTCTCCTTTCTAGCACCAACAGCTGCTCCCCAGGCACTGCAGGAAAGAAGCATTTCACCTACGGCCTCTCTCATCTCCTGGGAGGAAATTCCACTGGGAGATCGCAATGGGCACATCACCCGCTACACGCTTTACCTGGGACATCCCACTTTACGGAACGCCAAGGCAAACAGGACCAGTGAGTGACACCTGAGACCAAGAGGCAATTCCCAGCTTTGCGGGGAGGAAGGGGCTGGGCCCAAGACCCTCTGAGTTGCCGACACGGAGGTCTTCCTTTTTTTTAAAAAAAAAAAATACATTTTATTCCAATTTTCCAAATTCAACAAATTAACAAAACCAATCTTTTATACAAAATCTTATATTCACATCTTTTACCTTGCTCCGCCGAGCTATGACTTCCCCCCCTCCCTTCATGCGGGTTTCTTGTTAATTCCCTTTTTTGCAGTTCCTTTTTTAACATATTGGTCAATTCGTAAGGTTTATTTTAATCCTGCGAGAGTTTTTAATGATCTACAGTTTTTCTCCATATAGTCCACATATTTACTCCAGTCCTTTTGAAACCTTGTCTCCCCCTGGTCACGAATCTTGCATGTCAATCTAGCAAGTTCAGCATAGTCCATCATTTTTATCTGCCACTCCACAATTGTAGGTAATTCCTGTAATTTCCATTTTTGGGCTAACAAAGTCCTAGCCGCGGTTGTTGCATACATAAACAGTGTTTGATCTTCTTTTCTAATCTCTCCTCCTATTATTCCTAACAAAAATGCTTCTGGTTTTTTTGGGAAGGTATATCTAAACATCTTTTTCAATTCGTTATATAAACTTTCCCAAAATCTTTTAACTTTTTCGCATGTCCACCACATATGATAAAATTCACCATCTTTCTCTTTACATTTCCAGCAACTTTTATCACTCATTCTATACATTTTAGCTAATTTAACTGGAGTTAAATACCATCTGTACATCATCTTATATACATTTTCTTTCAAGGCAGTACATGCTGTAAATCTTAAAGTTTGATTCCATAATTTCAACCACGCATCATATTCAATATTATGCCCCAAATCTTTTGCCCATTTAATCATCACTTCTTTTGTCAACTCATCTTTTGTATACCACTCCAACAACAAATCATACATCTTTGCGACACGGAGGTCTTCCTTGCAGCTGCCTACATGGTTTTCATCTGGAATCTGCAACCCCTGGATCTCGGGGCTGAAAGATGCATTGAGTGGACCAAGGAAACCAAACCAGGTCCCACTACTGTGCAGCATGCAGTTTGCACCAGTCACAGCCTGCTATGCCAGTGTGACATCTGGCGCACATGCATTGGGGCTGGGCATGATTTATTCCATGTCTGCGCATGGGATTGACCTTGTGTGTAGCCATAGGGCTTTTACCATAGAAATACAAGGATGGAGTTACAGATGGGTGGAGTATAAATAATAAAATTATTATTAACTCAGTGGAGCATAAGGGTCATTATCTGCTTTCAGTTTCAGTTCAGTAAGGTGCTGTGGTCTAAACCACTGAGCCTCTTGGGCTTGCCGATTGGAAGGTCGGTGGTTTGAATCCCCACGGCGGGGTAAGCTCCCGTTGCTCTGTCCCAGCTCCTGCCAACCTAGCAGTTCGAAAGCACACCAGTGCAAGTAGATAAATAGGTACCGCTGTGGCGGGAAGGTAAATGGCTTTTCTGTGCGCTCTGGCTTCCGTCACGGTATTCCGTTGCACCGGAAGCGGTTTAGTCATGCTGGCCATATGACCCGGAAAGCTGTCTGCGGACAAACGCCGGCTCCCTCGGCCTGAAGCGAGATGAGCACCACACCTCATAGCCACCTTTGACTGGACTTAACTGTCCAGGGGTCCTTTAACTTTACCTTTAAACTTCCGTTCAGTAACAGTTCAGTACCAGAATTTCATGTCATGTTGGACTTCAGTTTCTTCTTAGCAGTCTGATGTCAATGTGGTCCCCATCTCTTCTCTCTCTCTCCCCCCCCCACCCCGCTTCCTGCCAACACACATTGAGATACTGGTGGAGTAAACTCTTGGGATGGTGGGTGCAGACTGCCCCCCCCCCCCGCCTATGCTCAGATTATCCACCCCTTTCCTAGTTGCAGTTGGTGCTGCAAAGAGGAGCTACAGCCTCTCGGACCTGATGCCTGGGACTTCCTACCAGCTCTGCATGACGGGATCCACCTCAGCCGGGGAAGGTGTGCCCAGCCCGGTGCATCACTTCCGCACACCAGGTAGGAGAGACTTCTAGGACTTCTGTTGCTTGGACCAAGCAAGACCTACTTGGCATGTGCAAAGGATATGCAACAGCTCAGTAAACACAGCAGTCAGAGCCATCTTGAAATGCCTTGATAGGGAAATATCACACTTCGGGACAAGATCAGGCCTTGTCAGCAAGAGATCTTGGGGAAGCCCCAGTTTTTGCACAGACACAGCCATGGGAGAGTCTTCTGGTAGAGTCAGGGGCCAGCTAATGCCATGGGGCTGGGGCCATACCTGCCAAGTTGCTGTCAGAGAAATAAGGGACCGGGCCGGAAATAGCAGACCGGAAGTAGCGCTGCCGCCATTTTGGAACTGGGTGGAGCAGCATCAAAAGTCGCTTCTGAGCATGCTCCGCCCAGTTCCAAAATGGCCATCGCGCCAGAATAAACCGGGGAAAAACAAAAAAATCTGTTTTTTCAGCTAGGAACAGCTGGAAAAACGGGGATTTCCCGGGGAAAACGGGAGACTTGGCAGCTATGGCTGGGGCAGGTTTCCCCCATGGCTCAGTGCTCTCCAAGAGCAGCTTTCTTTTTACTTTGTTCCATTGGCCTGAATGGCAGCCATCTAGTCAGCATGCAAAAAAGTAAAGCAGTTCACACAGTTTGTTCTGGTTTGACTCTGAACAGTCTGTGCCCAGTGAGGTTCATCTCAGTTTTATCCCCATGATCTCCTGCAGATTCCCACTGGTGGACCTTCATGGCAGCCATCCTGTTTCTGGGATTCCTGCTTTTCCTCGCTTTCCTTGTGGTGCTGGTTAATTACAGATGGTGAGTAATAAAAGGCAGAGGTGTGGTGGAGAGGCAGGCTGGCCCGTGCCACATCCTGCCCAGCATCTGTGGCTACTTAGCTCCCCTCCCCATCTCCCCCTCATTTGCAGCCCCGTGTGAAAACTCTTGTTCACTGTCTCTCCTCTGCAGGGTCCTTGACTTCTGCCGTAAGATCCTGCCTCCATGGTGCTGGGAGAAGATTCCAGACCCAGGGCACAGTGGTGTTACCCAGAGGATTCATGAGCACAGCGCTGCCCCTGGCATGGTAGGAAGTCATTGGGTTGAAAAACAAAGTGTACTGTCTCTGTTTGTGTTGGGAGCAGATGGGAAGAATCTGGTTTCTGGAGAGAACTAGCCGTCCCAGTTGCCCCTTCCTCTTCACTTGCTGAGCGGACCCAATAAGAACTTGTGCCAGATTTTAAGGACTGATCAACCCATCTTCTAACAGATTGTAACCAATAATATATTTGAATAAATGTGCTTATCTGGAATGGTCCCCCCGGGGAGGTTCACCTGGCACCATTATATATATATTTTAGGTGCCAGGTTGAAAACGTGTTAGAAGACATCTGAAGGCTGCCCTGTATAGGGCAGTTTTAAATGTGTGATGTTTTACTGTGGTTTTACAATTTGCAGGAAGCTGCCCAGAGTGGCTGGGGCAACCAAGCCAGATAGGAGGCAAATAAATAATAATAATAATAATAATAATAATATTATTATTATTATTATTATTGATACCCTGCCCATCTGGCCGGGTTCCCCCAGCCACTCTGGACGGCTTCCAACAAAACATTAAAATACAGAAATCAAACATTAAAAGCTTCCTTAAACAGGGCTGCCTTGTGCCTTGAGATGCCTTCTAAAGGTCTGGTAATTGTTTTTTTCTTTGACCTCTGGTGGGAGGGCATTCCACAGGGTGGGTGCCACTACCAAGAAGGCCCTCTGCCTGGTTCCCTGTAACTTGGCTTCTTGTAGCGAGGGAACCGCCAGAAGACCCTTGGCGCTGGACCTCAGTGTCCGGGCAGAACGATGGGGGTGGAGACGCTCCTTCAGGTATTTATGGTTATTGCATTTGTTTTGCAGGATGCCCTAAGCCAATGCCTTGCCAAGTTCCCAGAAGAGATAGACATTGTTGAGATAAAGGAACCAGCCCCAGAGCAGACCATGCCCCTTGCCCCAGTGGAGATCTCTGGCTATGAGAAGCGATTCATGCCCACTTTGGAGGAGCTGGAGAGGCTGGCTTGAGAAGAGAAGAGAGGATGCTGTTGACCTTGGGAAGACCAATGGGAGAGTGGGGACCTGACGCTTTTTCCTACAGCCTCTGATCTCTGCCTGGACCAGGATAAGCAACCTACACTCTGCATTTGTTCTTTAGCCTTGGACGTACTGTAGGAAAACTGCACTGCCAAATTCTTTGGCTATCGGAGCATCTCATGGGCCATGGATCAAGGGGCAGAACTGTCGGTTACAGCGCCCCAGGTGCTCTAACCCAGGTGCTCTAACCAGGTGCTTGTGGCCCCCAAACAGCCACCGAGAGATCCCTGGGGAGGAAGAAGCACAATGAAGTTGTGGACCGAGCCTGGATCTTCCTCAAGGCTCCCTGGTGTTAAGCTGTTACTACTTGGCTCGGTCTTTCTGTCATCTCAGCTGTTTGATCTCCACCTGGATGCTGGAGCCATGGTGTTGGGGGGGGGGAGGGAGAGGGAGGTTGGTTCTTCCTTCCTTAAGCAGAGACATCGTTCATCTCATTGGGGGCCAGTAGCTCAGAAGCGCAAAGCAGGGGTGTAGGAAGGGGGCGGGGGGAGGCGGTCCGCCCCAGATGTAATCTGTGAG
Organism: Zootoca vivipara; assembly: GCF_963506605.1. Taxonomy (NCBI): domain Eukaryota; kingdom Metazoa; phylum Chordata; class Lepidosauria; order Squamata; family Lacertidae; genus Zootoca; species Zootoca vivipara. Next base: position 34,767,044 of record NC_083291.1, on the reverse strand, counting down.
GAGGGTGACAAAAAGGCACACGGTGGGGGGGCTCACCCCGCTGCCCCCCTGTGTGGTAGATGCTCCCCCCCCCGGGTGCACAGCATGGCCGCCACTCCAGGTGCCCATGCAGCTAACTGGACAAGGCTTGCACTGGTTGGTTGAGAAGCTGATGGGTTGTTTAGGGAGAAGTCTTTGGGGCTGCCACAAATCATACTTCTTGGCTGTTGGGTGACCAGATGGTCCCCAACTCCTGCCTTTGGACCGAGGAGAGGGAAGGAGTTGGTCCTCCGGAATCCTTTCTGCTCCGCCTGGCAGGGTTGAGCTTCCTATAGGGACAGAGCCATAGCAAAGAGAGACAACAGATCCCCGGGAGGGGGCAAAAAAAGCCCTCGATTCCCAAACTTATTTTGCATCCAGAGGTGCGCGCTCTCCAGGACGCAGTGAGTGGATGTGGGCTGGGTCAGTACTTTAGATGTGGGTGAGAAAGAAAGACGAAGAGGAGGAGTTTCTTTTGTTTTGCCGGGGGAACAGAGGGTGCCAGCATGGAGCTAGTTACAGGTAGGTAGCCGTGTTGGTCTGACGTAGTCGAAACAAAAATAAAATAAAATCCTTCCAGTAGCACCTTAGAGACCAACTAAGTTTGTCATAGGTATGAGCTTTCGTGTGCATGCACACTTCTTCAGATACACTGAAGGAATATTTTTGATTCCTTCTTCAGATTCCTTCTTCAGATGCACAGAAGGAATACTTCTGTTTCAGTGTATCTGAGGAAGTGTGCATGCACACGAAAGCTCATACCAATGACAAACTTTGTTGGTCTCTAAGGTGCTGCTGGAAGGAATTTTTTTAATTTTATTTTTTGTTTTGCCAGCATGGAGTAAGGCAGTGAGAAGGGATTTGGGTAGGTGGGGAGGGAAATGGGAGAGCGGGGGCCTCGGCCTTCGTATTCCCAGCAACTCCATTGCGCCGGAGACAGGGCGCTCTTTCTGGTGCTGGGCAGGGTCTCCAAACCATGTGCAACCCAGCAAGCAGGGCACGTTTAGGGCAATGCTGCCTCTCTGCCTCTTTGGCTGTGAACCCATTTAAAGCACACACACACACACCCCAAGAATCCTGAGAGGTGTCTCTCCCAAGCCTACCCCGAGCCGTTGATGTGGGCGGACGGGACAAAAAAAATTCTGCGCCGGGTACCACCTGACCTTGCTACGCCTCTGACGCAAAGCACACACTTTTCGTGCAGAAGGTTCCCGATTCAGTCACCAGCATCTCTGGGCAGGACTGGGAACGCCCCATCTGAAACCCCAGAGAGGCACTGCAGATTATACTGAGCTAGTTGGGCCAGTGCTCTGACTCAGCATAAAACAGCTTCCTGTGTTGTCCTATCAGTGTATTCAGCTGCTTCTGGAAGCTGTTGCCCCAAGGCAGGAGAATGCCGAAATGCCAAAGAGGAAGAAATGCTGCTTTCTTCTGGGAAGGGCTATAAACAGCTGACCTTTGGGTGGGGCCTGGTTCCCCTGCCCGAGTGTAACTGTTACTTCTCACTTTTCGTTAGGGTTTTTAAAAAGCGTCTTGGTGGGTCGTTGTATTTTTAAGATTTGCTTTCTATATCATTGGTTTTTATTTTGTGTCTTGTAAGCTGCTTTTGAAGTTTCTCCTCTTGCATAGCAGCATGGACGTACATTTAAAAGGTGCCTTGTGCTTAAGGGGTTAGGAAACACACCTGAGAGGTGCTCCTTAGATGGATAAAGCAGAGGTGGAAATTGAATTGGGGTGGCCTCCCTATCCCTGCAATGGACAGGTGTATTTCACACTTGATGGGAAACACAGCTAGAACAACTTGCAGCCAAGATCACCTGGAAGATGTCTATGCAAGATGGTGTCGTTACCAAGAAAGGTATGAAGGAGGGGAAGCCTGCAGTTACACCCCGCCTGCTACATGTCACGTGGTGCCTTTATAAGACAGTCACATACTTTCTTGTAGCAACTTTTGACAGATCTGGTTCAGGTTTAAAAGGTGCAACAACTCCCCTTGCCCCCACCAGGGGGCAGGAAAGCTCAGGGTGCTCTGAATACTGACAAGTTACAGCTGCTTTATCAAGGTTTATTTTGGGGGGGGGCATGTTTTGTTTTGTTTTTAAAATAAAAATGTCTCCCTCTCTGCCCCCCAAGCCACTAGATTCCAGTTTCATTGCTTGTCTTGTGTATTCTGCAATGACCACCCCCCCTTTCCAGATTTGTGTGTAATTTCTCGCAGCCTTGCATGCCTCCGATTACAAATGGCAGCAATTTCCTTTGCACCCGTTGAAGGATTGATCAGAAGGGAATTGGCCCAGGTTCCCCAGTGCAGGCAGAGTCGGGGGTGCAGCCTCTGGCACTTCTAGAGCCTACCTTTGGGCAGCTGCATAAAGTCCCCTCTCCCCTTGAGAGCAGCTCCCCTCCCTTCCCCCCTCCCCCTTGTAGAAAGTTCTGTGGATATAAAAGAGGCAGCTTCTTTCTGTTCAAGAGGTGGGTCTTATCTGAGCATCCCTTAGTTATGTGTGGGACAGATGCTTCTGTACAGCCACTTGCTGCTAACCTGCACGGTCAAGGCAGCTTATAACCCATTGAGCGCAGTTGTATATGGTTGTGTTTCCTACCTACAACTTTTAGTGTGCGGATTTTTTGTATCTGGCACACATTTCTCCCTTTTGAGGTCTGTTTCCCTACGAGCCATGTAGAATTAAACATCTTCACCCCCCTGCCAAAAAAGCCACTATCCTTCACTTGCCTTGGGACTGATTCAGGCCATAGGCTTTTGCTGTGTGTTTGTACCACAGTTTGCAGTGGTAAATATGACGGTGCTTGAAGCAGAGAGGGATGCTCAGCTCTCCCCTGGCTGTTGTGTGTTTACAGTCAAATCTCTCTTTCACGCTTTTATACACCAGCTGCTTAAAATATGCCTTGCATTAAAGCTGAAGGAAAACTTCAGAATTAAGTTATAGTGGAATTTACCCTGATCCTTTCCTGGCTGTGCTCGGAAGGTCTCTACCCCACAGCCATCAGTTTTACGGCTATTTCATAATTTTTATGGCTATTTCATAATCATGGATGCCACTCAAAGAACCTCTGGTATTGTAATGGGTGGGGATGCCATTTGTGCCTGATATCCCAACACCAGCACAACATCATTTTCAAACTATAATTCCCAGAATGCCTTTGCAGTTGCCATAATGCCTGGCTTGCCCCGTATGTCCTGAGGTGACCATTTGACCAGCTATCAATCAGATGTATTCCAGCAGCCTCAACACTTGGGAAGATGATCCACTTTGAAGACATAACCCAACCCCAGAGTCGGCTCTATGGCCAGGCTGGGTGGCGCAGGATGCCACGCAGCTGCTCCCGCCCTCCGCTCCGCCGCGGAGCACTAAGCGCTGCACGCTAAGCCTGCCCGCCCGTCGCGCCCTCAGCGGCCGCGCTGTGCGCTGAGCCCGCCCGCCCGTTGCGCTGGAAAACGGGGCGGCGGGGGACGGCGGAGGGATCCGCCGCACCACGGCGCCAGGGCGCCAAAGGTGCTTAAGACGGCCCTGCCCAACCCACACCCCCAGCCCAGTGAAAGGACTCTCCCTTTAGTGCTGCCATCTGTAAGAGCTCGGGCAAAAAGTCACTCCTTGCCTGCACACTTGTAATGGTTTATGGAGAGGGTGGTAGAAAGCAAAATTATTAGCAATAAAATATTGACAGTTGTGTTCCTTTGGAATGTGGTGTTCCAAGCAATGGCTTTCATACAGTAGTGTTTCACAGTAGGGCAGTAAGAAGAAGGGGGTGGTATGGGATTGGGAACCACGGTTCTCCTCTAGTAGACAAATGACACTTCTCCTTTCTCAACTGCCCATGAGAAAACAGCCCGGCTCAATCCTTTGGTTGAAATAAAATCATGCTGCTTGCTTCCTGGGGCTGGCAAGGCCATTGAGCTCTCTGCTTCACTGGGCACTGAACAAAGGCCTCACCCGATCAACTGAAATCTGGCCTCATACTAGGGCTGCCTTTGGTGCCAGCACAAAGACAGGCACATTGCATGAAATCTGCATGGCATGGCAAATACGTCCAGGAGTAGAAACCTAAGCCCGGATAAGGCAACAGGAAAACCCACTAGAACAGGGGTCAGCAAACTTTTTCAGCAGGGGGTCCACTGTCCCTCAGACCTTGTGGGGGGCCGGACTATATTTTGGAAACAAATATGAACGAATTCCTATGCCCCACAAATAACCCAGAGATGCATTTTAAATAAAAGGACACATTCTACTCAGGTGAAAACATGCTGATTCCCGGACTGTCCGTGGGCCGGATATAGAAGGCGATTGGGCCACATCCGGCCCCCGGGCCTTAGTTTGGGGACCCCTGCACTAGAAGAACTCTGGGTGCTCTGATCCTTGCACTGAATCCCCCCCATTCTACAACAGAAGCTGGGTGCTCTTGAGACCAAGGTGAGTGGCCCAGGAGTGGACCCAGCTGGCAGCTCACTGGCCTGGCTGTGGGTGTCAGGAATGGGCTTGCTCACCTGCATGCCTCTCTTAGTAGATCAGTAGATCAGAAGCACTTCCTTTGGGGTTGGGGGGCTTGCATAGGCACCATCTCCTGTTGGCACACCTGCCCCAAAGCTTTGCCCCACCACAGCTGCCCTTCCTACAGGTGCTGCTTAACACGGAAACGCCAAGCCTTCGCCATGAGTCTGTGGCCCAACATCACCTTGGCAGTTGTTCCTCGACTCTTAGATATGGAAGGAAGCTTGGGGGGTCATCTAGTCCAATCCTCAGCACAAAACAAGGATCTTGCAAATACGGCCTCCCCAAATGGGCATAGCTGGGGCCCATATAAAGTAAATAAATAAAAATACTTACTAACAGACCAATTGCATGTCAGATAATTCAGTTCTGTGTCCCCCCTAACATAATGCCTGCGCCCCCGAAATAAATCCTGGCTACACCCCTGCCAGCATCTGCTGAAATGCCTCTGGCAAACCAGAGCTTCTTGCAGCCAAACCAACCATTTCACCTGCCTCTCGCCTCTCAGTATGCAAGTATGTAGGGAGCTGGAAGTGGGGCTAGCTGGGAAGGCCTTTAGGGCAGAAGTCAAGGGCTTCACTTGGTAGAAAGAGCAGGAACATCATGATGGAAGCCAGACCCGGGTGGCGCTGTGGTCTAAACCACTGAGCCTCTTGGGCTTGCCAATTGGAAGGTCAGCGGTTCAAATCCCTGCGACGGGGTGAGCTCCCATTCCTCTGCCCAGCTCCTGCCAACCTAGCAGTTCGAAAGCACGCCAGTGAAAGTACAGTCATACCTCGGTTTAAGTATGCCTCGGTTTGAGTATTTTCAGTTTAGGTACTCCGTGGAACTGTCTAGAATGGATTAATCCACTTTCCATTACAGTGGTGCCTCGCTTAACGAATGCCCTGCTTAACGAAATTTCCGCTTAATGAAAGGTTTTTTCTAGTGGAGGTTGCCTCGCTAGACGAATGCGTTTTACGAAAAATTCATCTAGCGAATCACGGTTTCCCATAGGAATGCATTGAAATTCAATTAATGCGTTCCTATGGGCAAAAAAAAAAATCAAAAAAATTCAATGCATTCCTATGGGATTCGCTAGACGAATTTTTCGTTATAAGAAAAGACCTGTGGAACGAATTAAATTCGTCTAGCGAGGCAAGTTCGCTTCAGGTTAAGTACGCTTCAGGTTAACTACAGACTTCCGGAACCAATTGTGTTTGTAAACCGAGGTACCACTGTGGATAAATAGGAACTGTTGCGGCAGGGAGGTAAACAGTGTCTCCGTGTGCTCTGGTTTCCGTCACCGTGTCCCGTTGCGCCAGAAGCAGTTTAGTCTTGCTGGCCACATGACCCAGAAAGCTGTCTGTGGACAAACATCGGCTCCCTCAGCCTGAAAGCGAGATGAGCGCTGCAACCGCATAGTCGCCTTTGACTGGACTTAACCGTCCAGGGATCCTTTACCTTTACCTATTTAGGATAACCCCATACTGGAAAACAGGACCCCCAATTGCCCGCCTGCGTTCCCTGCCCTGACATCTGGATCATGCTGTTCCTCTAGCTGTGGTTGTTAGTAAAAAAGATGCTGGTAGCTGGAACATCCCTGAGGAGCACCTCTTTGCCAGCTCCGGAGCACAAGACCCATTTCCTCCCCCCAAGCACAGCCAGAGGTCCCGCTTGTCATTGTATCTGCCTTTAATTGAGACTCTTCCAGTACTGCCCAGGAACTGACCATGTAAAAGGCTCTTACTGACTTTGGCGGTGGCCCTAACAGAAGTTACATAATTCGAATTAAAAACAAAGTGCATAGAATAAACAGTCATGGGAAGGGTGTGGGTGGTTGTGAGGAGGAGGGCTGGGGGGTCCCTGTACCCTGGCTAGAGCAGTGTTTCTCAACCAGTGTGCCTCCAGATGTTTTGGGACTACAACTCCCATCATCCCTCGCTAGCAAGACCAGTGGTCAGGAATGATGGGAGTTGTAGTCCCAAAACATCTGGAGGCACACTGGTTGAGAAACACTGGGCTAGAGCACGGACCCAGTGGCTGTGATAGGAATTGGGGTGGGGTGGGGGGGTCACAGTTAGGAAAGGTCTCTCAGTCTGTCCTTGTGAGGGAGAGCATTGAGTCTGCACCACGTGAGATCTTAGCTGGGAGGCCACATCCAAGCCGAGAGGGTTCCAGCAGCTCCTTGTCCGGAGTCTCTCTGTATCGCCAGCTCCTGCTGTCCCAGAGTCCTCTTGTGCCCAAAGTGTCACAGTGCTGAGTATTTGCTGCAAAGTCCACCGTGGCACAGCTGGGGCACCTCAGCCTACGTGCAGAAGGCAGTACGAAGCGAAGGAGGTATTGCTCAGTGTCCCTGGAATGTGCCCAGACTGATTTTGGAGAGTAACGCCAAGCCGGCAAGAGGGATTCAGGCACATGCGGAGAGTGGAGGTGTCAAGAGTTCTGCATGCATGGGTGTAGCTCTCGGTATCCAGCCCAATGCGAGTAATGTACAAGCATGTGGAAGCATATGTCTTTTCTTACTGGCGCATGAAACTGTGGGGCGTGAACTGAGGCGCTGCAGGCCAACATGCAAGCGGATATGTGACTGTATGTGCCTGTGTAGGCATGTTAACAACACCTGCGCATGGATATGTGCATTCCAACGACGCAAATTTACACAAATGCACACCAAAATGTGTGTGTGTGTGTGTTTATGCGCACGTGTGTGTGTCTGGGGGAGAATGCATACACAGGAAACAGGTGGGGGGAACATGTTGGTGGAGTCTATGCGTTAGTGCATGGCGATGCAGAGTCAGCAATGTGGACCCATGTTGCTAGTGTGCAGAGTGTACCTGCTGCTATTGTGTGGGTGGGTGTCCATGCATTAGTTCCTACGTGTGACTATGTCATGTAGAGACACACTTGGAGCCTCCCAAACAGCATCAGATTTCTCTCTGTCCTGTTCACCCACTCCAGGGGAACATGGAGAGATGATAAACATGGAGAGGCAAATCCACTATTTGAACAAGTCCTCTGTTGGAAACCCTCTAAGGGCTCATCTCCACAACCAGCATCCGTCGTCTCCTCCCAGGGAGTGTGTGTGTTTGTGTGTGTACATGAGAGAGAGAGAGAGAGAGAGAGAGAGAGAGAGAGAGAGAGAGAGAGAGAGAGAGAGAGAGAGAGAGAGAGAGAGAGAGAGAGAGAGAGACCTACAGTAGACTACTGGCAGGGCATGTTACCAACTTCAGAGCCTGCCATTGGGACCAGATCAACAACTCCTGTTCCTGTGGAGAGCATCCTAGCCAAGCTCACATGACCGAGCAGCACTGGCACGACTTCTGCTTGCGCCTGCTCTGCCCCTGCTCTGGGTCTTCCCCTTGCCGGGGTGCCGTGGGTTGGAGCTGGCATGAGGAGGCAGTGTTGGCAGAGGTGGTGGTGTAGGTTGGGGCCTCCTGGTTTGTGGCTGCCTGGAGTTTTAAGATCCCCATCTTGGGCTGTAAGCCTCCCACAGAAATGTCCAGCGCATCTGCCGAGGCCTCCTGCAGCAGAGGTTGCTGTTCAGCGTGGAGACTTTCCTTAGCCTCTTCTGCTGCTGAGGCCAGGCTGCCATCTCTACCTTCTTTCAGCTCCCGGTTTCCCACTGATACAGTCTTGTCCAGGAGAGGCTGGCCAGCGTCCTGGCTGGACGAGAGCAAAGCATCTGGAGCCGTTGGGTTAGGGGATGGGGCTTGGCCTGGCAGCAGGGGCACTTCTTCCAGCTTTTCTGGAAGAGACTTTTCAGGCTCCTGAAGGGAAGTTGCCTGGCCCTGCGGAGAGATTGGCACCTGCTCCGTTAGCATAGGTTGAGCTTGGCCCTGAGGTGACCCTTTAGCTTCAAGGAGACGAGGTGAGGTCTGGCTTGGCAGGGATGCCTGCATCTGGTCTGTAAGGGACCCTCCCATCTCTTGCAGAGAAGAAGGGGCTGCACCCTCCAGAAATGTTGGGTCCTGGTCCAGAAGAGCTTGTGGGATCGGGTCTGGTCCAGATGCTGGAGACTCCCCTGGAAGTAAATGCTTACCTTCATCCACAGGGAATGGGATCTGGCCTGGAAGAATGATGTCTTCCTCTGGCAGAGAAGGGATCCGGGCCTCTGGAGCCGTTGGCATTTGATCCTGCAGAATGACTGGAATCTCTTCCAAGGGCAATCCCTCTGCTTCTTGAAGGGAATTTATTTGATCAGGCAGAGAAGTGAGCTGATTAGACAAGGAGGGGATTATGTCTGGAAAGGATCCTTTAGCTTCCACCCCGGAAAGTTCCTGGCCCTGTGATGTTGTCGACCTCTGAAGCGATTTCTCTATTTCGTTCAAAGAGGAAGGGATCTGCCCTGGCAGAGATGTGAACTGGTCGAGCGGAGGTGACAGGACCTGATCTGGCAGAGCAGCAGCACTCTGTTCTTGTCGAGATGTTGGGATCTGGTCCAGAGGTTTCCCATTAGCTTCATGTAGAGGCGATGGGATCTGGTCCTGCAGAGAAGTGAACTCACCCTGAAAAGAGGATGGGTTATCTTTTGGAGAAGAGGAAAGATCGTCCTGCAGAGATGGTGGGGTTGGATCTAAAAGGGACTCTTGCTGTGCGGATGGAAGCAGTTCTTTCTTTTCTTGCAAAGGAGCAGACTGGTCCGAAAGAGTGGACAGGCTCTGATTTGGTAACAAAGGCTCTAGGCATGAACCCTCCATTTCCTGAAAAGAAGATGGAATCTGGTCTTGCAGGGGAGGAGGAATCTGCTCCTGAAGTGTCCCTGGAACCTGGTCTGGCAGAGGTGATGATGACAACATGACTTCATCTAGAAGTGGCATCTTGCCTTCTTCCGGATCAGGGATCTGGTCCAGCAGAGGTAGCTTAGGCTGGTCCAGCCATGACCCCAGACTCTCTCCGCTTAGATTTCCCTGTCCCCCCATCACTGGCTCCGCATGGCCAACTGCTAGGCCTCGAGCAGGCTCCACCTCCTTGGCCCCCTGTTCTGGTAACTCCTTCTGCCCAGCTCCCATCCGTTCTGCTTCCTTGGCCAGGGAGCCCATCTCCAGCTCCGCCTCTGCCCGCCACTTGGGAGAATCAAGGCAGCTATTCTCACCCTGTGGCGCCTTAGAGGGACTCTGATGATATTCCCAAGAAGTGGGGGACTCTCCCTCTGGACCATCACGGCTGCCCAGTTCACTGTCCACCCGGCTTTCTGTAGCTCCGGGGGCCTTCACTGAACTCGAGGCACTGCAAAGGTGGTTTGGCTTGCTCCCTTCTTCACCCTCATTCCCCAAATCAGGGTGGCCCTCCAAGTCTTCCTCCTTCCCAATGGAGCTCTGCTTCTGCCCAACAGCATCCATACTGCCCACTTCCTGGCCCAAGTGGTCTCGGATGACCATCTCCTCCACTGCCAGCTTTCTTGGGCAGTTGGGAGAGGCTTCACTGAGGCCCAAGCTCTGGCAGGCCAGTTTAATGTCCGGAGCAGCTTCGGCACTTCTTTGTGGGGGCTGGATGCCTCCACATTCTTCAGTTATAGGGCTCACATCGACTTCTGCCTTCTCAGGACTGCATTCACTGCCAAACACACCTTTGGAGGAAAAAGCAACAACATTAGGTCCTCAGGTCCTCTGATTTCCCAGAAACACAAAGTATAATATTTTCAATAAAATAAACTACAGCTCCCATCAACCCTAGCCAGCATGACCAACGGTCAAGGAGGAGGAAGAGTTGTAGACTGGAGGGCCAAAGGTTAGCGACCCCCCCATAAGACACAGTTACTTATATAAAGAGGTGTTGTGCCGAGTCCATTGTCCAGAGTCTAAATTGACCAAACCAGAGACGAACTTTGAAAGGGGTAGACAAACAAGGACACACACACTTTGCATAATTCACTCTGCTTTTGCCAGTCATGGGGCGAGACAAGAGACTATGAAGTGATCGATACAGACCTCTGTTGTGATTCCATGGAGAGGTCCCACCCACCCACCCACACTTCAAACCTTAACATTTGCGTCCCCAAACCTGCTTTTAAAGGAAAACTGTGGTTTTCAGGATTTCAGCCAAATGCTCTGCTACTCAATACCAAAGTCCATGTTTGCAGAAATTTGCTTCACCCCATGCTCCGCTGGAATGCAAATGCTTGAGTCAAAGGGTTTGCCTCTGGTCCTCCTGGCCTGATCCCTCAACCCTTGCGATGCAAAATCTCAGCCCCAGGGGCCAAACATGTCCCCCTGGCCAACCCCCCCTGGCCCTGGGGACTCTTCTCAAGCCACATATCCGCCCCCCCAGCCACACCCAGGATGGATTTTCCTTTGCAGGCTCCTGGAGCATTTTTGTCCAGCAGGAAGATGTCCCCTCACTCAGATAATGCCTCTTCCTGGCTGCATGGAGGGCAGAAAGGAATGTTTGAGCATGTGTGGCAACTCATCACACCAAGGCAAACTTCACATGAGTTAGTTACAGGTAGGTAGCCCTGTTGGTCTGAGTCGAAGCAAAATAAAAAAAATCCTTCAGTAGCACCTTAAAGACCAACTAAGTTTTTATTTTGGTATGAGCTTTCGTGTGCATGCACACTTCATCAGATACACTGAAACAGAAGTCAGACTCTTATGTATATACAGAGGGTGGGTGGGGTGGGTGGGAATGGGTGATGGGCTGATGGGAGTGGTAAACCTGTAGATGGCTGTTAACGACTGCTGATGACTGCAATTGGTCCTGCGGGGAAAAAGCAAGGGCTGAGGCGCTAAAGAAAGCTTGATAATGCATAATGAGATAAGAATCCTATGTCTTTGTTCATCCCAGGTGGCTCCATGGTTTTAAGCTTGGTAATGAGTTCTCATTATGCATTATCAAGCTTTCTTTAGCGCCTCAAGTGTATCTGAAGAAGTGTGCATGCACACGAAAGCTCATACCAAAATAAAAACTTAGTTGGTCTTTAAGGTGCTACTGAAGAAAATTTTGTATTTTGCTTCACATGAGTTACTTGGCCCACGTTTGCCTCTGGCCCTGCCCACCCATGGCATTTGGCTCCTGAGAGGTTGCGCAGGATGGAAGATGGCCCTCAGGCTGAAAGAAAGCTCTCTCCCCCCCGCCTCACTCAAGGGCAGGCCTTGCCAGTCTCCAGCACCCACCTCCTCCCGGCATGTCTCCATTCTGCAGCTTCTCTTGGGCTGTTGCTTGCAGAGACCTCTTGGGTGGAACAGGAGCCAACTCGAGTCTGGACTCAGGGTTACTTCTCTCTGCAAGGAATTCATGGTCACATTCAGATGAAGTTATCAAGTCCTCTGAGAGGTGTGTGTGAAGCTTGTGAGTCATAGGTCAGAGGGCAAAGCCTGGTGGGGGTAAGAGACAGCAGCACCTGTATCTCTCTGTCTGGCAGTTCACCTGGACCCTTGTGGATAATGGGGACAGAGGTAATAGGTGCTATCTATCTATCTATCTATCATCTATCTATCTATCTATCTATCTATCTATCTATCTATCTATCTATCTATCTATCTATCTATCTATCATCTATGGTGGTACATAAATATTTTAACAAACAAACAAACAAACGGCAAGAACCACCAAGCAGATAACTAACCCTTCTTCTTGGTTCTTGTGTGTCACCCTGAGATTTTTAGCTCTTCCTCCTAAGGTAAAGGTAAATGGACCCCTGATCATTAGGTGCAGTCATGACCGACTCTGGGGTTGCGCGCTCATCTCGCGTTATTGGCCGAGGGAGCCGGCGTACAGCTTCCAGGTCATGTGGCCAGCATGACAAAGCCGCTTCTGGCGAACCAGAGCAGCACACGGAAACGCCGTTTACCTTCCCGCCGGAGCGGATCTACTTGCACTTTGATGTGCTTTCGAACTGCTAGGCAGGCAGGAGCTGGGACCGAGCAATGGGAGCTCGCCCCGTCACAGGGATTCGAACTGCCGAACTTCTGATCAGCAAACCCTAGGCTTTGTGGTTTAACCCACAGCGCCACCCGCATCCCTTTCTCCGAAGGAGGCCATCAAAACCCTGAAAGATCAAGCCAGGCCCTGAGACCAAGCAGACCAGTGTTCAGACAAGCTAAAGTAGTGCTATTAAGTAGTATCAGGGTGGCCTAAAGATGCACCGAAACAGGCAGTGCACCAGGGATGCCAAACTGGTGGTCCTCTAGGTGTTGCTGGACTCCAGCTCCCATATTTCCCTGACCACCAGCCATGCTGAAGTGGAAGAATATCTGTAGGCAGGGCTTTTTATGTATCACCTCTACAGAGTACCAGCATCTCTCTCTTATTTGCTGAGCACTGGCATTTATTTTATTTTATTTTCAAAAAAGCACTGTTGGTAGAGCACCAGGTTCACCATTCTGACCCCAGCACTTTCCTACCGGTCCATATCTTCCATTCTCAGTCTTAGTCTTAAAATTTTTACCTTACTGGCCCTTCATCTAAAGATCTCAGAGTGGTTCACAAGATAAAAATAAATAGCACAAAATGAATAGTTAAAACAAAAACAAAACAATAGCCCCATAACACAACACACACAACACTTTTTATAACACTGTAGAATATTAATCGGCCTGGTTGAAGAGGGATGTTTTTGCTTGGCATCTAAAGATATGAAGGCACCAGATGAACCTCCCAGGGGAGAGCATTCCACAAACGGGGAGCCACTGCAGAAAAGGCCTCAGAGGACGATCACAGGGTCTGCGTCAGTTTATATGAAGAGAGGCGGTCCTTGAGGTAGTGAGGTATGAGAACAAGCTCCCATTTCCTGGGCCAGGAAACTCTAAGGAGCACACACAGCCAACTCAATGCAGCCCATCTTCTGCTCTGAAAAGGGTGACTCACCAGGGGTTCAAGATATATGATGAGTTTTAGAACTCCCTGAATGGAGGTTCTAAAAGCCAGGGCAAAGGCAAAGCTCCAGGCCACAATGCAATGACTGGTGGCTGGTTTGGGGCTTGGTGAGTCACACTATGCAGGCTGGGAAGAATATGAAGAATTTGAAAAAGGGTTCTAGTTTCACCAGCAGGTGGCGGGAAAGAGGTGAGAGTGGGTAGAGGGGGATGGGTGAAGAGAGGTGTAAGTTAGTGTGATGCAGCAGCTAAAAAAGCCAATGCAATTCTGGGCTGCATCAATAGGAGTATAGCATCTAGATCAAGGGAAGTAATAGCACCACTGTATTCTGCTCTGGTCAGACCTCACCTGGAGTACTGTGTCCAGTTCTGGGCACCACAGTTCAAGAAGGATACTGACAAGCTGGAACGTGTCCAGAAGAGGGCAACCAAAATGGTCAAAGGCCTGGAAACGATGCCTTATGAGGAACGGCTTAGGGAGCTGGGTATGTTTAGCCTGGAGAAGAGAAGGTTAAGGGGCGATATGATAGCCATGTTCAAATATATGAAAGGATGTCACATGGAGGAGGGAGAAAGATTGTTTTCTGCTACTACAGAGAAGCGGACACGGAGCAATGGATTCAAACTTCAAGAAAGAAGATTCCACCTAAACATTAGGAAGAACTTCCTGACAGTAAGAGCTGTTCGGCAGTGGAATTTGCTACCAAGGAGTGTGGTGGAGTCTCCTTCTTTGGAGGTCTTTAAGCAGAGGCTTGACAGGCATATGTCAAGAATGCTTTGATGGTGTTTCCTGCTTGGCAGGGGGTTGGACTGGATGGCCCTTGTGGTCTCTTCCAACTCTATGATTCTATGATTCTACCTGGGTAATGGTAGGGAAAGGTGGGGTACATTCTGGGACGAGTAGAGGGATGGCTAAAGGTGGGCTAGAGGTTGTCCAAATGACAAGGCTTCCAGAGTTGAGATTACAGAAGGTAAAGAAGAAACATAAGCTTGGAACAGGCTGGAGCACGTCCCAGGGCTGTTTCTTTATCTGAATGCCCTACAAGGCTGTACCAACAATCTAGAATGGATAAAGAAACAATACACACACAGAGACACACAGAGACATGGATCAGGACTGTGCTCATTCCAAGTGACTCCGTCCTCTGAGCCTGCCCTTTTAACACAAATAGCTGGCTGGAGATCAGATTTCAGTCCGGCAGGTTGTGGATCTTTCAACACACATCCGGGAAAGTAAATTGCAGAATACACTTGGGGAATAAGGGGCCCACCTTCAGCCTTATTATGTTCGCCAACTGGGCTGCAGAAAACAAGACAGGATGAAGTGGAAAGCTGTCGCTTAAAGCAGAGTGGGATGTGAATTCATAGGTCCTGGATGGGACTGAACCATGCAATTGACCTGCATAGTTCAGAAGATTGCAACTGACAGTTGTGAGATTCCCATTCATTCCAATGAAGCTTTTGCAGAAGAACCGCCAGGCAAATTGCACCCACTGTGATGGAGGTATCCCGGCAAAGAGAGAATGACTCACCTTCTGGAGGAGAGGAAGAGGTCCCATCAACCTGAAAGCAAAAGAAAGGAACTTCATGGCAACAGCATCCAAAGAGATCACTAGTAAACTTTTTTTAAAAAAAGTTGAGATGGCTTTTGCTCATTCTCAAATTCTTATTTATTCAACATATTGATTCTTTGTCTTTCTTCCAAAGAGCTCAGAAGAGCCCCCATAAGGATCTCTCTCGTTTTATCTGCACAACAATCCTGCAAAGTATGAACACAGGAATCTGCTTTATACAGTGGTACCTTGGTTTACGAACTTAATCCGTTCCGGAAGTCCGTTCTTAAACCGAAACCGTTCTTAAACCAAGGCACACTTTCCCTAATGAGGCCTCCCACCGCCGGTGCCCTTCCACCGTTCAGCTTCCGTTCTTAGACCAAGGTAAAGTTCACAAACCGGGACACTATTTCCGGATTTGAGGAGTTCGTAAACTGAATAGTCCGTAAACAGGGCTGTTCTTAAACTGAGGTACCACTGTACTGAGTCAGGCCATTGGCCCTGCTTAGTATTGTCAAACTCCAAACTGACTAGCAGCATCTCTCCAGGGCTTCAGACAGGAGTCTTCTTTCCCAGCCCTGGGGAAGTGAACCTGGGACCTTTTCCACACAAACCTTGTGTTTTACCACTGAGCTAAGGCCCTTTCCCATGTTAAAGCAATGACTAAGACAGGATACAATGTTTGCACAATGCTTATTGGCCAGTACCTGTGACATCACCAAGGCATCTCTTCTCCCTCCCCCAATCCCTGGAAGAATTTTCTGCTTTAAAAAATATTTCCACTGGAGCCACTGGAGAGGAGGCTGGGGAACTCTTTTCCACTTCCCTGAATGTTCTGCTGCTACACTGAGCTAAGCCTTAAGTTTTGGCGTAGCGTATCACCCAGATCTGGTCTCATGGCTTAGCTTTCCCAGACAAACCACAAGCCATAAATCACGGGACAAACCTTGGTTTCATGATTAGTCTGGAGCAGGGATCGGCAACGTGCGGCCCATGGGCTTGATCTGGCCCACGAAGACCGTTTTACCGGCCCACGAGCTGCCCCCGAACTGAGTCGCCCACTTGGCGAGTCCCCCACGCGGTGCGCTGAACTGGCGCGGCGCGGGGACTCGCCGAGCGGCACCAGAAATCGCATCTGTGCACATGCAGATACCGGAAATCACTTCTGCGCATGCCCAGACACCAAAAATCGCTTCTGCGCAGGCACTATTTCCGGCATTTGGGCATGCACAGAAGCTATTTCCGGCATTTGGGCATGTGCAGACGCAATTTCCGGCATCGCGCTGCACTGGTCCGGCCCACAGGCAATCTCCACGGGAGTGATCCGGCCCATGGCTGGTAAGCCTTGCCGACCCCTGGTCTGGAGAGTGCTAAGCCTTGAGCCTTGCTTGAGACGACATGCAAAGCCAAACCATGCTTAGCTCAGTGCTTAGCTCAAGCAGCAGCAAAATGACTGAAGAATAGTAAAAGTGTCCCCAGTCTCCTCATTTGGAGCCTACATGCTTGCACTACTGAGCCATGCTTCCTAGTGAGCCATGGTTTGGCTTAGCGTAACGTGATTTCCACATATTTAAGCCATTCCCTACAACGATAAGGACAAGAAGCATGGTTTTAAAAAATGTATGCTGAAATTCTCAAAATGCCAAATTCTGTGCTTGCTTGATAGCCATTTTTTGCATTTGCCACAACAGAGATCAGGAACTACTCCTACCTCCCCAATGCCATCCAACGAAGACCGCTTCACCTCCTTCAAAGCCTTCACAGGCTCTTCTGGCTGCAGCAGTCCCTGGTGAAGTTCTGGATTATCCAGCTGCTGCATCTGAGTTTGGAGGCTTCAAAGAGAGAGGAACGGCCATTAAAGGACAACATTTCATGCCCCTGACAAGCAGTGACAGGGAACAACGGTGGCCATGACCAAATCTCTACATCAGGCTGGTGAACATGTGGCTCTGCGGTCAGAGCTGGACGACAATTCCCATATTACCCCTCATTGCTGGTCCTGCTGGTTGGGGCTGATGAAAGTTGGGAGTTCAACAACATCTGGAAGGCCACAAATTCCCCACCCCTAATCCACATGATTATTGTGACACAGAGATATGCAAACCAGGACTCTGTTCACAGGAAATTGATGCACTGATTATCACAACACATGCCTTGGTAACATCTAGATTAGTGGGGCCTCCTTCTGACATGCTTTTGGAACCTGCAAATCTAAAATACAGCAGTCTGATTGTTGACAGGAACTGGCCATAGAAAGCATATCCCATCTGCCTTCAAGACTGTCCTCTTCCCCCGTAATTTAAAAACCTTCTGTGGAAGTTTGGCAAAAGGAAGCATAGCATGTAGCTATAACCAACAGGACCTACTCGGTGGTTGCCTCCTCATTCTGGAAACCTGCCCGGCTTGCTCTTGACTGATTTTTAGCCAGCTGGCTAAGACCTGGCTTTTTAGAGGCATCTGCATGCTACTAAGAGTGCTATGGACTGGTTTTAAATAACTTGTGCTTCATTGATTTGGTGTTGATTTATTACTGTGTTGCGTTTTTATGGTATTGCCTTTTTCTCTTTGCAACCTGCTTTTGAAGGACCTTAGGCTACCCGACGGGACAGAAATCACAACATCAACAAGAACAACAGATGCATTTCATTGTTTTGAGTGGGGTTTTAAGCCGGAGATCTTCAGCCCCATTCTAAACTCACCAGTCACTACTCTGGGAACAATTGGCTCTCCTGTCTTTTGGAATTAAGCAACCTTATGAGCTGAACTTTAGCACTATGCTTCATGAGCAAGTACTGTATTCTGACATCCTTTGGTTAGACAAATCCTGGCTTCTTGCTTGTGCGCCTGGGCGTGAAAAGACCCCCCACCCCCACCCCACATTTACAGCCAGGCTGCTGGAGGCTCTCCACCCCTCTTGCTGAGTTGTCACTTTTGCACTGCCTGGGGGATCCTACCCTCCTCCTCCCCCTCCTCCTGCTGCTGCTGAGGGTGATTTAATCCTCAGGAGCCTTGCTGACTAATCACTCCATCTCTTGCTCCTTCCCTCCAGCTCCCTCAGGCCAGGAAGTGGTTTCAGGCTTCTCTGTCCTGAGTGTTGTTTGTTTGTTGTTTTTAGTCTCAAGCATCTTCTCTTCTGGAGAGAAGAAGATGCAGAGGCATGAGGGGGACACGAAGTGCCCACAAAACATCCCTCCTTCATGTCCTCCAGAGACCTCGATGTCATCATCAGCTTCCATCTGCAGCTTCAGCCAGAACAGCACATTATTGTGGCTGTAGTTGCTATTTATGTACATATTGCCATCAGCGGTCTGACTGGCCTCCACTAGGAGATGGGCATTTAAGTGTTGCTAGTCGCACGCTGCCTCTTCCAGCAGAGATTCAGCAAGCGTCCTCATTTTTTAAAAACTTTCAGGTATCTCTTGAAGACTTATTTTTTTAAAATGCAAACAAGCCTGAGTAGTTGCCAAAAACGTTCCTTGGGTAGCCCATCATTGTTATGATTGCTTTTTCTTGTTTTAAATGTTCCTGTTGTACACCACCCTAATGTTTCATGAGGGGGGGGGCATATAAACACTTTTATAAATCCAACAACAACAAAACGGTTTATTGTGAGGACCATGCCTGTACACAAATATCAACACAACAATAATTAATTAAAAATTAAAAATGTTAAGATTTTAAGATTTATGGAAAGATTTATAGACGATAAAGCAGACATCCCCAAACTTCGGCCCTCCAGATGTTTTGGACTACAATTCCCATCATCCCTGACCACTGGTCCCATTAGCTAGGGATCATGGGAGTTGTAGGCCAAAACATCTGGAGGGCCGCAGTTTGGGGATGCCTGCGATAAAGTAAAGACCCCTTCATCGTCTGTTTAACTCTTTGCTTGTTTTCCTTCTCTTTCTGTTTTGTGGGATGAGGGTTTTGTTGGGATAGTATGTAATGAATCTAACTTTTATAAATAAAAACAGAATGTGAGATGCTTTATAGAGAGTGAAGAGGACAGGTCTCTGCCCCGAGGGCCTTACAATCTAAAATTTGGCACAGGGAGGGGCAAGAGAAGGGGGAGGAAACTGAGGTGGCTGCTTCTCTGTGCTGGGTAAAACCATGAAACCCATTTGGGTGTTTGTTACAGGTTGGTAGCCGTGTTGGTCTGACGTAGTCAGGGGGGGGGGAATAAAAAAAAATTCCTTCCAGTAGCACCTTAGAGACCAACTAAGTTTGTCATACCGTAGGTATGAGCTTTCGTGTCCTCCACCACCGTCCCGCCATCACCTAAGACACACCCACCTGGACAGATCTTTCTCTAATTCCTGAATGCGATTCTGTGCCTCCCAAACAGAAGACAAGTGATCATTGTCGTCTGTGGGTGAGGATGTTCCCTCCATCAGCCAACGATCACGCAGGGATTTCCTCTGAGAAGAGAGAGACAGAGAATGCATTTGTCAGCAATCCTGCACTGGACACTTGCGCCGATAGAGACACGTGGGCTGTCAGGACACATCAAGGCAAGACAATGGGCTTACAGTCATGCATATATGCACAGGCACACGTGAGATCATTCCTGCGCACACCCAGAATTGCATCTTTGTTCCACCACATGCACATATAGGTCTATATGGGCAAGCAGTTGCACATGAAGCACCGACAGTACAATCTTCTCACGACAGGCTACATGCCCAGATATTTTCAGCATATTCATTGTCGGCTGTGTCAACTGCTTTTATTGTTTGGAAATGTATTTTAGTGGTGATTCTTTTTTAATTAAAAAAATTGTATTATTGTATTTGGTAGGATTGTCAGTCATACTCTTTACATACCATCCTGGAGGATGGAGGTTGGTTCAGAAATACTTTAAACTAAATAAATAATGAAGCTACATTGCACTGACAGCAGATGTTGAACACACCCACTAGTGCGGATGTTCAAACATACTCCAGCCACAATCCTCACCGTTTCTCTCTCTCTCCACAACCACCACGCATCACGCAAACATTTGCACACAAAGGGCCACACAGCCAGAACTTGGACTCCCACACCTTTCAGCTTCTAGGGGCACGAGCATCTGCACATAGGCCATTTGCACACCTTTTGTGAGGTCCGTGCCACACAAGGTTGTGAAAACATAGGCCAAAACAGGAAAAAACTCGCAAGCAAACCCATGGCTCATATCCCAGTGATTGTGTCAGAATGCCCAGTGAAGCTCATTGCTAAATGTGGGCTATAAATTTTCCTCGACTCAGATGCCTTTGAGTAGACATGTTTATTTCTAGTGCAGAACATTGGAAAGTGAAGCAAGGCTGTTGCTGTTTTTTCGCAGGGACTTACGGATCTAAAGCATGCAATTCTCAGGCCAGATTATGATTGGTTGAAGCCTTAGAGCTGTCCTATATTGTTTTTTTTTCTGGGAGGTGTGCAGAAAAATATGATCCTTTATAGAACAAAGATGCATTAGTGGGCTTAAAGGAACCAACATTTGATGCCTGTGATACAAGCACTAAGATCCATTTTGCAGCCATTTTATACCTCCTCCTATATCTTCACAACAGCCATATGAGGTAGGTTCAGTTGAGAGTTGCTAACTGGGCCAAGAAAGTGAGCAAAAGCAATGGGGAGTTAAGTGAACCTGCGCAGAGTATTTTATATTTGTTTATCAAGGTGGTCCAAGAAAATAAAAAGTCCACAAAAACATGTGCCATTATACGTGAGTTAGTTTTTAAGACACACCAAGACTTTTTTGTGGTATTATCTTATTTCAGGCTCTTTTTTGGGGGGGGTCTATTTTGGGAACTACAACAGGGCCCCCAACCACCTTAATACAGTACTGGGGTCTGACATTCCCTCTCCTCCCCCAGAGGTCCACCCTGGTCCCTCCCACAGTGGTACCCCCACCCCTCACCCCACAATCATTTCACCTCCTTCATCTCCCCACTCCCGCATCCCAACCTCCATCCCTCTGGTCCATCCATTCCTGCATCCCTCTCCTGGGCGTTACCTTGAGGCGCTGGGCTCGCAGTCTCTCCTCCTCCAGCTCCCGGCGGGTGGCCAGGATACGCTCCTGCAGCCTGCGCCGCTCCTGCAGCAAAGCAAAGGGGACCGAAGGGGTGGGAGGCGAGGCGAGGCAGGAGCCGCCCTGCAGAGAGGGGCGGACAAAGGGCCCGCCGCCGCCGCCGCCGCGGTGGGAGGCAGGGCGCAGAGCGAGCCCACGTGGGCGACAGACAGGCGAAGCTGCGTGCCTGCCCGACCGCGCCGAGGACTTAAGCCCAGCAGAGCAGCCCCCCCTCGGCCTTTAGCGGCATCATCACCTGGGTGGAAGGGCAGCAGGGAGGGAAGAGCCGCTACCCCTTTGTGTCTCGCCCCCGCGTCCTCACCCACTCCCTGCGCTGCGCTGCTTTCTCTCTCTCTGTCTCCCTCTCGCCACCGGTTAAGGAAAAGCCCATCTATGCCACCCCAGCCCCCCCATTGCAACTATGCCAGCGCCTCCCCCTTTTAAAGGCGGCAAGAGCTGGGGGGAGGGATGCGGGGTGGGGGGTGGGTGGGGAGACTGCTCTGTCTGCAAAGCCTGCCCCCTTAACTATACCGGGATGTTTGAGAGAGAGAGAGAGAGAGAGAGAGAGAGAGAGAGAGAGAGAGAGAGACCCTGGGGTCCCCCCCCCTGCAGCGAGAGGGAGACTTTACATCCACCCTCCCCTTTTGGCTGGACTCTCTGTAGCCTCGTGGCACCTAAAAGGTGGCGGCATATCCTTGTGAGGTCACAGACCATGTCTGTGGGCTGCGATCCATGAAAGTGTGTGTGCCACAATCAATCAAACGATGCTAATCCTCTCGAAGAGACTGGCTTTACCTCTCAATCATTTTCTTTTAACAGCGTGGTTTTTCAGAGTTTAGGGAAATCATTAGAAGTGTTCATCATTAATGCTTTTGAATTAATATACCCCCACCCCACCCCACCCCCAAAAAATCAAAATGCTATTTGCACTGGAGTTACATACAGGCGGTTTGTTTACATGAGTCTTCCTGATGTTTTGCACCTTTCAGCTGATGTAAGTCATAGTCAGAAATATCAGGAAGGCACCAGGCTGGGGAAGGTTGCGCTACCTTGGTTCAAATAATGCTGCTATTATCAGACGGGTTTAACTGTGTTAATGACAGATCCACACTGTGTGGGTCTAAACATCTTTTTAAAAACGGTTACTTTTTGGCACCAGACTGCAATTATCTCAAATTATTCAATTAGAATACTGTAGACAAACACAACCATGTCTATACAACCTGAGTGTGCCCAGCAGAATCTGGAGTTTACAGTCTATTGTGTTGACATTTAAAATCAACATGTTTATGCTACACAACCATCTATATGTGCCGAACAGACTTCCATATGCATAAACAACCCTTAGAAGACTAATGAATGAACATTTGAATTATGAATATTATGAATGAAATCAGGGCTCTAATCTTCCTTGGTGACTGGGCATATGAAATTAAAAGAGAGGACATAACGTCAAATGAATTATCATCTAGTAAAAGGTAAAGGTAAAGGACACCTGACAGTTAAGTCCAGTTGCAGATGACTCTGGGGTTGCGGTGCTCATCTCGCTTTACAGACCGAGGGATGTGCCGTTTGTCCGCAGACAATTTTTTGGGGTCATGTGGCCAGCATGACTAAGCCGCTTCTGGTACAATGGAACACCAAAACCAGAGCAGCACACGGAAATGCTGTTTACCTTCCTGCCAGAGGTAAACCTATTTATCTACCTATTTATCTGTACTTGCACTTTTTTCTGGGGGTACGCAGGGGTACGCATACCCCTAAACATTTTGTGAATCTTTGTACTTTTATCCATTTACTGTATTTATTTCCCCCGATTTGAACTATAAAATGCTGGTTTTCTTGAGTCAAAATGAGAGTACCCCTAAACATTTTTTGGGGGGGAGTGGGAGCACTGGCAGTACCTATTTATCTACTTGCACTGGTGTGCTTTCGAACTGCTAGGTTGGCAGGAGCTGGGACAGAGCAACAGGAGCTCACCCCGTCGTGGGGATTCGAACCGCCGACCTTCTGATCGGCAAGCCCAAGAGGCTCAGTGGTTTAGACCACAGCGCCACCCGCGTCCCTATCACCGAGTACAAAGGTACAAATTTTGATGAAGTGTTTGGGTGTGTGCCTACACGGAGGTTACAATGTGTTTACCAAGCCAGGATGTGTTGCATGCGCTCAAGACACCCTGTGGCGCGCATAAGGTCATGGGTGCATCTGCCACTATTCACGTACTCAAGGCTCCTCACTGCTGTTTGTAGCTCCATCTCCCTTTGCCCCGATTCTCTCCCTGCACAGAAACATCTCTCAGCTGCAGAAACACTTCACGCAACAATAAATGTTTACTACGCTTCCTGGCATGCACCATTCATGACAACATCTCCCATCTGGATGTGTTCGTGGGGCTGCACACAGGCTCCAACCCCAGCCCGGCCCCTGCTTCTTCCAGTCTGGGCAGCCCTCCAGATCCCTCTCCTCCTGTTTAGTTCAGGTTGGAGCTATTGCCTGGTGAATAATTCATTTGTTTCAAAGGCAGGATGAGCAAAGGAATGGCAGCTCAGGTTACACCAAGCTTGCTCAGTGTTTCCCACGGAGGAGGGGAAGCAGCCCAGATTTAGCCCAAATCCAAAAACGCTGGGAATATATTCAAGGGCTGCTGCAACCAGAATAATGCTGGCCACTTCCAATAGCCACATCACTGGACAGAAGAGAGATGTACACACACCAGATTTGCCCCTTGTGTATCATCAAGAAACAAGTTTGCATAAAATTTGCATGTGCAATGCAAATTCAGAAGCAACTGCGAGAAGTCAAGTTGCAGGGAACTAGGCAGAGGGCCTTCTCGGTGGTGGCGCCTGCCCTGTGGAACGCCCTCCCAACAGATGTCAAAGAGGAAAACAACTACCAGACTTTTAGAACACATCTGAAAAGGGAGGCTTTTAATGTTTAATAGATCATTGTGTTTTATTTTTCTGTTGGAAGCCGCCCAGAGTGGCTAGGGAGACCCGGCCAGATGGGCAGGGTATAAATAAATTATTATTATTATTATTATTATTATTATTATTATTATTATTATTAAAATAGAAATACAATGTATCTCTCATTGTGGGAAAGACCTGACCAGGTGACCTGAGGGCTTGCTTAGCCTGCTGCTCACTGTTATGGACAACCTCAAGGCTCCTAATCTCCCTTCTTAAAGGTTCCTTATCTTTAAATTGGACTTAAAACAGAAGTCTTCTTCAAAATGCATGGCTTTCTTCTGAAAGAACTTCAAAGTTCTCTGTCCTATGTGTGGACACATTACTCCACAGCCCTTTCATTCTGCCACTGTTCAGGCAAATCAGCACATTTCTGGCCGTGCTAATTTTCTTCTAGAGAAAACGGGTTGCCATATGTATTTTGAGAGGGGCTGCTTTTCACTAGAGCCTCTCCCAGTTGAACGCACGTGTGAGACTGGAAGAAAGACTCCCCCAAAAGTTCATCCCTGGCAAGTCATCTTTTCAGTAGTAAATGGAGGGGGTCCTGTGTGGCTGCTTCCTTTCCTGCAGGGGAACTTGGGATTGTATCCAGAACTGCGCAAGCAGAGTTAAAGGTAAAGGTAAAGGGGCCCCTGACCATCAGGTCCATTCATGTCCGACTCGGGGGTTGCAGCACTCATCTCGCTCTATAGGCCGAGGGAGCCGGCGTTTGTCCGCAGACAGCTTCCGGGTCATGTGGCCAGCATGACAAAGCTGCTTCTGGCGAACCAGAGCAGCGCACGGAAACGCCGTTTACCTTCCTGCCGGAGCAGTCCCTATTTATCTACTTGCACTTTGATGTGCTTTCGAACTGCTAGGTGGGCAGGAGCTGGGACTGAGCAACAGGAGCTCACCCCGTTGCAGGGATTCGAACCTCCGACCTTCTGATCAGCAAGCCCTAGACTCTGTGGTTTAACCCACAGCGCCACCTGGGTCACTGCAATCAGAGTTACACTCGCATTCAATCTCCTCTCCCTGCACATGGGAGTAGCTGGGGGGGGGAGGGGGAGGCAGCTGCCCCCTAATCAATAAAAATAAATAAAAATACATAGCAAAGTGAGGCTCTGCCCCCCCCCATCAAAAAACCTGCCCCGCTAACAAAAATCCTGGCTATGTCCACGTCCCCACATGCCCCAAAATCTGATCCAGGGTCCTCCACCCCCTGGGATCTGATATTGAGAGTGCACAAGGGGCTCGAGGCAACAGGAGCAGGATAAGAATTTTCATTTTGTGAACAGAAGTCTGTTGTGCAAGCGGAATTGCAGCATTTGATACAGCTCATAGGTTTGTAAACAGCTTCTGGGTCTGAAATGGTTGCCTCGGTGGAATGGGGGAACTGCCTGCGTGCAGGAAGGTTTTTTGTAAATGGGATTAAAAACGGAATCCCCTCAAATTCTCACATCAACTCAGAGAGGGCAATGCTGTTATCCTTATATTACAGAGCAGGGACTAGACTGTGTATTACACTATGCATTTAAAGCACATTCTAAGCGCCTTCTTTCCCTCAAGGAATCCCGAGCACAGTAGTTTGCCCCTCACAAACTACAATTCCCAGCAGCCCT
This sequence comes from Zootoca vivipara, assembly GCF_963506605.1. Classification (NCBI taxonomy): domain Eukaryota; kingdom Metazoa; phylum Chordata; class Lepidosauria; order Squamata; family Lacertidae; genus Zootoca; species Zootoca vivipara. The sequence goes on along the minus strand of NC_083291.1, from coordinate 34,741,557 downwards.
GAACGACAAAAGCACTCATAATTCTTCGAGGGGGGAGGGAATGTGCTTCAAATGTGCTTTAAAGGTATAGTGCACACACACCATACATTTCAAGAACACCCAAAGAATCCTGGGAATAGTAGTTTGCTAAGGATGCTGGGAACCATAGCTCTGTGAGTGGTAAACTACAGTTCCCAGGATTCTTACCGGTGTGTGCTTTAAATAGGCTGCTCAAGATAGACAGCTCCTGCTGCTTGCACTTCAAACGTGAGTCATGAGAAGCTGTAAAGCCAGAAATAATTTTTTGGAAATATATCCCAACAATCTGCCATCCCATCAGCAATAGCTGGCCAGCCTCATGCCAGCAACATTGTCCTTCCCACCAGCAGCATCCCCACGGCTGAAGGCATTTGACTGTGTCTGTGTCCACACCATACGTTTAAAGCACATGACTCCCCCCAAAGGATCCTGGGTACTGTAGTTTGTTAAGGGTGCTGTGAATGGTAGCTCTTTGAGGGCTAAACGGCAGTTCCCAGGATCCTTTGGGGGCAGGGCCGTCTTGAGCCCATCCAGCGCCCCCCTCCAGAGCCTCTCCAAGGGCCCGGGAGTGCCAAGCGGACCACGGCAGCAGCAGGAGGACACCTCTGAGGATCAGCAAGAGCTGCTTGGGCGCTGTGCGCGCGCTGGTGGCGAAGTTCAACTGAGCGGAACCCAGCGCTGGGGAAACTAGAAGGAGGCGCAGCGCGGAGTCCTCGGAGAAGGAGAGAGACACGGCGCAGCCTCTTAGCTCGTGGAGCACAGTCCTGGCCAGATCGCCGGAGCCCTGCACTCACTTCCAGCGCCCTCCAGCGCCCGGCGCCGTGGTTCTCTGCGCCACTAGCCTCTATGGCTAGGACGGGCCTGTTTGGGGGAAGTCATGTGCTTTAAACCTACAGCCACTGTTAGGCTATAGGGCAAAGGAGCAACCCACAAAGCGCCACTGGGCCTGGCCTAGCTGCTGCAAAAAGCCTCCCTTGCGAGTTCATGCCAGCCTTTTAAAAGTGTCTAATGATGCCAAACTGATAAATAGAGTGTTACATATTGCAATGTGGCTTTGAGGGTCGTGAATACATTGCAGGTTGTGCCTGGTGGCAGTTGCCCCTATTGCCCCACCCTAGTTACATCACACTATTATTATGACAATTGCTTAGTTCTGGCATAGAGATCTGGGCACTCTTGCCTTCCCACCCTCCTCTCTCCTTCTCCCTCAGCTTTGGGACAGGGGTGGGGTGGGGAGCTCCTGTGGGAGACAGAGGCTGGACCTCGTCTGAGGACCCTGAGCCCCATTTCTGAACAAGTGGGGCCGGGGTAGTGGGGGTGGGTGGTGGGGAGGAAGAATACTTACAGTAATGGCCTGCAGCCGTTGCGCAAACAGGGAGCTCTCTGCCATTTTCCCTCTGAAAGACAAACAGAGCCTCTTGGGAAGTGTCCAGAGGACATTGGATGCCAGTAGGATGCCAGCGCTCACCTCTTCTCCCCCTCCCCTCCCCTCCGCCAGCTCCCGTCTCGCATTCCTGCTTGCTCTGATCCCTGCACGCAAGCAGACCCCTCTCCCCTTCCCACCTGACACCTGGTCACTGCATTCATGGCATTCAGTAGCAAGCCCAGGCACGGCAAAGGGAAAGCAGGTTTGCAGCACAGGAACCTCTTCTCTGGCTCGCTCCATCATTCGGCACATGGTTGTTGTGTCTCTTCCTTTTATCTGCCCACAGTGCCATTTCCATGCTGAAGTCAAATTACCCGGCACAGTTCAGCTAAGACAGCTGAAAAATATCACCAATGTTTTACGTTTCAAACTACTTTTATTTTCTTTTTAAAGTGGCATCGTCTGAAAGGGACTCAGGGCCAAGTCATAGCAGCACTTAACTGGCAAATCCACAGAAAGTGGATTAAAGTGCAAGGATGGCCAATCATGTGCTGATTATTCTTATTTTATCATTAAGCTGCCTTGAGTCCCTGAAAGGGAAAAAGGAAGGGCAATAATTGACTGATTGATTGATTGATTGACTGATTCATAGAATCATAGAGTTGGAAGAGACCACAAGGGCCATCCAGTCCAACCCCCTGCCAAGCAGGAAACACCATCAAAGCATTCTTGACATATGCCTGTCAAGCCTCTGCTTAAAGACCTCCAAAGAAGGAGACTCCACCACACTCCTTGGTAGCAAATTCCACTGCCGAACATCTCTTACTGTCAGGAAGTTCTTCCTAATGTTTAGGTGGAATCTTCTTTCTTGAAGTTTGAATCCATTGCTCCGTGTCCGCTTCTCTGGGGCAGCAGAAAACAACCTTTCTCCCTCCTCCATATGGCATCCTTTCATATATTTGAACATGGCTATCATATCACCCCTTAACCTTCTCTTCTCCAGGCTAAACATACCCAGCATGGCATTCAGTCCATCAATCAATTGATTGATGGACTGAATGCCATGCAAATCAGCCTTCCGCCTGCTTTTTCCAGGTCATTGCAGTGGCTTTTGGAAAGCTGTTGTATGCAGAATTCCACACATATCCTTAGTGGTGATTCTTATTAGGTGCCACCTTTTACCATATGTAGTAGAATTGTAAAGCAATAAAGGAATTCTGGGAGATGATATACAATGAATTTAAAAAATGTTCAAAATAATGTTTGTTTTAAAAAACCAGAAGCCTTTTTGTTAGGAACTGTAGGTGCAGAGATACCGAAGGAACTGAAAAAGTTTATGTATGCTACAACAGCTGCAAGAATGCTGCTTGCCCAATGTTGGAAAGATGACAGGGTCCCTACCAGAAGGGACTGGCAGACTAAACTACTGGACTATGAAAAGATGGCAAAAATGACTGAGAAAATCAGAAACCAGGAGGATCAAAACTTCAACAAAGAATGGGAGAAATTTATAATATACTTGACAGACCACTGTAAGCATTTGAACTCTTTGGCAGGTCTTAAATAACTCTTGTAATGATACACAGACTTGGGATACGATGGAGGACTGAAAGTTTATAATATGCAGTTGAAAAAGTTAACTAAAGAACCCACGCAGGGGAGGAGGGAAGTCTTGAGATTCAGAAGAATCTTGTGTAATTTTATTATTTGTGATTATGAGTGTGAATGAATTTGTAAAATCAAATTTCAAAAATTTCAAAAAAAAGAAAGAAAGAATTATTAGGTGCCAACTCCCGGGGGCCCTGGATGCCAGGGCACCCACAAAATTCCCCATGAAGGGGCCAGGCATCCACAAATTTCAGTGCCAGGGCAATGCACGCTGCATGGCACCCATGGCCCTGGGCACCCATGGTCGCAGGGCCAACCTGGCACTCCTGGCCATCACAATTGCACCTTAAAGTAATCACCCGGAAGAGATTTTCAGTGTGGTGGTAGCATGAAGTGGTGGTAGCATGAAGCCACCATAGGCCTGCTGTGACAAACCCGTTAAGTGCATTGCGGAGAAAAATGCTAGGATTTGCGTGGAATTAGACACCACAGTTGCTCCTGTTAAAGTGTCCAGGGAGCAAATAATGCCTTATTGCATGTGTGTGTGTGTGTTTTGAGGGGCCTTAAAGAGTACCAGCAGCCTTAAAGTGTCTGGGGTGCACCCCTTTCTTAAAAGAATTTCCCTGGACCCATGGGCATAGCCAGGGGGGCAGGGGGGACGCTGCCTCCTAAATCAATAAAAATCAATACAAATCTGAGGTTCTGCCCCCCCCAACAAAAGCCTGCCCCCCCCCAATAAAAAATCCTGGCTACGTCCATGCCTGGAGCCCAGAGTATTGGGAAACTATAGCCAATTCACAAATGTCACTTTGGGGGCAAGTTGCTCAAGAAGGTAGTGGAAGATTAACTTCAAAGTTACTTCAAGGATCTGGACCCCTTTCGATTCAGTTTCAAGCTCCGTTTCGGCACTGAAACGACCTTGGTCACCCTGGGGTAGATGGGCCACTGAAGCTGAGTGACTGGATTCCTTTTGTGCTTCTTGACCCCACAAATATCATGAGCTTAACTGGGGGGTGGGGGGCGGAGAGAGAGAAAGAGACGGCTCTGCTGGGTTCTGCACACTCTGTTAGAAAGATGACTTTTGTTTGCAAAACGAGGACAAACCTTGATTAGAACAGGAGATTACTCGTGTCCTCCTTCACCAAGCACACAGGAGTGGTGTGACAAACAGATACCGGTAGTTCGGATGTTGCTTTTGTAACCTGGACAACAGAAAATTCCAGAGAAAGGAAGATACAGAGGTACCTCTACTTACGAATAACTCTACTTACGAATGTTTCTACTTACGAACGGAGCTCCGGCCGCCATCTTGGATGCGGTTTAGATAGGATTTTTTCTACTTACGAATTTTTAGATAGGGTTGCTTCGACTTACAATTTTTTTCTCCCAATGCATTCCTATGGGATTCGGCTTACAATTTTTTTCGACTTACGAATGTGTGTTCGGAACGCATTAAATTCGTAAGTAGAGGTACCACTGTATTGGGTTTGAAATCTATCAGGAAAGATAAAAGGGAATGATAATTATTCCCAAGTTGGTCTTCTTCTTACTTCAATTCTGGAAAAGGGAGAATGATTCTCTGAGTCCCCCAAACCAGCACGCTTACATGACCAAATCCCTAGATACATAAACAGGGGACTATGGTGTATCCCCTAATAATACTTTTATGGATGCTGGGTGACTTATCTGTTGTTCAGGAGGTAAAGGTAAAGGGACCCCTGACCATTAGGTCTAGTTGTCACCAACTCTGGGGTTGGGCCGCTCATCTCACTTTATTGGCCGAGGGAGCCAGCGTCATGTGGCCAGCATGACTAAGCCGCTTCTGGCGAACCAGAGTAGCACATGGAAACGCCATTTACCTTCCCGCCGGAGCGGTACCTATTTATCTACTTGCACTATGACGTGCCTTCGAACTGCCAGGTTGGCAGGAGCAGGGACCGAGCAACGGGAGCTCACCCCGGCGCGGGGATTTGAACTGCCAACCTTGTGGTCGGCAAGCCCTAGGCTCTGTGGTTTAACCCACAGCGCCACCAGGAGATGGCTGGCTAATTATTGGGTGCATCTTCAAACAGAGCTAATTATAGGAGCTGTTCTCCTGATAACTGAGGATCCCTTTTCAGCCTTTGGAATGAGATACCCGTTTAGAGCTTGGGATGTGTCAGATGCTGCCTGCTGTGGGGAGAGAGCTGTTTCCTTCCAAATTGCTCTGCTCTGCTCTGCTTGCTTATAAATAAAGCAAACACTACAAGGACACCATGTAGCCCTATCCCTGGAACTTGTCACTGCTCAGAAGTACATGTATTCAAGACTGTACAAATAACCAAGAACAAAATATGTGCATCTAACCTTGTATCATTTGCGACACACTGAAAGAGGCTTGTTTTTATGCATAAAAGAGAGCTCATCCTTAATGGATTGCCAATTTCTTCTTGTTGTTGGCATCCTGTCTAGGGAGACATTTGGCTGGGAAAATGTATGGTTTAGGCATACATGCACAGTGCAAGGCTTATCCTGAGGCACACTAAGATTTGGGACATCATTACGGGTAGTGAAGTGATAACAGCAAGAACCTTTATTGAACTACATAACTGGAAAACAGGGGCAAAGCAACTGCTTATATTAATTCCTGAACGCCTGGGCCACTCCCACTCCTAACATGATTGGCTGTCTAAACTTCCAAGCTGTGAATCACAGCTCAGAGTTCAATGGCCAATGGCAGAGGCCGAAATCCTGAAATGTTCTGTGACTGGACATCATGTATTGAATCAGAACACAGGCGCTCAGAATCCTTAGTCCAGACTCAAGCTCAGGCAAAACACAAACCACTGAATACATAACCGGTAGCAAGAGGGGAAGAAGCAGGAAGATCTGATTCCAAAGGGGCATAGCCCTCTAGGTAGGTAGATCTCCCTGTGGGAGATTGTAATGAGAGGGAGAGATTGTTGATGCGCACAGGCTCACACACACAGGCAATGTTCAGAAAGGTAAATGTGCATCCAGGAAGTGAGGGTACATACGGGCAAATTATGCTGTTGTGCCACAATTTACGCCCATTGGTACAAATGGCCCATTTACAGGCAGGGGAAATGAGAGAATGAGTGTGTGCCTCCAAGCCACACACAGAGAGGTTTTCATACGCGCTAGGGGAGCTGCTCAGATAAATACAAATAATGTTTCACGGTGCCTGGTTGGGTTACACACTGCTCTCACAGTGAGTTTCATGCTGTTTGTGGGTATTCAATGAGCACCTGACTCTGCATGGGGAGGGAAGTATTTGTGCCCATGATCCCATGGGTGTGCTCCCAGTAAAAAGTGCTGCAGCTCCATCACCAAGGACTTGTCGCATCAGCATCTCTCTCTCTCTCTCGGTGACCCTGAGCTAATGCCCATTTGTAAAGCGAATGGGTTGCCTAATCCTATGGACTTGCACAGAGCTTAGCCTGGCTGCACAAGTACATTCACCCAGGTTAACTCACCCCCCATTAACCTCTCACTGGACATCATCTGGGAGAGGCCAGCTCTGCTCAGAAGCCGCAGCCTGGCTCTCAGGGGCCTCCTGAGGGTACCTAGTTAATATTGCAAACCGCACGAACGTCACAAAGTGCCCCTTCGGGAGAAGGGAGGCGGGCTTGCGTTTCCCAGCAGCAGCTCCAAAGGTCACTATGTAGGAGGGTGGCAAGGCAGCCAATGAAGACAGCTGCCATTTTCTGCCTGCTGCCTCTCGTCAGGCCTCCAAACTAGTAGAAAAATTAAGATGCTGCAGGTTGACAGAGCTGTGTTTGGGGGCTCCAGGGCCTTCCAAGCCAGCAAACCAACAAACAGGTTTGGCTCAACCATATAGGCAGGCTCAGCATCCATTCAGGGTGGCCTTGTTCCAGTACTCTGCATTGCCTTGCATGACCAAGGGGTGTACTCCCAGTTCAAGTTAGGATGCCTTCAGGACCGGATTTCGGTTTGATGAGGCCCTAACCTACTGAAGGTAATGGGGCCCTTTATATGTCCAGCTGTCCTTTGTCAACAACAAATTGTGGCTGTTTTTTGTGTTGAATATATGCTATATCAGGGGTTTCCAGACTACGGCCCGCGGACCAGATGCGGCCCAACTGGCCTCCCAATCCGGCCCACGACGACCCCCGCCTCCCGCTGCCGCCGCCCGCTCTTACGGCGCGCTGCGCGGTGGCGCACTTCCAGATCTGAAAAAAGCGCCGAAAATCGTTTCTGCGCATGCGTATGGGCCTCTCCCGACCCAGAAGAGGTCATTTCCGGTGCACTTCCAGGTCGGGGGAGGTGCACTTCCGGGTCAGGGGAGGCCCATACGCATGCGCACAAACAATTTTCAGCAATTTTTCCGACCTGGAAGCGTGCCACCGCGCCAGTAAGTGTGTGTGCGCATGCGCACGGGTGCGCACTCCCCCGCCCTCCGGCCCAAAGGCGGGTAAGTCTGGGGACCCCTGTGCTATATGGTCCTTTATGGACCTAATAGGTATCTAAAGCCATTTGCACATGTTGCCACGCAACCAGTCCATGCAGAATGGAGGCACCCTATATATAGAAATGAGCAAACCAGTGATATTTTAGGGAGCAGGCTAGCAGGCGGGGCCCACGACTTACATCATAGGAGCCTACACCTCTGCATCTCTATCATAATTATTTTTATAAACCCTTTGTCAATCCATAGCTCAAATTTTTACTACAAGTTTTCTGTCAATACTACAATGTATGTAGTTGTTTACAATAGCTTTTCAAATAAATTTTAAACATTTCCCTTTCTTTATTAAAGACCTCCTCTTCCTGGTTTCTAATTCTTCCTGTAAGTTTTGCCATCTCAGCATAGTTCATCAATTTTGTTTGTTTGTTTGTTTGTTTGTTTGTTTACCCCCCTTTCCCCTATGGAGTTCAAGGCAGCATACATGTTCTCTAGCCATCCATTTTATCTTCAAAACACTCCTCTGAGGGAGGCTAATGGTGACAGATACAGTGGTACCTCGGTTTACGAACTTAATCTGTTCCTGAAGTCCGTTCTTAAACCAATTCCATTCTTAAACCGAGGCGCCCTTTCCCTAATGAGCCCTCCCCTCTCGCCACCGGTGCCCTTCCACCATTCAGCTTCCGTTCGTAGACTGAGGTAAAGTTCGCAAACTGGAACACTACTTCCGGTTTTGCAGAGGTTGTAAACCGAATACAGTGGTACCTCGGTTTATGAAGACAATTGGTTCCGGAAGTCTGTTCATAAACTGAAGCGTTCATAAACTGAAGCGAACTTTCCCATTGAAAGTAATGGAAAGTGAATTAATCCGTTCCAGATGGGTCTGCGGCGTTCGTAAACCGAAAATTCATAAACCGAGGTGTTCATAAACCGAGGTTCCACTGTAGTTTGTAAACAGGACTGTTTGTAAACCGAGGTACCACTGTAATGAGTTTGCTCTTTGGCTGAGTGGAAGTTTAAACCTGGTATTCTCCAGATATTAAAGGTAAAGGGACCCCTGACCATTAGGTCCAGTCGTGACCGACTCTGGGGTTGCGCGCTCATCTCGCATTATTGGCCGAGGGAGCCGGTGTATAGCTTCCAGGTCATGTGGCCAGCATGACAAAGCCGCTTCTGGCAAACCAGAGCAGCACATGGAAACGCTGTTTACCTTCCCACTGTAGCGGTTCCTATTTATCTACTTGCATATTGACGTGCTTTCGAACTGCTAGGTTGGCAGGAGCTGGGACCGAGCAACGGGAGCTCACCCCGTCGCAGGGATTCGAACTGCCAACCTTCTGATTGGCAAGCCCTAGGCTCAGTGGTTTAACCACAGCGCCACCTGGGTCCCTACAATTTTGTTATTGTTGTTATTGTACAATTTTGTTATTGTTTGATATTGTTGGCCTACAATTCCTATCACCCCAACTAATAGGCACATGGTGCTGTTGGAAGCTGGATTCTAGCCATCTCTGGAGGGCACCACGTTGCCTACCCCTGCTCTGGCTGGTTCGCCATACTGCCTCTCTTAAGAATCTCATCATCAACATTGCACAATACAGCTCTACGAATTCGGATTTAACTTTTACAGTCTACCTGATTGTCCAGCGTGCAAAGAAAACGGGGAGCACATGCACACTGCCAAACTACGCCACGCATGCTTCCCTGATAACATTTTTTTAAAAAACCACCAATGGCTGGCACAACATCATTGCATCACAGGGCCTCCTCTGAAATGGGGTCCCTTATCTCCGAAATGCCCTCCCAAGGGATATTCGTACGGCGCCTCCCTCTCTCCCCCCCCCGCCCCCACGCTCTGTCGGCCTTAGAAAAAGCCTTAAATACTTATTCTTCCTGGTTTACATTAGGGTGATTTAATGCTTGTGATATTTAATGGCTGTTTTATGCACTGCTATTTTAATGTTAGGTTGTTGTTTTTTTAAAAAAAAACATCCCATTTTAAATTTTAGGCTTTTAACGCCGACTTGTATCGATCTGTTGCAACCTGGCTTGGGAGAACATACACCTTCAGAGGCAGGCTAGAAATCCATTAAAATGGTGCTACCGGTAGCTGTGAAGGCTATTTCTGTGTCATCCCTCTTCTTGGCAACCCCACTCCATACACTTCACTGCCTGCTACCTGCAGGGAGCTGGAGGTGTGGACACACCTTCCCACATGTAGAGACACAAGGAGACGGGTCAGTGACACCCGGTCATCTGCCCTGCATTCGACTTCAAAGCAGCTTAGCATTTCTTGATAAAACCAGTGCTTTTTTCTGGGGGGGGGACGCAGGGGTACACATGCCCCTAAACATTTTGTGAATCTTTGTACTTTTGTCCATTTACTGTATTGATTTCCCCCGATTTGAACTACGAAATGGTGATTTTTCTGGAGTCAAAATGAGAGTACCCCTAAACATTTTTTTTGGGGGGGGGGGAAGCACTGGATAAAATCATACCTAGATACAAACGAAACTCTGCCGTTGCTACATCCATTCACAGAATTGGAAGGGATCCTGAGCAGTGCTTTTTCTGGGGGGGGGGGGGATGCAGGGCATAGCTGCCAAGTTTTCCCTTTTCTCGCGAGGAAGCCTATTCAGCATAAGGGAAAATCCCTTTAAAAAAGGGATAACTTGGCAGCTATGATGCAGGGGTACACATACCCCTAAACATTTTGTGAATTTAATGGGAGGAAAAACTAAAAAAAAAATAAGTTTTTTAGTTTCTTCTCTAGCATGGTGAATCGTCAGTTGCGTTGCTATCCCCGATGGCGCCCTTTTGTCCATTTACTGTATTTATTTCCCCCGATTTGAACTATAAATGGTGATTTATCTGGAGTAAAAATGAGAGTACCCCTAAATATTTTAATTTTTTTTTGGAAAAAAAGCACTGTTCCAGAGGCTCGTCTGTTCTGACCCTCTGCAATGAAGGAACATGCAGCTGGCCCATGCAGGGATCAACCCTGCAAGCATATTAACATGGTTCCCAGATGATAAAATACCCTTAAAGATACAACACAGACCAAATGAATTCAGCAATAACGCACCTGCACAGGTAAACCTTGGAAAGAAGGTGCAAGTCCAACTCTCTCGGGACACCTTAGGAAGTCAGTCGCAGTCTTCCGCGGTCTCCGCAGCCCTGCTCCATGTGTTGGCAGGAGACAGAACCTTGGCCAGGATTTCACCCCCCCCCCCTAAAGAGTTTATAAGTGATAAGGCAGCCTCTGGTATGACATACCCAGGCTGTAAAGGTCTTTAAGGCTAACCACCGGAGCTTTGAACTAGGCCCGGATGCTAAGAAGCACTGAGTGGCGGCACGTTCCTTACATACTCGCAAGCAAAAGGAAGTGGGCAGCCGCGACGTGCGCTAGCTACAGCTTCAAAGCAGTCTTTTAAGGACACATCGCATACAGCACATTGTAATTGTCAATCACACTTCAGTACGTAAAAAATAAGGGGGGGGAGCTGACTGTAACGCCAATATGAAAAGATAAAGGTAAAGGACCCCTGGACGGTTAAGTCCAGTCAAAGGCGACTCTGGGGTTGCGGCGCTCATCAGGCTGAGGGAGCCGGTGTTTGTCCACAGACAGCTTTCCTAGTCATCTAGTCATCTAGCGAGCATGACTAAACTGCTTCTGGCACAATGGGACACTGTGATGGAAACCAGAGCGCAAGGAATCGCCATTTGCCTTCCCGCCACAGCGGTACCTATTTATCTACTCGCACTGGCGTGCTTTCGGACTGCAAGGTTGGCAGGAGCTGGGACAGAGCAACGGGAGCTCGCTCCGTCGCAGGGATTCGAACCACCGACCTTCCGATCAGCAAGCCCAAGAGGCTGAATGGTTTAGACCTCAGCACCACCCGCATACAATATGCGTCACCTCTGGCAACCAATGCGCCCCTTTGGTTTCAGATAGCACATGGGTAGATTAATCTAAAAAGCCTGGGACACAAATTTCTGCAGCCCTCCAGCAGCTATGGTGGCTCATTTTGCAGATGTTATGTACCGTATTTAGCATTAACTTGGGAAGTGTATACTCGATTCTGACCGCACTAAGCCTCCTAGAGCAAAATATACACCGGAACAGGCCTTTTTTGCAGTGGCTCCCCATTTGTGGAATGCACTCCTCATGAAGGTTCACCTGGCACCTTCACTACAGATCTTTAGACGCCCAGTGAGAACATTCCTCTTCTCCCAGGCCTTGGGCTAATTACACAATCCGTGGCCTTTTAAACTGAGGGGGATTATTGTTTCATTCGTTTTTATGTTATGTGTTTCTGTGTTTTTATACTGTAAACCTCCTGTGATCTTTGGATGAGAGGCGTTATATGCATTTTAATCATCATCACCAGTGCTTTTTTTTCCTTGGGGGGGGGGGACGATGGGTTATGCATTTTGTGAATCTAACGGGAGAAGAAACTTAAAATTTAAATTTTTATTAGTTTCTTCTTTAGCACAGGGAATCATCAGTTCCGTTGCTACCCTCGATGGCGGCCTTTTGTCCATTTACTGTGTTTATTTTTCCCAATTTGAACTATAAAACAGTTATTTTCTCAAGTCAAAATGAGAGGACTCCTAAACATTATTTTTATTTAAAAAGCACTGATAATAATATAATAATTTCATCCAGACTGACCACCCACGTTCATAACAATACCAATTAGGTTAAACCAAACGACCTGTGCTGAGCCAAGCCAGAATGACCTTCCTCATGGGCAATCCCTGACCTCCAGACCTTACAAATGTCCCTATTTTCCAGGGATGTCTCTGATTTAGAGAAGCCATCCCAATTTCTGATTTGATCCCGGAACATCCCTATTTTCATTGGAGAAATTTTGGATGGTGTGGAGTTATCTGACCCCCGAGCCGTCCGAAGGCAATCCTGTATTGGGAAGTGTTGGGGAAAAAATATGTTTAATGTATTATTGTTTTTATATATGTTGGAAGCTGCCCATAATTGCTGGGGCAAGCCAGTAAGATGTGTGGGGTATAAACAGTAAAATTATCATTATGGTGCTGGAGGAGACTCTTGAGAGTCCCATGGACTGCAAGAAGATCAAATCTATCCATTCTTAAGGAAATCAGCCATGAGTGCTCATCGGAAGGACAGATCCTGAAGCTGAGGCTCCAATACTTTGGCCACCTCATGAGAAGAGAAGAATCCTTGGAAAAGACCCTGATGTTGGGAAAGATTGAGGGCACTAGGAGAAGGGGACGACAGAGGACGAGATGGTTGGACAGTGTTCTCGAAGCTACGAACATGAGTTTGACCAAACTGCGGGAGGCAGTGCAAGACAGGAGTGCCTGGTGTGCTGTGGTCCATGGGGTCACGAAGAGTCGGACACGACTAAACAACAACAACATCATTATGTAACATAGCTGCCAAGTTATCCCTTTTTTAAAGGGATTTTCCCTTATGCTGAATCGGCTTCCTCGCGAGAAAAGGGAAAACTTGGCAGCTATGTTATGGAATGAAAGGTCCTTATTTTCATCGGAGAAATGTTGGAGGGTATGCACCTCAGCTGGTAACACAGAGCAGTCATTCAGAAACCGTGAGCTATGGCACATTAGTGTGCTGTGGGAGGCTGTGCCAGTGTACCACAAGAAATGCGCTAATTAAAGGCTCCTGTGAACCTGAGGTGCCCCACCCCCAGAGGAGGCTCAGAGGCAGCCATGCTCTGCCCTAGAGACACCTCTTTCCAATCAGCTTCTACCAGAAAGCATTCAGTCAGTACTAAGGTGCATCAAAACTACCCCTTCCCAGCACAAGCTGCGTTAATAACATACAATGCCATATTATTGTTATTAGCAGTATTAAATTAAATCTGCATGGCAGCCCATTGAAAGATACTCTAGGTGCTAAAGTAGCAGCATCACGAGGCACAATGCAGAAATGCAGTGATCAGAGCAACAACCAAAAAAACCCCAGGTTTTTTTTTAAAGCCCATTCTAGCTGAGACAGAATAGACAGATGCCTGCTTTGGGCTTGCCTATTTCCAAATAGAGGGACGCGGGCGGCGTTGTGGGTTAAACCACAGAGCCTAGGGCTTGCCGATCAGAAGGTCGGCAGTTTGAATCCCCGCGACGGGGTGAGCTCCCGTTGCTCGGTCCCAGCTCCTGCCAACCTAGCAGTTCGAAAGCACGTCAAAGTGCAAGTAGATAAATAGGGGCCGCTCCGGCGGGAAAGTGAACGGCGTTTCCGTGTGCTGCTCTGGTTCGCCAGAAGGGGCTTTGTCATGCTGGCCACATGACCTGGAAGCTATACGCCGGCTCCCTCGGCCAATAATGCGAGATGAGCGTGCAACCCCAGAGTCGGTCATGACTGGACCTAATGGTCAGGGCTCCCTTTACCTTTATCTCCAAAAAGAAGCCTCACTCAGAACACTGACTCATGCAGAAGCACAGCAGTGGGCTCCTCTGAAGCTAATTCACACTCTGTTAATAAGTCTTTTTGGGTGCAAAAGTGAAGTGACCCCCAGCTTTGATTCAGAAAAAAAAGTGCCCCAGCTTCCAAGTTTGGGAAACACTGTTGGCATATAGCCAGCTTTCTTTTTGATGGACAAATAAATGATTAATTAGATGGGAATAGATGATTTAATAATATAGGGTTGCTTATTAATTCCTTTTTGCGGAGTCCTGCGGGTCAGCACTTTGCTGAGAGCCTTCCAATGAGAAAACGAGCTAACTGTTGTTTGCTAGGACAAAGGGGACTAATGGTTGGATCCTGTTCCTGGCTGGGATCCAGTAAGTCTGATGTCAGAAGTCCAGAGACTTACCACTCATATGTATAGATGCTGGAGAAGGGGGGGGCGGGGTCCATGACTGAGGGAGGTGGGCCAGACTGAAGGGGGCCTGTGACATACCTGAGAAGCAGTAGAGGGTGACGGATGCAAGTGAGGTGCAATGCTGCGTGCCAAGAGGCCTCCTGGCCTAGCATAATTATTTTTCCACTTGGTAGCTGGATGTTGGGATTTTGGCATGCCCCACCAACCAGGGGTAAGCCCATCCTGGTTATATCTCCCTCACACACACCCCAACTAAGTGCTGGCCAAGTGCAGAAGCGACCCAAACCATCCTCTAAGCTGGACAGACACCATTTTTAGAGGTCCTAAATTGACGAGCAACCTACAATCTGAGAGGAGCACCTCCAGATTTCTTGCAAAACCATGGAACAGAAATGATGGACAACTGGGCTGGAACTGGGACATCCCCCAGATAAATTTATCTAGCCCCTGGTGGCCCTACAAACTTGTCATCAAGGCATGCTCGTCATTTCATGGGTAATAATATTAAGAAAGCCTATATATTTTCTAAGCATTTTTGGATGGCACGGGTAAACCGCCATGCCTGATCATACATGCTCTGAAAGCATCAATCCTTCCTTGCTATGTGGTACCCAGTTTATTATGGAGTCTGATCATCTGTGAGAACGGTTTGTGCGGCTAAAAAAATACTTCCAGACCTCAGAGCACTGACTGCGGGGGAGGGGGGGATGGATCCTGAGACTAAATTGGACACCTGAACTGCAAAGGATGCTGAGTCACAACTCCTGCATTGTTGTAATAAAGTATTACAACAAATGTTCAAAAAGGACCCAATATATGTGAATCCCATGAAGTGCGAAGTCCATAAGTAGATGCAAGCAGACCAAGGTTTTCCGGAATAAAAACAACCTCTTTTTATTGGGTCCTTTTTGAGCATTTGTTGTAATACTTTATTTGGATTTACATGACAGAGCGGTCGAGTGCCGATGCTATTTACTACATTGTTTACCCCTATGTGGAGATAAATTAGACATTGTATGTAATTTTCTCAGCGGGTTGCGTTTTTTTTGTGGTTTATGCTCGAACTGTACGTGACCTAGGTTTGTTTGGTGGTGGTCACAGAGCTGTCAAGCATGTATATGTCCCTGTTTAATGCTTCGGATGACATCATCTCCAAATCGTGCTAGCATTCCCAGAGAAGGCAACGGTGCTAGGAGAGTGAGGGGGCCACCACCCAGAAGTACTGTCATCCCCCCTCCCTCAGGAGCACACAGGACACAAAGATGCACAAGGATGCTTGGCAGGATTTAATAAATAACAGCAACAGCAACAACAGCAACAGCAACTATTATTATTATTTTTGGCAGGTGAGCCCTTTGCCATCTTGGGGGACCAGCAAATGCTGAACCACACCACCACTGAAGCAAGCCCTGAATATCTACATCCTGTCAAAAGAGGTTCTGAGGGACTGTTGTTTTACTGCAACAGCCACCTTGCCTCCTGGGCTGATCCTACCAGCTCATCTGGACTAGCAGCAACGAGAACTGAGATTTCCCTCCCTCCCTGCCCGCCAGCTCTCTCACCCACTGCTACTCTCGCATCACATGATGTAAAAAGGAAGCGTTACTATCTTGAAAAATTCAGAGAGCGCAGATAAAGCGCTAGGAAGAAATTAACACGACTAAGGGACATTTGTATATTTGGGCTGGAAACAGAAATCTCACTAATTGCCTCTTCAAAGCGCAGCCAAGTAAATCCGAGGCCAGCCTGAGGCTATATAGCTGCTCCCAAACATGCATCATAAGAACGTAATATATCACAAGGTCACAGACCTTTATATATTGTGTATTAATCTGGATCAAACACACACACATCTTGGTGCTAATATAGTCAGTTCAGATTCTGCTCTTCTTCCACAATCAAATCCTGAGGTTAGAAAAGTGACCCCGTGCTTTTTTGCTACATTTTTTATTTAACATGCACAATTGTGCCAGAAACATGATGGTTAAAAGATTTAAATGGGAAATTCATCCCCTTTAAGTCATCCTCAGTATGCGCCCTGGAAATGCCTGCAAATCTGGGTACAACAAAGACCTTTTCTTAATCAGTCACATTGGGACAGTGTCCTATAGGCTGTTGTGATTTCTTTCAGATTTCCCCTTCAGCACGGCAGCTTTTCGTGGGAACCTACTGCCATCATGCAAAGTACCACCCATAGAAGTACAGTACAGGTGAAAGGTTTGGTGCCCCTGAGGTTTAAATGCGCACAAGCGCTCCGAGCCACAGTTACCTGCACATGCAAACATCTTGTAGGGCCTTCCCTTTGCCCCACACTGCATACCTGAGTTTGTTATTTCCTTTGCCTCCGCAAAACAGTATTCTGTAGGCCTGGCAAGCAAGGGGAGGGGGGCTGTGTTCCTCTAGATTAAAAAGGTAAAGGTAAAGGGACCCCTGACCATTAGGTCCAGTCGTGAATGACTCTGGGGTTGCGGCGCTCATCTCGCATTATTGGCCGAGGGAGCCGGCGTATAGCTTCCAGGTCATGTGGCCAGCATGACAAAGCCGCTTCTGGCGAAACCAGAGCAATGCACGGAGACGCTGTTTACCTTCCCACCATTTATCTACAGTGGTACCTTGGTTTATGAACACAATTGGTTCCGGAAGTCTGTTCATAAACTGAAGCGTTCATAAACTGAAGCGAACTTTCCCATTGAAAGTAATGGAAAGTGAATTTATCCGTTCCAGATGGGTCCGCGGTGTTCGTAAACCGAAAATTCGTAAACCGAGGTGTTCATAAACCGAGGTTCCACTGTACTTGTGCATGACATGTTTTCGAACTGCTAGGTTGGCAGGAGCTGGGACCGAGCAATGGGAGCTCACCCCATTGGGGGGATTTGAACCGCCAACCTTCCGATCAGCAAGCCCTAGGCTCTGTGGTTTAGACCAGGCCACAGCGCCACCTCTAGATTAGGGTTTCCCAAACTTGGGTCTCCAGCTGTTTTTACACTACAACTCCCATCTTCCCTAGTTAGCAGGACCGGTGGTCAGGGATGATGGGAATTGTAGTCTAAAAACAGCTGGAGATCCATGTTTGGGAAACCCTGGTGATGGAAAGCACGAGTTTGAAAGTTTCAGCAGATGCAGCTTTACTGCTCCTTACTTAATCAAGCAAGCACCACCTGCCAAAATCCCCTCTTCTGGAGAACTGTGTAAAAAGCAGCCAAATTGGTGCCAGTCCGAGAAACCACTTTGGGCAATTTCCAGATTTCTTAAATGTCAGAAGGCACATTCTGTTCCAATCCAAGAAGAAAATAATAATAATCTTGGTATTGTGCTTTTATGAGTCTTGCCTTGCTTTGAGTCAAAGCATTTCCCCTTGCCCAGCACTATGCCACCCTCTCCAAGCCTGCAGGCCAACACCGGCGCTGTAGGCCCATTCCTTCATTGCGGGGGTTGGAATAATTGACCCTAGGCATCCCTTTCATGTATACAATCCTACCTACTTACTTACCTACCTACCTTCCGCAGCTACTCTGCTTTTACCCCTCTGCTCTTTTCACTTACCTTTGCAGCAGCCAGTGCCCAAAATGTGAGCTGCCTCTCTTCCAGGTGAGACCTCCAGCTGCGGCTGTGGGGTGAAGCTTGTGCCAGGGGAGGGGAGGGTGCCCTCCAAGCGCCCCTCTGCCCCGCTCAGATCAGAAGCCCAAAGAGACGCCTCCTCTTTGACTTTGCCCTTCAGGCTACGCAGAGGCATCTCTCCACATCTCCAACTCGGCAGGGCCCAGTTTGGCTTCGATCCCCGGTGTGCGTGTGTGTCCAAAGCCAGAGATGGAGAAGAAAGCCTTGTCGGAGCTGGTCGGGCCGGTTTGAGTTCAGGGAAAGCTGAGAGGCAGGCGGACTTGGGGCAAAGGGAAGAGAGTTTCTCCACAGCCGGCAAAAGTGATTCCGGGTCCTGGCGCCCTTGAAAACCTTCCTCCCCTCCGCCTTCCTGGGTCAGAGACGTTATCAGCTGTCTGGCTGAATTATTTACCAGCATTCCTGGGCTGCCTTGTTTAGTTACCTGCCTGTTTTTTCCCCTCTCCCTCTCTCTCATACACAGCCTAACAATTAGTCTATGTATGCATTACTGCTTACCATCACTGGTATTTGAAGCCAAGTACATATGACCGTTAGCCACAGTTGTTGTTGTTGTTGTTATTATTATTATTATTATTATTATTATTATTATTATTATTATTATATTAATTTATACTCGATGCCTGAGGAACGGCTTAGGGAGCTGGGCATGTTGAGCCTGGAGAAGAGAAGGTTAAGGGGTGATGTGATAGCCATGTTCAAATATATGAAAGGATGTCATATGGAGGAGGGAGAAAGGTTGTTTTCTGCTGCTCCAGAGAAGCGGACACGGAGCAATGGATTCAAACTACAAGAAAGAAGATTCCACCTAAACATTAGGAAGAACTTCCTGACAGTAAGAGCTGTTCGGCAGTGGAATTTGCTGCCAAGGAGTGTGGTGGAGTCTCCTACTTTGGAGGTTTTTAAGCAGAGGCTTGACAGGCATATGTCAAGAATGCTTTGATGGTGTTTCCTGCTTGGCAGGGGGTTGGACTGGATGGCCCTTGTGGTCTCTTCCAACTCTATGATTCTATGTTTCTATACTCCGTCCCATCTGGCTGGGTTTCCCCAGACACTCTAGGCGGCTCCCAACAGAATATTAATAATAATAGTAATAATAAAGCGATAAAAAAAACAAACATTAAAAACTTCCCTAAACAGGGCTGCCTTCAGATGTCTTCTAAAAGTCAGATAGTTGTTTCTTTCCCTGACATCTGATGGGAGGGCGTTCCACAGGACGGGCGGCACCACCGAAAATGCTCTCTGCCTGGTTCCCTGTAACCTCACATCTCGCAGTGAGGGAACCGCCAGAAGGCCCTCGGAGCTGGACCTCAGTATCTGGGATGAACGATGGGGGTGGAGATGCTCTTTCAGGTATACAGGACCGAGGTCGTTTAGGGCTTTAAAGGTCAGCACCAATACTTTGCTCGGAAAAGTCCTGCGAGCCAAGGAAGGTCTTTCAGGACCGGTGTTATATGGTCTCGGTGGCTGCTCCAGCCACCAGTATAGCTGCCGCATTCTGGATTAGTTGTAATTTCTGGATCACCTTCAAAGGTAGCCCCATGTAGAGCTCATTGCTGTAGTCCAAGCGTGAGATAACCAGAGCATGCACCACTCTGGCTAGACAGTCTGCGGGCAGGTAGCGTATTCCGTGGTAGTTTCTCGAGAAATGCCCGCCTGACACTGGACGGCCATCTGCCAGGGATTCCTGCACTGTGGGGCTTCAGACTTTGTGCTTCCTTGAATAGGAGTTCGGAGGGTTGCAGGTGTGGGGAAACAATTTGGGTTATACGCATCAAGTGAATACATCCTTCCCCCCCCCCCCCGGTGCGCACAGCAAGGCTACAAATGTGATTTGAAGCACAAGGGGGAGTGACCTCACTGTGTTTTAAGCTGCTAATGTATACATTAGATATCGGTCACAGTATAGACATGGAAGCATGGGAACAACTGTGGAATATGGATATAAAATTTATAGCATGTTATGGTTTAAGAGTAAATTATATTAAAATGATATTATTGTTGGTATCTAACACCGAGTAAACTGGCAAATATGTATAAATCTAAATCAAGTAAGTGTTGGAAATGTAAAGAGAAAGAATGTTCTTTTTATCATATGTGGTGGTCTTGTAGTAAGGTTAAAGCTTAATGGGAAATAATATACAATGAATTGGAAAGGATGTTCAAAATAACTTTTGCAAAAAACAAAAAAACCCAGCAGCTTTTCTTTTGGGAATTATAGGGACGGAACTACCTAAGACTCAGCAAAGGAAGAATGGATACAAACACTTATGGAACATGCAGAAATGACGAAACTTACTGGAAGAATAAGAAATCAAGATAACAAACATTTTATAAATGAATGGAAATGGTTTATTGAATATTTACAAATAAATTGCAAACAGATAAAAACATTGCCAGGATTATTGCGATAACCTGCAGTTTCATAAGAGTACATATTTAAAGTAGATACTTAAATGAGCAAATTAAATGAATTTGGATGTGCAGAGGATATTAAAAAATAAATTTAAGGAACCGCAGAAAGAGGGGGAAGAAAGACAAACTTTGAAATGTTAAATTCATTGTAAAACTAATAAAATGTATAAACTTGAAAAGTATATTTAAAAACTTTTTTTTAAAAAGGGCACCCTGGGGAATGCTGCCAGGCGGCCGGTGCGGGCATGATCCGACAAAAGGCATTTCCTGATGCAAAAAGATCTCAAAAACTACAAGCTATTTGGAGAAAATACGAGATGCAAATGCAATGTATCATGCTCTCTAGTATTCCGGCAAATTGTCATCCATGAGGTTGGTAGAACCCAGCCCATAAAAGCCAGCAAAACAAAACACTTCATTACAAGCGCGTTTGATCTGAACGGCTCTCACTTCTGGCAGGATTGGGTAGGAACATTCCTGGTTAGTTCTGTTGCGCCCCCTGCTGGCAAGCCAATGTAGTGCGCCTACTTACCAGCCTTTTGCAGCCTCCTTCCTCTCACTTTTCTGTAACTGGCTGCTGAGTCTTCTTCACCCCCCACCCCCACTGCCTTTCTTGCACTCCCATATTTCAGTACCTACTGCCAACAAGAGCGTCCTTCGTCGTATGCACGTGCTGCTTCCTACCTATCGCTCTTAATTTGCAAAATGCTTTAACAATTGCTGTAATTTCCATTCCACAGATGAAGCGAGCAATGTGATTCTTACAAATTAAACACTTGGCCACCCAGCTGCTAATTCTTATTGCTTGACAATAACATGCTGTTATTTGGGTTAAAAGGTTATTTATGTATGCCAATACTTCGGCCCGTGTTTTGTTAGCCCCAAAATGGAAAATAAGCGAGCTCCCAACCAAAGGAGAATGGCAATTTAAACTGATGGAATATGGTCAGCTTGTAGACTTAATGTATAGAAAAAGAGAACAAGAAGAACATATGTTTAGAGAAGGTTGGGAAATGTTTCTTGAATATATGGGGGGGAAATCGTGTACACTTGAAAACGTTGGCAGCATTAAGAGAAATTCAACAGTGTAAATAAGTTTTGATGGATGTAATAATGGAATACTGAACGGTTTAGTTTATGTAAAATATGCAGGGATTTATGATAAAAACAAAATGAACCATGGAAAGAGAAGAAGGGAAGTCACTGATATTTTAAGGATGTTTAAATGAGTATTTTAAGTTGTAAAATAGAAAATTTAATAAAAACTTTATATATATATATATATATATATATATATATATATATATATATATATATATACACTATATATATGTGTGTGTGTGTGTGTGTGTGTGTGTGTGTGTGTGTGTAAAACACACACACATATATATACAATAAAATGCTGTTTTTATTTGCTTTTTTAAAAAAATAATTTTTATTGAGAATTTTCCACTTAAAACATTTATCATAGCATCATAACATAAACATTTAATCTACAAAAAAGAAAAAAAGCACACACACAAAAAAAGAAATAATAAGAGAATAATAATAATAATAATAATAATAACATTCAATCTTATCTAATATTCTTGACATAACTTGGACTTCCCCGTCCCTCCCCTCCCGAGTCCATTTTAATCCCAACTTCAGCAGTTTCCCCCATTTAACAAATTCCTCTAATACCATTATCTAAATCATGACATAATTAAATTGATTTCAAATCCTATAATATTCCCTTAAAAAATATTCAATCTATAAAAACCCCTTAGCCTATAAATTCCCTAAAAAATATTCCCAGTTATAATGCTGTTTTTATTTGCCTAAGGAACCAGCTGCAAGACAGGAGTGCCTGGCGTGCTATGGTCCATGGGGTCACGAAGAGTCGGACACGACTAAACGACTAAACAACAACAACAACAACAACAACAAGGAACCAGCGGTGCTTTGAGGTTCCATCTCTCCACTAATAGTTCTTCCCCGAGGTTTCCCATCTCTTCTCCAAGGAATATTAATCAGCTTAGGACTCTAAAGACGACTGTGTACCAAACACTGCCCTAGCAAGGCAGGGCTGGCGATTAGCAAGACAGAAATAGATGTCCATTCTTCTTGACTGACTTGGAACGGTGTTGGAGTAGGAGAGGGGAGAATTCTTCCATCATCTACTCATTATTCAAGTTCCACCCAAGACCTGGCTTCCCACCCCACCCCACCCCACCCTGTTACATTACATGATCTAGGACAGGGGTGGCCAACTCCCAAGAGACTGCGATCTACTCATAGAGTTAAAAACTGGCAGTGATCTACCCCCTTTTAGGGGGTTCAGGTCAAGGTTGTTGAACTTTTTCTATGAAGGAAAGCCCTGTTTTTTTAGGTTCAGATCAAAGTTGTTGACCTTTTAGGGAGGAGTAAAGCCACATTTTGGGGCGGTGCAGGGCAAACTTTGTTGAGGTTTTTTTTACGGGAGCTAAAGTTTGGGGGGAGCCAGTGATCTACCAGTGATCTACCACAGACGTTCAGTGATCTACCAGTAGATCACGATCTACCTGTTGGACGTGCCTGATCTAGGAGATCTAACAAGGGTGATGGGGTGCAATGCTCTGATATTGTGTCCAAGTAGACTAGTGGAATCATACGAATAAAAAACATGGAATCCTTTCAAATAAAAAGGATGTTTCCTGACAACACAGAAGCTCTCTGTTGCTCTGCATACATAATACCTGCCAGGACCACAATACGTGCCTGGTGCCTTGGCACAGTCTATTTTGTTTGTTTTCAAGACACAGAGAATACTCTCTTCGACTTACAATGAACTAAAGGCATTTCATATCTGCATAGGCCTTGTACGTTGCTCTGTGGCCATTAATATCAGTGAAGAGCTGCTAGTCTGCCGTTCACTTCACATTTTTCTTTGCTTCTGTTTTTTACGGGGCCTATAATTCGGCTTTCAGGTGATTGCTGAGAGGCTACTAGGGTTGGAAGGACCTGAATATGTGAAGTATTGGCTCAACTAGATGAGCTCCTGATTTGTGAAAAGTCTTTGGCAGATTGGGGGGGGGGGCGGGGATAACAGGGTGTGAAAGATCATACAGAAACGGAGTAGAAAAGCCAATTGGGGGCAGACCCCACCACTGGTTTCCTGCCCATTTCTGCTCGGAAAGGATGCATTGTGAGCACCAGGAATCCGTTTCTGAACCTGGAGTCTGCATACACTCCAAACGCCTTTATTTATCCTGCTTTCTGTCCCTGGTAAATCTCTGTCACTAACTTGCGCCCGTGTCTGTGGGATCGAACAGAATGTTTAATATAATGAATATTTGTAACAAATGGAATATAATATTTGATTTGTCTGTGTATATTGGAGTGTACAGTGGTGCCTCGCAAGACGTTCCGCGAGTCAATTCGTTTTGCGAAAAATTCGTAAAATCGCGGTTTCCCATAGGAACACATTGAAATTTCTTTTTTTTGCCCATAGGAACGCATTAAAATTTCTTTTTTTTGCCCATAGGAACGCATTAATTACATTTCAATGCATTCCTATGGGAAACCACGATCCGCAGGATGAATTTTTCGCAAAACGAATTCGTCTTGTGTGTCACCATCAGATCGCAAGACGCATTCGTCTTGCGAAAAATTTGTCTTGCAGGGCATTCGTCTTGCGAGGTACCACTGTGCTTGATTCCTTTCCTCTCCCCTCTCAAATAACAGCCTTTCCAAATAGTAAAAGTTATTGAATGTACCTGAGTTGCTGCAAACAAGCAACTTGATCCTCTGGATTCTGGAAGATTAAGCGCTCTTCATTTTTTCAAAAAGAAATCTCTTACAGTCCATTTACTGCAAATATCCCCATGCTTCAGAAGAGAGGGCAAAACAGGCTGCTGCGGAGTATTTATGCTTTCATGAATTTGTTTGCTTCATGCATTTCAATCTTTTTTGCAGAAAGGCAGCATAAAACAAGCAGGAAAGTACTTCTAGCAGTGCTAGAGAAGGCAGATGCCCAGAACTTACAAAGAATGGGAATGCATACAGGAATATATGATAAGATTTGGTTTCAGAGCTTAAATTTAACATGCAATAGCCCGAAGTACGCAAGGATACAAGAGAATATTACAATACAAACGGAAGAACAAATTTAATAGCTGTCAACACAACAAGAAATAACAGTATGAAGAGAAGATCGCACGTGGATGAAGGGATGAAGTAATGGGTAAAGGGGGAGGGAGGTTTAAGGCAGTAATTGGAAAATGGTAGAGGACAAACATGCGATTTAGGAGGTTAAGAACAAGGAATTAAAAGATTTAAGTTAAAGAATAGTAAAAATAAGGAAATCAGAGAAGAATTTAGTAAAAATGAAAACATGAGAGTTGTGCTATTGCTTTTCTCTTGGTTTATTTTGGTTGTAAAGATTGTACATAAAATCAATAAAACATTATTTAAAAAAACAAAACAAAACTAGGGGCTATGGATGAAACCAAGTGTGTGGCTACTGAGAGAAGAAGTTGTGGTCTTCCTGCAATGTGGTGTTGTTCTCACTGCCAGCCCCTGGCACTTCATTATCTCAAGCAGCTGGACCTCATGATCTGGAAAAGGCTCCCTTGTGGTGGGCCAAAGCATGCTGGGCCCCAGTTCGCAGACCACGTGCAAAGGAAGGTGAGGTGCGTCAAACGCATGCTACTTCATTGCCACCCCTAAATGTGGTCTGTGCCCTGCTTTCACCTCTGCTCCCCAGCAGTGGCCCTCTGAGATGTGGCTGCCGTCAAGCTGACCCTGCGTGGCTGACCTTGGGCCCTGCCTCTCTTTCCCTCGGCGCTCTCTCTTCCCGCTTCCATTCACAGAACTGATCCCAATCTCTCCTGGGTGACGTGAAACACTTTGAAGGAACATTTCCTTCTACCAATTGCCAGCGGCTCTGGAATCTGGATTTCCCCAGTTCCAGCCTGGATAATCATAACATCGCCAGGCACGGGGTGACTTTGTGACTCTCAGATCCCAGGAAGGAGCAGCACTGGGCGGGCTTGGTACCCCTGCGTACCATATGCCTGCCTGCCCCCACCCTGCACGCAGTGGGGGAGGGGGGGAGTGGATCCAGTCTGTGCTGGGCAGCGAAGGGTGGTGGTTGTGCAAAGCCTCTCAGCCTGATCGCAGTTATTCAAGTCCTTGAGCGTCCTCTAATCCCATCAAACAACAGAACTTGAGCTGGCTCTCTCCCTCCGCCCCCCCAACCACCCTCCTCCTGCCGGTCTCATGGCACACAGCGGCAGTCTTTTCAGGAGGGTGAAGCAGCCTATGACTTGGGGTGGGGGCTGGGTCAAACAAGATCCCGGGGTGCAGCCCTTAGATCATGTGCTGGGGCTAAAAGCTCTGCCTTTATTCCCACCCTCCTTTAGTCTCCACTTGGAATCCTCCCTGGGAAGGATGAAATGGCCAGTGCATTACAGCGCGCACACATACCCCAGAAAGCCACAAAGCTATACAGCCCCCCTGCTTTTTAGCCGCCTATTTCCCCACTCCAAATTCATTTTTTCTTAGAGCCTTGCCTACAACAACATGCCGCACCTTCCTTAAGCCAGGAGCATAGACACTATTTGTTCCCTTGTTTTGCATTTTATCGAGCGGCAGCAAAGGAACCGTTGAAGGGACAGGTCTCACACTGGGAAACTCCTGCAGATGAAAGCGTAGCAGGCAATGCCAGTTGGGATAGACCCCTCTCCTTCTGTGTAAGGCAATAAGCCTTATGATAGGTCAGCCTTTGGTTCACCTGCTTGACACCTGCCAGGAAAGAACTTTTAGAAGGTACAAGGCTCACCTGTTCCATCCACAAACAACAGCTAGGTCTAATGGGTAAAGGTAAAGGTAAAGGGTCCCCTGACCATCAGGTCCAGTCGTGTCCGACTCTGGGGTTGCGGCACTCATCTCGCTCTGTAGGCCGAGGGAGCCAGCGTTTGTCCGCAGACAGCTTCCGGGTCATGTGGCCAGCATGACAAAGCTGCTTCTGGCGAACCAGAGCAGCACACGGAAACGCCGTTTACCTTCCCGCCGGAGCGGTACCTATTTATCTACTTGCACTTTGATGTGCTTTCGAACTGCTAGGTGGGCAGGAGCTGGGACCGAACAACGGGAGCTCACCCTGTTGCAGGGATTCGAACCGCCGACCTTCTGATCAGCAAGCCCTAGACTCTGTGGTTTAACCCACAGCGCCACCTGGGTCCCTGCGGTCTAATGGGTAGTTCAGCCTAAACAGGGAGGCATTTAGAGACTTTTTAGAGGGTGACCCCCAATTTACGTGATTTCACTTATGCATGTGGGGGCCCAGAAGGTAAACCCTGCATAAGTGGGGGGATGCCTGTACAGTGGTACCTCGGTTTATGAACACAATTGGTTCCGGAAGTCTGTTCATAAACTGAAGTGTTCATAAACTGAAGCGAACTTTCCCATTGAAAGTAATGGAAAGTGGATTAATCTGTTCCAGACGGGTCCGCGGAGTACTCAACCTGAAGCGTACTTAACCCGAAGCATGGGTGTAATTTGTTCTGGAAGTCTGTTCATAAACTGAAGCGTTCATAAACTGAAGCGACTTTCCCATTGAAAGTAATGGAAAGTGAATTAATCCGTTCCAGATGGGTCCGTGGCATTCGTAAACCGAGGTTCCACTGTATACCACATTGATACATGTGCTTTCTCAAAGAAGCTGAAATGTGTACTGCTTACCAAGACCAAGGCCTTTCTAGCCCAGCACTAGATGGGTGGTGCTGTGGTCTAAACCAGTGGTCCTCAACCTTGGGCCTTCAGATGTTTTTGGCCTACAACTCCCATGATCCCTAGCTAGCAGGACCAGTGGTCAGGGATGATGGGAATTGTAGTCTCAAAACATCTGGAGGCCCAAGGTTGAGGACCACTGGTCTAAACCACTGAGCCTCTTGGGCTTGCCAATCAGAAGGTCAGCGGTTCAAATCCCCACGACGGGGTGAGCTCCCATTGCTCTGTCCCAGCTCCTGCCAACCTAGCAATTTGAAAGCACGCCAGTGCAAGTAGATAAATAGGTACCTCTGTGGCAGGAAGGCAAACAGTGTTTCCGTGCGCTCTGGCACTCATCATGGGGTCCTGTTGCACCAGAAGCTGTTTAGTCATGCTGGTCACATGACCCAGAAAGCTGTCTGTGGACAAACGCCGGCTCCCTCGACCTGAAAGCGAGATGAGCGCCACAACCCCATAGTTGCCTTTGACTGGACTTGACCATCCAGGGGTCCTTTACCTTTTTTACCCTTACCTTAGTCCGGCATTCTGTTTTCACACAGTGGCCAACCAGAAACCTTTGATAGGCCCACCAAGTTCTGGGAGTGCTTGTTGATAAATGTGGTTTACAAGTACTGTATTAAAAAGGCCTAGTGTTCCTGATCCTGGTTTATTTGCATGCTGCTTTTCCACACACAAAAAAATGCAAGGAATGTTCTGTGCAGGGAGCAGGAATCCTGCACCTGCCATTAATGTATGGGGCAATAATGTTGTAGCAGAGGCCCGGGGGGGGGGGGTTGTTTCCTAGCCTGGTGAAAGGAAGACCCTGCCCGAGGGAGTTCCCATGTCCCCACCACCACCACCACTTCCCTGGAGTCTCTACAGGAAGCGGGTCAGAAATTCTGATGGTTAAGAAAGCTTGATTCTCCTCTGGTCCATAACCTATGCAGAATGCAGCAGTACAGAGAGCTGGGCAGGAATTCCATTGCAGGGAAGAACAGAAAAAAACAGGGGCTGCTTTGGTGAATCAGGTTAAGGT
Organism: Zootoca vivipara; assembly: GCF_963506605.1. Lineage (NCBI taxonomy): Eukaryota > Metazoa > Chordata > Lepidosauria > Squamata > Lacertidae > Zootoca > Zootoca vivipara. The sequence goes on along the minus strand of NC_083291.1, from coordinate 34,713,517 downwards.
CCTGGCTCGGCATGCAAGTGCCAACAGTAGCCATATGGATGCCTTCCGAAAGCCCATAGCAGGGCATGAACCTTCCCTGTCAATACAGCATCTGGAAAGAAAAAAGCGATATCCTGCTACAGTGTGTGAAGGTGTGTTCAGCTTTCCTTGCTAATAGCCACCAATAAAAAAATTCCTTCAGTAGCACCTTAAAGACCAACTAAGTTTTTGTTTTGGTATGAGCTTTTGTGTGCATGCACACTTCTTCAGATACCTGTTATCTGAAGAAGTGTGCATGCACACAAAAGCTCATACCAAAATAAAAACTTAGTTGGTCTTTAAGGTGCTACTGAAGGAATTTTTTTATTTTGCTTCGACTCAGACCAACACGGCTACCTACCTGTAACTAGCCACCAATAGGCTGAGATCCCTCCATGAATCTCTCTGTTCCTCAGAATGTCCCTTGCACATGGTTAATATTCAATGCCATTGCACAACGGCCTGTGCTTTTACCATGCATATTTTGGGGAGGAGTGGCCCCAGGGCTGTGCATTTTCTTGGCAACTCTTTTTGCAATTGTGCCGCGGCAGGGCTGTGTCCTCCCAGCAGATTAGCTTGGGGCGTGTAATTGGCTCAGTGGCTGAGCATAAAGCCCAGGGAGAGCACCTCCTGCTGGGACAGACTGCCAGGGGTCCAGGACTCCGGCCAGGCAGAATCCGGAGAGCGTGTGTGTCAGTTGGCAGGTAAGAGAATCCCTATGCCTCTGAGATACAGGGTGCGGGCATCACTCTGCAGGTTGGAAGAGGTCAATGGAAAGGGCAATCCTTAGGCAGGCAGTAAACCATTAGTTAATCCACTGGGTCATGAGAAGAGAGTGGAAAGAGATGCGGGTGGGGACTGATTATTAGGGGCTCATATGGTCAGACTCTGGAGCAGCAAGGGCTGCAATGTCCCAAGATTGAGCTCTCTGTCTCAGTGCTCTGCAGCCAGTCATTTGTGAGGCCAACATGACCCCAAGGCTGCCCCGGCCTGGCTCTCCTCTCTGAGCCAGGGGAGAATTTTCTATAATGACATCAGATATTGATTTTAGCGTAGTGCCTAAAATTTTAATTATAATCTTAAACTTTTCATTTTGAATTGTTAATATTTGTCCTTGTGAGCTGTGAATTGTGTTATATTATTTGTGGCTTGTACGAGTCCGCTGATTTGTTTTGTTGTGTTGTGTTTTATGATGGGCATAAAGCCGAATAAACATCTTTGAATCAGGGGAGACACGGCCCTTGGACAAGATCCAAACTGCCCTGGTCATTGTTGGACTGAGATAATTTGTTCCTTCACAGGGGTGGGATAAATAAATCCCATGCCCTTTAATGTTCTTGGAATATAGCTCCCGCTTTGCTTTTCATGAATGCACTCCCCCCCCCAAGGCAGATTGTTGTACAAAGCATTTCAGAGAGTGATCCTTCTTGTTCATATAATATCCATCCCAAAACAGCAGGGGAAGGGTTGGGGAAGATCTCTGGAAGCTGCATGTTTTGATTGATTGATTTATTACGGTTCTTGACCAGCACAGAAGCTGCATGTTAATATCCTTCATAGCTGTATTTCAGCTGCCTCTGCACTTTTTGTGTACTGGGCTCCCAATTTTTGTCTATTGGAAGAGGTACTTATTCCTGCCACCTGTTGATGGAGAAGGAATCGAATTCCCTGCTACCAGAAGCACTCACCTATATAAAAAGCAGGAGGGCTTTTTTCCCCCTCCAGCCAGGATTTTCAGATTCGTGTCCGAGCAGGTTTATTTCATCCTGGCATTTTCACTGGGAAACCTTTGCATTTTACCCCTGAATCAGAGCAAATGGCAATCCTTGGGGGACCCGGCTGCCATTTGCTCAAATTCAGTGGTCGGACGTGGGTTTCCCCGCTTGGACATGGATCTGGAAATCCTGGACTTGTGCCTAAAAACATGGCATGTGAGGGAAGGAGCATAGAAGACTGCAGGAAATCTTTGGCCCTACACTCCTGCCCACCCAGTTTGCCTTAATTGGGCAGCACCCTAGTCGCCTTCTCCACTGGCTCAGGGGTTAGCACAGGGGTCAGCAAACTTTTTCAGCAGGGGGTCGGTCCACTGTCCCTCAGACCTTGTGGGGGGGGGTGGACTTTATTTTGAAAAATACTAATGAACGGATTCCTATGCCACCCAAATAATGCATTTTAAATAAAAGGACACATTCTACTCATGTAAAAACATGCTGATTCCCGGACCGGCTGCGGGCCGGATTGAGAAGGCGATTGAGCCAGATCTGGCCCCCGGGCCTTAGGTAGCCTACCCATGGGTTAGCTCAGCAGGGGAGGAGGAGGAGGAGGAGGAGGAGGAGGAGGAGGAGGAGGAGGAGGAGGAGGAGGAGGAGGAAGAGGAGGTAAGGAAGCTGCATAGAAACCCAACTCCGGTGCCCCTTGGCACCCTTTGACTTCATTGCCAGGAGGGGGAGCCATCACCTCATTGTTTCTTGAGATCAGGCCATGGGTGTAGTGGGAAACAGCACAAAAGAGATGAATGCTTTTGTTCAAGGTTTCTGTTTTGTTTTGTTTTTTACACAAAAAAGAGCCACACACTGCCCTGGATGAGCACCGAAACTCTCCCACTGCCTCCCCCAGCTGCTGGGTTGTGCCTCAGAGAACAGGAGAACTCCGGGGTGGATGTATTCGGGGACATGGTGGAAAGTGGGACTATGGCTGGGAATGTTCCCATAGCCACCCCACCCGACGACTCCTTGGCCCCCTCGCTCGATGTTGCTGCTGGTTCCCTTGCCAAGGACAATGCGCTGCAGGAACCGTCCACCTCAGGACAGGAGGGCAAACATGTTGAGAGGGGGCCGCCATCTCCAGTCAAGCCTCCAGAGGGGACTGAAATGGCAGAGGCCTCAAAGTCACCAGGCCAAGGGCAGGATGACGGCTATTCCGCTAAACAGGACAAGACCGCAAGTCCCTCCCCGCAACTGAATTCTGAGGATGCCGCAAGCCTGTTGGCCCAAGGGGGACAGGGCAGCCAATCTGTGTGTTGTGACAAGATGCCGGGTGCCCCGTGTCCTACTGGGACCTTGGAACGGCTGGCGCAAGAGGAGGAGGCCAGTCTGAATCACTGCCTTGAGAAGAATGGAGCTGGGCCCACTGACTCCTTGAAACAGTTGGGACATGGCCAAGAAGAAAAAGGAACTCCTCTTCTTTATTGTGTGGAGACCTCAGGTGTTTCTTCGGAGCAACAGAAATTCGCCAGCACCTCAAATCAACTGGACGTATGGGAGGAGAGTGGCATTGTGGGTAGTCACAGCCAGGATCCTGCTTCAGAACCTCTAGAGGAACCTGAACTTGTCTGCTGCAGGGGAGACAGCCAAGTTGATTGCGCTGCATCCTCCCAGACTCCCAGCATCTCGCTTCCGGGGACCAATTCCCCAAAGCAGTCATGGGAGGGAGACTGTTTGGTCTTTCCCAACCACCACCCCAGCTCCGCTCTCTGTGCTGAGCACCAGGAGACGTTTGACACTGCCAGCGTCGATCGAGACATAAAACCAGGCTGCTCGGAAACTGTAGAGGCTGGCAAGGAGGAAAGCACGCCCAGGGAGCTGGACGATCAGTCCCAAGCTGCAGAGGAATATCCGGGTAACCTGAATTGGCAGTTATTTGGGGAGGGCTCGGTGGATCACTCCCAAACAACGGAGAAGCAAGATGCCCAAGACGCTGAACGCACCCCAGCTGGACTTTCGCTGGCATTGGTAGACGCTCAGCCAGATGCTGGCACCTATTGCCAGCAGAGGGCAGCAGGCGCAGATGGCGACACTCCCCTCCAGGCAGCGCCGAAGCAGTCTCCTGGGGCAACCGGTGACTCCTCTGGACCTGCCCACTGGGGCCTGGCTCCTGACTGTGGCAGGCAAGAGAGGGAAGGACTGGCTGCTGAGGAATCGAGCGGAACCGGCAACGACAGCCAAGCCCAGGGAGAGGCTGGAGCCAAGGCTGCGCTGGAATCTGAGAAGGGAGAGGAGGAGGCACCCAGCCGCGCTGGGCCTGGGGAAGCCACCTGCGTACCAGAGAGTGCAAAGGACCTAGCTGGTGCCAAAGATCCAGCCGGAGAATCACCTGGCTCGGAAAGCCCGACTGGCACAAGGAATCCAGCTGGTCCCCAAGACCAAGCTGGTACCATGGTGCTAGCTAGCGCTGAAGACCCACTTGGGGCCAGGGACAGAGCGGGCTCTCAAGATTTGGCCGGCACCGCATGCCCAGTTGCCGTTTCGGAGCACGCCACTTCCAGTCTGAAACCTGGAGACCAATCGCTCCTCGGTGCCAGGGACCCTGCCAGCACCGAAGACCTGGTTAGCCCGGCAGACCCAGTCTGTGCCACATCCACGCCCAGCAGGCCCCCTGGGACTGGCGGCATGGACTGGACGGGAAATGCCACGGAGCATACGGAGGCCCTGCCCGCTGCCCCCGAGACCCCAATCGAGCGAGAGATCCGTCTCCACCAGGAACGGGAAGAGCACCTGCGGCGGCAAAGGGGCCTGGCTAGCCCCTGGGGCACCCAGGAGTATGTGGAGGTGCGCATCAGGCCCATCCTGAACCAGAACCTGGGGCCCCCCATGCTGCCCAAGGAGAAGGAGCGCCAGTGGGCCGGCGTTCAAATGCAGAGGGAGATCCAGCGGGAATGTCAACGGGAAGAGGACCTGGTTCAGCTGGGGAAGGTCAGGGGGGCCTATGACCGCGGCACCCCGCAAGAGATGCAGGAGAAGTTGATGATTTTTGAACAGCATCCCAGCCCGGAACCTCCAGCCCCCAGGAAGATGCTGTGCAGCAGCCCCAGAGGGGCGAGGGGGCTCTCCTTTGCGGAGGCCAACAGCACCGCCAACATGGTCATCGTGGACTCTGGCGCTCTGCTGCGAGCCCAACGGCCGCTGCCCGAGAGAACCCCTGCATCGGCCAACCCCTTCTTCTGCTTGCGTGCCAAAAGTCCCCAGTCTCTGCTGGAGCAGGAGGTCCAAGAAGCTCAGGAACGAGAGCGGGAGCTGCAGAGGCAAAGGCACAACCTGTATGGCTCAGCGTTGCCCTGCCAGGCAGCAGAGGCCTCAGCTCAGGATGAGGAGATCCCCAGCCAGCCAGGTAAGGGAGCAAGGTGTGATGAGCAAGTGGGGGGGGAAGAGGGAGAATGGGGAGAATGGGGGGGGTCATCCGCTGGGGCTGAAGGGCCGTTGGTTCAGGACTGGGAAAAGGAAGCGCTCCTTCGCACAACACGTAATTAACTCATGGGCTTTGTTTCCCATAAGATATATTCGTAGCCATTGGATTAAAGGTAAAGGGACCCCTGACCATTAGGTCCAGTCGTGACCAACTCTGGGGTTGCGCGCTCATCTCGCATTATTGGCCGAGGGAGCCGGCGTATAGCTTCCAGGTCATGTGGCCAGCATGACAAAGCCGCTTCTGGCAAACCAGAGCAGCACACGGAAACGCCGTTTACCTTCCCGCTGTAGCGGTTCCTATTTATCTACTTGCATTTTGACCTGCTTTCGAACTGCTAGGTTGGCAGGAGCTGGGACCGAGCAACGGGAGCTCACCCCGTCGCAGGGATTTGAACCGCCGACCTTCTGATCAGCAAGCCCTAGGCTCAGTGGTTTAGCCCACAGCGCCACCTGGCTCCCTAGCCATTGGATTAGTTGGCCTTAAAATGAAACAGGCAAACACATGGAGCCTCCAGTTTCAGAGGCAGCGCACTGCAGAACACCAGTTGCAAGGTTTCAGACCACAGGGAAGGGCTGTTGCTGTAATGGCCTCCTTGCTGGACTTCCCAGAGGCATCTTACTGGTCATTGTTGGAAACAGAACGCTGGGCTAGAGGAAGCCTCTTGGTTACTTTTACATACTTGTGATAGCTAAGTGGGATTCTTACATTCAGATTTGGCATTGTATTCAGAGTCAAATCTTAACATAGAATTCCTACTTGGCTATCCTGAGTCCCTGTCAAGGGAAAAGGCAGCGTATGAATAAATATATAATGGTATTGGTACAGTAAGTACATAAAAGGGACCAACTCTTGTATTCAGTTACATATTTACTGCATATGCATCTCATTGTTCTGCCAAGGAGCCCAAGGCAGAGTTCTCCCCATTCTATGTTATCCTTACAAGCAGCTGAGGCTGAGAGACGGCGACTGGCACAAGGATGCCAAGTGAGCTGAAAGGCTCTAACCACTGCACCATGCTGCTGGGACAAGCGGCAGGATGGCTGCCTTTTCATGCCCTGCTTGTGGGCTTCAGAAAAGCACCTTTGCTGGCCGCTGTCAGAACCAGGCGGTTCGATTAGGTCAGGCATGTCAAACTTGCGGCCCTCCAGATGTTCTGGACTACAATTCCCATCTTCCCCAACCACTGGTCCTGCTAGCTAGGGATCATGGGAGTTGTAGGCCAAAACATCTGGAGGGCCACAAGTTTGACATGCCTGGATTAGGTGGACCTTTGGTGAAGTCCACCAGAGTTCTTCTTACGATCGGTGGTTTTAGGAGTAGCTCTGTAGAAGAATGCTATGGTATGGGATCTTAAAAGACTGGCTCCTTTATTGTGTGGCATCGGTTTTCACAAGCAAGGCGGGTTTTCTTTTTCCTGTCTGGTGGCAAAAGGTGAACTAAGAAAGCTGTGTGCAGACAAATGCAGGGCTTGAGGAAACAACAGAAGCTGTTGCTTGGAGCAGTAATATTTCTAGAGTGAAACATATGGTCTAGAAACTTGCTGTTTGCTTTTTAAAGCTGGTGTTTTTGGTTTTCTAGTAACATGTCTTGCCACAGAACTCCCACAAAAGTCCTGTTTTGTAGGACAGAGCTTTCCAAACTGTGTTGCGACACGCTAGTGTGTCGGCTGCAGTGTGCAGGTGTGTCGTTTGAACACGCCCCACGCTCCTCCCAGGGCTGGAGAGGGGTTAGTTTAAGCTCCGGTTTGCTAGTAAAACTGAATTACTGTGTCGCGAAATGATACATGTCTAAAAAATGCGTCGCCAACACGAAAAGTTTGGAAAGCTCTGCCGTAGGGAATAAATATCACTTCCAAGGACCAGCTCCAGCATTAGGCAGAGTGAAGCAGCGGACTCAGGCAACTAATGTTGAGTATCAAGAAAAGGCGGGCAATGGTTATTTAATTTTATTGTAACAGGTAGGTAGCCGTGTTGGTCTGGATCGAAGTAAAATAAAAAAATTCCTTCAGTAGCACCTTAAAGACCAACTAAGTTTTTATTTTGGTATGAGCTTTCGTGTGCATGCACACTTCTTCAGAACTTAATTTTATTGTAGTTTTACTGCTAGGGAGGAGGAGAGGCACTTGTGGTGTTTTCTGCCTCAGGTGCCAAAATAACTGGACTCCCCTCCCTGTCCTCCACCATATCACATAGACCTTGACTGGGGGGGGGGGGCGGGTCACCATTTGCAGCTCCACCTCAGGCAAAAAAATGCCTTAGTCCAGCATTCTTGCTTGCAAAATCATTAAGATCATGAGAACCGCCACCCTTTCAGATCACACCTGCACGATCCTTCTGACTCACATCCTGGCTCCATAGCAGCAGGACCCAACAATCAAAGGAACGTGGCATCTAACACGACATTTAGCATTTCCATTGAATCCGGGAGCTCTTACAGCCCTGACCTCTGCCGTGATTTACAAGCTGAAGTGCTGGAACTTTCCAATCAATCCCTATCAGCTCACTGGGTAACCTTGAGTTTTTTGCTTTGTACTCCGGTTCATAAAGTGAGCAAATCAGATAGTAAAAAATAAATGAATTCATTTTTTACTTTTACTTTTACTTTTATTTATTCAGTTTATATACCACCCATTATCCAAAGATCTCAGGGCGGTGTACAACATTAGAAAAGCATTGCAAAACTGCAGTGATTAAAAACACAAGAAAAATACAGTAAAAAGCAGACTGACAGACAGCCTAATAGTAAAATAATAGTAAGACCGGTCCTCTCCTCCACATTTTAACAGGGCATAGATTATTTAATAGCCTTAGGCTTGAGTAAAGAGGAATGGTTTTGCCTGGCATCTAAAAAACATGTAATGATGGCGCCAGGCGAGGCTCTCTGGGGAGAGCATTCCACAATTGGGGAGCCACCTCAGAAAAGGTCCATCCATTCTCTTGTTGACACCCTCCAAACCTCTGGGGTAGGGGAGACATACAGAAGGGCCTCAGAAATACACAGAAAGCAGTGTATGAATCTTTCGGTCTCATAGGACGCCCAGTTTCTCACGTCCGACTAGGCTACTCAGGCTGCTTAAGGCCTGACACAACCTGTTCTTGAATGAAGAGAAAAAGAGACTGAGCGTGTGCTCTGTTGTCATCACGGGCAGGGACGTAGGTGTCACAGAACTCTGCGCCTGGATTTTGGACCATATTTCCCACTTGCCTTTGCACACATTTCTCTCCCTAAGGGGCATCTTTCTCCAACCTGGCACCCTCCAAATGCTTTGGACTTCAACTCTCATCAAGCCCATCCATAAGGGAGTTGCAGTCCAAAACATTTGCAGGGCAATGGGGTGGGACAGGGCTGGTAGAGAAAGTGGTCCAGTGTCATTCTTCATATCTGCATGCCCAGGCCACCCAGTGTTTGAATATACCGTAAGAACCTTCCTGGAAGGGCAAGTTCTTCTGCTAAGGTAGCCTGCCTGAAGAAGCAGATTTTTCTGGCACCATTCAAGGACAAAACATTGTCAAGTACTCAATTAGAAGACATCTGAAGGCAGCCCTGTTTAGGGAAGTTTTTAATGTTTGAAATTTCATTCTGTTTTATGTTCTGTTGGGAGCCGCCCAGAGTGGCTGGGGAAACCCAGCCAGGTGGGTGGGCTATAAATAAATTGTTGTTGTTGTTGTTGTTGTTGTTGTTGTTCTTATTCTTATTATTATTTACTGTGACATGTTTATTGCCATGGAGGGTACACTATCTGGAGCCTCTGCACCAAGGCCCCAAATAAGTCGGACCCTTTCTGCCTTTTTGGGTTAGGAGACACTTGGCTAAAGGCTTGTGGTGTGAGCTGTAGCTGACCTACAGAAGTTATCTGAAGAAGTGTGCATGCACACGAAAGCTCAAACTTAGTTGGTCTCTAAGGTGCTACTGGAAGGATTTTTTAATTTTGTTTTAGCCATTTCCTTGCCTCCTTGTTAGCTTAGCACCTGAGCCAATGTGTTGTAATGAGGGATGTGGGTGGCGCTGTGGTGTAAACCACTGAGCCTCTTGGGCTTGCTGATCAGAAGGTTGGCGGTTCGAATCCGCACAACGGGGTGAGCTCCCATTGCTCTGTCCCAGCTCCTGCCAACCTAGCAGTTCGAAACCACGCCAGTGCAAGTAGATAAATAGGTACCACTCCGGCGGGAAGGTAAACGGTGTTTCCGTGTGCTCTGGTTTCCGTCACAGTGTCCCGTTGCGCCAGAAGCAGCTTAGTCATGCTGGGCACATGACCTGAAAAGCTGTCTGTGGACAAATGCCGGCTCCCTCGGCCTGAAAGAGAGATGAGTGCCGCAACCCCATAGCTGCCTTTGACTGGACTTAACCGCCCAGGGGTGTTTTACCTTTTAGCTTTTCACCTTAATGATCAGAGCATTGGACTATGAGTCAGTTCGAATCCCTGCTCAGCTGGGGTGACCCTAGGCCAGTCACTGTATCCTACTGTGTCATTCTATTTGCCCAAGGACTTCTGTTTGCACAGCAGAACTGCTGCTCCCTCTCCTCTCCCTGCGTCCTCTGGGTTCCCCACCCAAGATTTTCTTTGCGCAGGGCAGGGGGGCTGTTGCAGAGAGAGGAGCTCCAGGAGAAAGAGAAATGGGGTGGTGTTTGTTGGTATGCACTCTGCCTTGAGCTCCTTGGGAGGAAACAGAATGATATGGATGGATTAAATAAACAAATTAGGGTCCCAGCTGCACCATGAGAACCTGGCACCCAGCAGAACCGGAATGTGTACCCAGTGGGCGGTAATAGTTTTCCTAGGCTGCTGTAGCAAACACAAGGATGGTTGAATTTTAACAGAGGCAAGACTGAAAGGGAAACCTCCCTGGCATCAGCAGGTGTAACCAGGGACAAGGAAATGTTACCAGAGGGACACAAAGGTTATAAAACGGAAACTGGGAGAAACTGCTTTGTGTGGCAATGTCCCTCCCTCCCCAGGAAATAAGACGCAAGACACAGTGAATTAAATTTAAGTGGGCAAAAAGGCCACAACTTTATTGGTTGCGAATGTTGAGCGGTATTGGTTTAGGCATTGGACCCTAACCGGCTATATCCGACTGTAACACGTGTTACAGTCTGGGAGAAATTAACCACCAGAAAGGAGCCCAGTGATATGTATCTACTGAGACACCTCCTGTGGCCACCGTTGGGGGGTGCCATCAGGCCCTGACCTCCGTAGGCCCAGGACAAAGCTACCGCCCCCAGAACCCCTTTAACGGGATTAAATCTCCAATTTCGGGCAGAGGATGACACAATCTGCCCCCCTTCTTTATTTATGCAAATTTCCAATGCCTAACCGCCAAACCAAGTTGTGACGAATTGCTATGAGGTAGGCGAAAAAACCAGTTTGGCTAGTCCAAGTGGAAAAAGTCCTACCAGGCCCCCCAGCCAACCAAGGCGACCAACCACAGTCCATAGCAGCGTCGGCCTAACCTGCCTAGCCTAAAGGGTGGGTGATCCGTTCGTTCGCTGGATGCCAGGGCAAAGAGGCTTAATTTAAAAAGAGGTCAAGCCCCGCCTCCTGGCTGACCATATTGGTCGGCTGGGTATGACGGAGGCAGGAACACCCATCCCGCAAAGGGGGCTGAGCTCTCAGCCCCCATCGCGAGAATCCGGTCAGGCCATGCCCACAACACCACCTCCGTGTGATGCGGAAGTGGTTTTCCTGACAGGGATGTGGAAAGAAGGTTCTCTCTCTCTCCAGTTCCCCATCTTCAGGGCCTAAATGGAAAGCCCTTCCCTAAGGCCATAGGTGTGGGTGGGTCAGTCCCTGTTGAGAGAATTGCACTTTGGGAAATGCATTTGGCCAGAAGCACTCTTATTACTGACCGTTAGCCCTGTGTCACCGTTGAGACCTGTCCTTTGTCTCCTTCTCAGAGAGACCTTCCTGCAAGAAGCTGGATGTCACCTGGCCCCCTCCGAGCCCTCCGGAGACCTCTCAGGTGAATGGCCTCCATCAGGTAACAAACACAGGGGAGGAGCACTGCCCTTATCACACGAGACACCTGTGGTAGAGAGCTGCCATCTTACAAGGAAGGAGTTGGAGTAAAAATACCCTGCGATGCACAACTCTAAATCTCACTTGAAGCGTAAGCAGGAACTACCAAATATGCCTCAAGGGACTAGCAGGCATATATTGGTCTGATATTAGTTCACATCATGATTGCAAACATGCAATCCATGTTCAAATGGACGGCCTTATTATAACAATGGCCACACAACTGCTGACCTGCCTGGATCCACAGTTGCTCTCCAACCTGTGAATGAAACCCAGCCATCCAACAGATATATATATATTTTAAAAAAAATTAAATTAATTTTCCATTTAAACATATATAATCACATCGTTATTATCCACTTTACTTCTTTGGCTCTTTAGAGCCTGTCAACTTCCTTCCCTCCCACCTCTTGGCTTTCAAAACTAACCTTTTTACACAGCATTTTATATATTTTCCAGTGCTAATATACCGTATTTTTCTGTGTATAATACTAGGTTTCCCCCCCTAAAAAATACAGTGGTACCTCTACTTACGAATAACTCTACTTACAAATGTTTCTACTTACGAATGGAGCTCCGTCCGCCATCTTGGATGAGGTTTAGATAGGATTTTTTCTACTTACGAATTTTTAGATAGGGTTGCTTCTACTTACAATTTTTTTCTCCCAATGCATTCCTATGGGATTCGACTTACAATTTTTTTCAACTTACAAATGTGTGTTCAGAACGCATTAAATTCTTAAGTATTTAAATAAATATACAGTGGTACCTCAGGTTGAGTACTCAATCCGTTCCAGGGTGCCGTTTGCACCCCAAAAAGTACTCAACCTGAGTACTCAACCTGAGCGGCAATAGCCGAGTACACAACCTGAAAATACGCAACCCACAGCGTACTCAACCCGAGGTATGACTGTAGAAAGGTAAGAAATTTCTCATTACAAGTCTTCAAATAACCCTACTAGTGTTGTTAATTGCTTACAATGATCTTTCAAATCTATATACAGTATATAAAAATGTAAAAAGGGCATGTGGGTTATTATCCACTTTTATCTGAAACTGCTTCACCAATAGCGTTCAAATTTTGACACAACATCCCAAGCGAATGTCCGAAGGTTCTTATAAAGTTTGCTAAAACAGATGTCACACCTGTGCAACATAAAACCCGTTTTTCAGAACACACCAAACAGATAAAAGTGCATGCTGGGAAATAGAATGGAGAAGTAGCGTCTCCATTGGCTGCAGACAATCGGTGACATCACAACATTCCACAGCAACCAACTGAAAACAGGCCTTTACAGACTTTACAGGCCTATACAGACTAGGCCTTTACAGACTAGGCCGAATGGAGGTACTGACTCGCCTGGATGGGGGGTGGGGGGAAGAGGGAGTTGGGGGATTCACAGGGATGAGCCGGGGGGGGGGGAGGAGGAACAGAATAGGTCATGGTTGGGACAGGGTGGGGGCAGTCACAGGGATTAGCCACTGCAACGCGTGGCAGGGCCAGCTAGTATTGTATAAATTTACTCCAGGCCTTTTGGAACACTTGATCGCACTTGTTTCAGATTTTTCTTCGCCAGTTCCGCAAAGTCCATCATTTTCATCTGCCACTCTTCTATCGTTGGTACTTCTTGTTGTTTCCATTTTTGGGCTAAAAGGGTTCTTGCCGCTGTTGTTGCATACATGAACAGTCTTTTGTCCTTTTTTTTTTAATCTCTTCACCTACTATACCCAGTAAAAAGGCTTCTGGTTTTTTAACAAAAGTGTTTTTAAACATTTTCTTTAACTCAGAGAGCCTTTACCTCTTTACAAGTCCACCACATATGGTAGAAGATACCTTCCTTTTTTTTACATTTCCAACACTCGTTATATCTTGTCCTATACATGTTAGCAAGTTTCCATCAACAGACAGAATTCTATCCCACATACATTAACACAATGCATTTCTCCTGAAAGGCCAACACAAGACCTGTGATTAACTTTAAAAGTCAACAACAACAACAACAACAACAACAACAACAACAACAACAACAACAACACTTGTTTAGAAGATCCTAGTTTAGGGTCTCACCTGCTAACTGATGCTCTAAGAAAAATGACGTAAGGTACAGATGGGAGTTTCCAGAAGGAATCTCCTTTACATATAAAAAGGAAAAGTTTAGATTTAGAGACCCAGTAGAAGCTGATAAATTCTGGAGGAGATATGACAAAGAACTAGGAGAAGTTGAATCATTACCTGAGGGAGGAGTAGGAGGGCAGGAGCAAAAAATAGCAGATAATAGCACAGAAGAAGAGGAAGGGAATAAAAAGAAAAAGAAAAAGGGTAAAAAAGAAAAGACAAGACTTTAATAAATAAATTAAACATGGCTGATTTGAGGATGTCAAACTGGAATGTAGATGGACTAAATAATAAAACAAAAAGGAATAGAATTGAACATGTAATATTAAAAGAGAATCTAGATATAATTTGTTTACAAGAAACCCATGTGGCTAAAAGACACAGGAGAATATTGATGAATAAAAGGATTGGAATGGAATTTATAACCTCAGATAAAACTAAAAGATCCTACTTTAGGGTCTCACCTGCTACACTCACCATTCCTTATTGCCCTTAGCTCCTCTTTCTGTTAGGAACAGAGGACGCTCTCTTATATGAAGTCACACTGTGACTGCTCAGTAGTGCCTACAGACTAACTGGCTGTGACTCTCCAGAGTTTTAGACCAAAGCCTCACTCAGCCCTGGAGTGGAGGAGCTAAACTTTCAGTATGCAAACCATGTGCTATTATCTCTCTCTCTCTCTCTCTCTCACACACACACACACACACACACACCCCACTGTGGGATACCCCTCACCCTTTTGTTTTTTGTTTTTGTCTCTTTTGCTGTTAACATTTCAACAGCAAATTCCTTCAAGGAGACACTTGTCTGCGTAGTGGGTGCTCGTCGACAAAACTATACACGTTATTTTTACATAACAGCAAGGTCTAGAATCCTATTCGTTCATTATTTGCTGCTAGTAACTTGTGGTTAGTGACTGCCGTAACCCGGACTGCAATCTTATACACACTCTTCAGGCTGCATAATACATTACCAGCTTAAAATGTATCTAGGTCGTTCTTTTTCTCAATTGGGATTGAAGCTGGTTTTGCAGAAAGCGCATCAAAATGCAACGTTTCCTAAGAAACAACAGGATAGACACAGGGCAGGTATGGATTTTGACTTACATGTGTATACGCTGCTTCTCAAGCCCTGGATGCAGAGTAAATGGAACTGGGAACAAATTCCATTGAACTAAGAGCCAAACTAGACAATACCGTATGTTAGCTATGGCTGTGTACACACTTTTCTGTTTATTCTGCATCAAGTGCACTCTTACGCTCATTTGAGAATCTGTGTACACACAACATTAGCCACAAGCTATATCTATCCTGCTGTTTGTTATGAAATACTGCATTTTGATGTGTCCCGCCCCCCCCCACAAACCAGCTTCGATCTGAATTGAGGAAAAGAATGACCTTGCTGTGTTTTAAGTCAGTAATGTGCATAGGCGGGCGGAGCAGCTGCCCCCCTAAATCAAGTAAATAAATAAAAAAACTAACTGACCAATTGCGTCACAACTCACTCTGTTCTGCCCCCCCCATCCTGTTCCAATTCACCACTGGATTATGGATTTCCCTGGCAGAAAGTGAGGAGATGAAGGGAAGTGTGGATGAACCTCCAGGAACTGCAAAAGCACAACTCCTTCCTTTTTTCAATTAGGCTTGCAGAGAAAAGCTTGGGGGGGGGCGGTTGTGCTCCATTGGCCAGGTCCCCTCGATTTGTGTTGTGCTTTAATGGCACACGCACACAAATAATCCAGTGGAAACGAGTATTGGTTATCTTTCCTTTGCCTATCTCACTTTCATAAAACACACACAAGACAAGCACACACTTCAATAGGTTCATTGTAATGCATTAAAATTTTGTTTCCTTTGCTGCTGATAAATAGGGGTTGGCAAGCCCGTTGAGCATAGCAGCGCTGAGCCGGCCGTTCCTCATTTCACATGGCTGCAAAATGCTGGCAGCACAGGAGGCAGGAAAACTTTGTATCTTTTGCCTGCTTCTTGATATGGTAAAAGCCAGGCTGTTTTGTTTCTGAAACCTTAAGGCCCGAGGGGGCCTTCTGCACAGTGCCAGCGAGACCCCTTCCACACTCACAGGAGGGGAGGGGGCATGAAAATCACTTCTCAGGTGACATCCCCATCCCCAGCTCAGCACTCCACCTGCTTTGCCTGCAGGCGGGCTTGCTACCGGTAGGTGCTGTTGGAACGGCGGCTAGCAAGCCTGCTGTTGCAGGGGACGTGGTGGGAACTGCGCACCGAAAGGAGCCCTTTTGGGCGCTGCTCCTGCTGTCCCCCCCCCCGCAAGCCTGCTGTTGCGAGGGGACGTGGCGGGAACAGCGCACGGCGGAGGATACAGTCGACCGCCCCATGCAAGTGCGATGGAGGAGGGGCAGCGGCAGAGCTAGGCTGCTTCAGCAGCAGCGCCTCACTCACCGCCTCGAACATGAGCAGCGCGCAGGGCTGCTGGGTGCCCCAGCCCAGCGCCCCTGATGGGGAGGTGCCTTGGCGCACCGCGCCACTAAGCCAACTGGAAAGGAAGGCCCTGTGCAGAAAGAATCTGCCAAGATTTCCAGCAGGGGAGAGAAATGGGTCCTTGGAGCAGCTTCCAGGAGCCCCATCCAGCCCAAAGGAGGTGCATTCCTCCTGTCTAGGCAACCTTGCCTGCTTCTCAGATTTTTTTGGGGGGCGGGGGGAGGGAACCAATACAGCAGCTTTTACTCCAGTTTTCATAAACAGGAGGCCTGATATCATTTGGATTTCCTGCATCAGGCACTGAAATGTTTTAGACATCAGTCAGGCTGCAATCCTAAACTCAAGTAGTAGGGAGTAAACCCTACTTACTTCAAAGGAAGCATGCATAGGATTGCAGCATCCATGCTTGCAAATTCGTCCTAGCACAAACCACAACGTATTGTTCCATCTTAAAATTTAGCTAGCTAATTGTGATTTGTTAGTGCTTTTTCTTTCTTTTTTAAAAGGGGCAACCATCACCACCAAATGCAGGAAGAAGTTTTAATTTTCAGCAGAAGAATGGGGTGGGTGAATTAAGAATTATTTTAGGTGCGGAGCCCTGCTCCCTAAGTCCTTGAGTGTAATAATTGGGCTCCGTGGAACTGCCCAACAGCAGGGCATGGGGCAAAGCTTTTCCTACTGAAGCAAGTGTTTCTTTGCAGAGAAATTGGGTATTCTGTCTTTTCTGTTCAGAAACAGCCGCACACACCCAGAGCCTCAAGTCCTTTATCACTAAGCAGAGAAAGCTCTCTGCCCCAGCCTTCTGCCTGCATGTTTCCTCACTTCCCAGGGACTCTTGCTCACTTTCCCCACTTTCTCTCTCCCCTCATTTAACCCCACAGCCGGAGAGAAGCCCTCGAATCCTCCGCCGACAGAGGAGTGCCTTAATCCAGCGCTGGGAGTCGGGAGCTGTTGGCAACCAGGACAGTGAAGATTAGGGGGCTGCCTCGGCAAGAAAAGCCGCTGGGTTGCATCTCCAGTGCAAAAGACACAAGGGCTCCCCTGTGCCTCCCCCAACCTTGCACAAAACATAACTCACGGGGCGCATGTTGAGTGCACCTCTGGAGCCGACCGTGTGTTCTCTCCACTCCACCTTTTGATTTGTCAAAAAAAGTCCAAAAGCATGTCTGCACAACCAGTTTGATCCACAAGGCAGAAATAGCATTTATAACCGGCTGCCTTCTTCCCAATTTTATCCTGGAACAAAGAGGAGAACGATTTAAGGGATGGGCTCCAAAGCATTACTATTCATTTTAGTTTCTTTTTTTTAATGTAGGTAACACCTGCTTGGACACTGATTTCTCAACCCAAGGGCTTTCCAAACACAGGTTTCCCCTACATTTGGTCTGCTTTGGGCAACCCCACACAGAAGTGTACGGGTGGATCCATGGAGGGGGATGCACAGGAGCAGCTACACCTAAGTGTATGTGTAGGAGCTGTCCCATGCCGGCAGCATCTTTTCCTGTTGAGGTCCGGTCGTTTATGGGGAAGGGCCATAGCACCATAGTAGCAGAGCACCTGCCTTGCAAGGAGAAAGTCCTAGGTTTAATCCCAGGCAGGGCTGGGAGAGATTCCTGCCTGAAACCCTGGGGAGGTGCTGCCAGTCAGTGTAGACAATTCTGAACTAGATGGAACACGGGTCTGACTAGGTGAGGAAGATTCCTACATTCCTATGTTTAACTGGTTGCGGAGGGCCAATAATCTGGGCAGACTTGCGCCTCTGGGCATCTATCTCAGGCGACTTGCGACCGCTCCCCCAGGACTTCTTTCATTCTCAGATTTGACCAAGTCACATGTGGGTTTTGTCCCTGGGTATTCACACTTGTGTACAAACAAGTATTGTAGGAACCAGCGCACAGGCAGTTGCTGCTGCTGCTACTACTACTGAGATGAAAGATGGCAAATTTTTACCCTGGGGTAGTATGCTTTGCCACTGACACTCCTTTTCATTCAGCAAAATAAGAATCAAACAAGAATCTTTCAATGAAAAGAGCTCCTTGATTTTGTCTACGCCAGCAAGAATTAAAAGTAAATCAAACGGGAGTGACTCCAGATTGTTGCCTTTTGTAAATGTTACGAGAACATTGACCTTCAACAAATGGAGAGGGGAAAGACCCTTAGCACCTTTGAGGGGAAGCCCTGCCTCAGTTCCCCTCACTGATAAAAGAAAAAAACAAAACACCAATGGGGACAAGCTGGTTGCAAGCAGGGTAGTAAAAGCCACCGCGGGAATTTCTCAAAGAAGAGCAGGAAAATTGCTAGAAAGGTATCACAAGGAGAAAGTCTGAAAACCTATGAACAACAAAGCGCAGAGAGCCTTTGGGAAGCCGAAAATTCAGCCATGCCTTACTATCAGATACGTTTGCTTGTTACTAGCGGATAATTTATAACTGGGGGGTGGGGGTGGGGGGTGGATACTGTTAATGGCTTGTCCATATAATGAAAGACACAGAGTGGTATTAAATAACCCTGCTGATAATTCTGACTCATCTACTGCAGTGCCATGGCAGACCTGTGCTAGGATCAAACTACATGTTACCTTAAGCCTGCTTTTTAAACAGCGTGCCCATCAAACCCAAAACAGCATGATTCCAACTGCAGGGAGAGGGGGTTAACCCCTTCACCCCAAAGCTGTTTTACCACCACAAATGCCTCTCAGCTGCTCTTTCCCTCCCCAAGGATCTATTTCCAGTGGGGAAATGGTAGGGGGAGGAAAGTGTTGCCCCCTCCACAGTTTCCAATCCATTTTTAACGAAAATGTTAACCGGGCATTGTTAAGCATGTTTTGTTTTTGTTTTAAAGTGTTTAACTTCTTGCAATTGAACCAGCTGCCTAGCCTTGGGCTTGCCGCTGTGGCGTAATGAGAACTGCTACAGGTTATAGTACGATGATGGGCTGTTGCTCAGCTGTTCTGACGTCTGGAAGTCTGAGCCTTGGGTGAGACTACTGACTGCCATGGGAAAGCATTTGAACCCTCTTGGCTACTTGGGGTCTAAATGAAAGGGGTTGAGATGTCTCCATGCCATGGCCTTTTTGAAAAGATACTTCACAGATACAAATTATCTGAAGGACCTTGGAGCCATTCAGCAGAAACAAACATTGCTTGTTGCTTTGATAGGAGACTATTGCAAAATCTCAAAGAATAGCCTCCTCCTCTTCTCTTTGGACTTCAAGCCATCTGACAACTATTTCCTGTCCTTGAGAGAAGAACAGGCTGCCTGCTTATGTTTCACCCCACAGAGGAAAATGCATCAATCCCCCACCAAGATGCAAATTTGCATACAAGTTGCATATGGTGATTTATAGATGGATGGATAATTGCCACAATATGACTAGAATGCAACGCATCTCACCATAGTGATTAAGATGCTTAACTAGCTGTAATTTAGAGGGACCAATTTGCAACCAGATTCCTTTCTGTAAGCAACGGAATTTCAGGGCATTTGTGTGGCATTTAGCGCGCTGTAAAATATAAATGCAGGGAGGGCTATCGGGCTTGGCTGTCTTAAATTAATGTGGGCATTTTATGCACCATAAATTAAAATACAAGAACAGGAGAGGAGCTGGAGCCAGGTGGCTTGGCTGTTTCGTCCCTGGCTGCCTCGACCACGTCATTCTCCTTTGCCTTCTGTTTTGTGGCAACAGAAGGGAAAATACGTCGATATGAGTAGCTTAGGAAGGCAGAAGAGGCTTCTTGTTTCACTAGTCTGGAGTGGGGTGCAAGGCTCAGGTTGCCTCTGCTATTTTCCTGGTCTGACCAGTCAAACCACATTCTGGTAGGTATCAAAAGGAGCTATACATTTCAGACCTGGCTTAGCAGAAAGTGCCACCCCAGGATACCCATGACCCACGCAGTTCTTCCACGGTGCTCCCCATCTCAACTCTGTCAAGTTCTGCTTAGGTGGTGAAGGCAGGCAGTATTTTTAAAAGGGGGAATACAGTCCCTGAGGCCCTGATGGATTGGAGGGAACGAAGGTCACTTCTGTCAGTGCCAAGCCAAAGGTGAAAGCAAGCATTTCCAGCCTGCATTCCCTAGGTGAGCAGCCGAAGGTGGAACCAATGCTCAAACTATGGGGTGGGTGAGGGTGGAGGTAGGGGAGCCTGTATTAAATCCACACGCCCCAACCCCTGTCTCCCTCTAATTTTAGCCACATCATGGGCCTTGCATCTTTTAAACAAAACAATAGTGAAGCACACAAACCCACCATAACTCGGGCACTGCTAGATCCAAAAATGCAGCAAACAGAAGATTTTTTTCACTGCAAAACAGGCACTAGGTCCTAATTAGGGCCTGAGAGTGGAAGCCGGCATTGAGACCCTTGTCATTTGCAATGGGTCCAGAGCGTACAAAAGTTGTCCATCCAACTACAGTGTACAGTTTCTAAATGCTTATGAAGGGAAGGGAAAAAATAGCTTCGTCCAGTGGGCAGCTTGCCTGTACACAAAAGAACCACCTCTGCATGGTGACCAGGGACATTGCTAGGCACATAAAGCCTTGGGGTGGTGATGGTGGTGTCCATAACCCAAATTTGCATAACATTTGTATATGCTAATTATATTTATATAGATTCAATTTTAGGTCCTCCTTCAAAAGAAAGAGAAAAAATTAACTCTGGCTTTTGCCATCAGAGCTTACGGTATTTTCTGGGCTCTGTGGATTATATGTAGACTGGGTCTCCCACATCACCTTACCATACATTGACAAGAACCGCTGTACAGTACATATTAAACTCATACAAGACTTGTCCCACAAATATGATTCTCTTCCCTCTCTCATGCACAGTTTTTTCTCCTCGCCTATGAAGCTCTTGCACATCCCTACAGGTATTCTGCTACATCAGTACCATGCACACATGATATCTGGCAAGCACAGATCACACAAACAGGAAAATGTCCAATGTACCAAACAGATAAGTCAAGAAAGTTAGTCAGGCCACACATGATGTACCTTGTGTATCACCAACTCTTTCCCTTCCTGCCATTGGTCTGCTCGGAATCGGTCTCCTCAGGCTGTCTCTCTCCCCAAGGGGTAAAATTATAAGGGTACCAGCATTTTCTTCCAGGGAGAAAAGTATGTGTGAGTGGGGAGGATTCTGAGTGCAAATCCAGACCAAGGGGAACGTTTTCAGCACCTCTTCTACCCTTCCCCTCCTGTTCTTGGTCAGCCTCAAAGCTTCAGACAGTTCTTTTGCTCATTAAAAAATGTTGGAAAAAGAGCCATGGAATGATATGTCATGTATACTTTGCCTCATAGTTTGTGAGAGCTCTGGCTAGGCCACAACTCGAACCCAAGGGGTTTCTGATTTAAGCCCTGGCGTCTCTGAAGGGCAACCGGTTTCATCTTAACCCTAGTTAAAATTATGACGGGAAAGGGATGGAGCAGAGGCTTAATGAATTCACATTTCTTACTGCTCAACTCCAATTTTAGTCCCATTGTGTATACACACCGGTTCCTGACTGCTACTAGAGGAGTCCTAAGAGGAGGATAGGGACATGGGCTTTCTGCTGCAAATAGTTCTCAGGGATAAAAGCTAAAGGTAAAGGGACCCCTGACCATTAGGTCCAGTCGTGACCGACTCTGGGGTTGCGCGCTCATCTTGCATTATTGGCCAAGGGAGCCGGTGTATAGCTTCCAGGTCATGTGGCCAGCATGACAAAGCCGCTTCTGGCAAACCAGAGCAGCACATGGAAACGCCGTTTACCTTCCCGCTGTAGCGGTTCCTATTTATCTACTTGCATTTTGACGTGCTTTCGAACTGCTAGGTTGGCAGGAGCTGGGACCAAGCAACAGGAGCTCACCCCGTCACAGGGATTCGAACCGCCGACCTTCTGATCAGCAAGCCCTAGGCTCAGTGGTTTAGCCCACAGCGCCACCTGGAGCAAATAAATGAGCACAAACGAATAAAAGGTGGCAGGTACAGGACAGCAGCAGAGGAAGCTGCTCGGGCGCCTGGAGGGGCACGCCCATACGGGCGGGGTACACTGTGGGGCCTCCGGAGCCTGCCTGCCTTCTCCCACACAACCGCCCTACAGCTGGGGCGGGGAGGCAGCGGGCGGGCCGTTTGGGTAGCGTGGAGCCTGCGCACACCCAAGCCATCTCTCCCAGGAGAGACACGTGGCTCAGGTGCACTGCAGGCCCCGTGATGAGTCCCACCCGGCATTTTGTCACCCCCCTCAATGGTGACACCCGGGGCAGCCCGCACCCACCGCACCCCCCTTCCTCCGCCCCTGGTACAGGAGATAACCTAAGCAGCAGCATGTGGGTTTAAGAAGGCAGAGGTGAATTCAAAATACAGTGGTACCTCGGAAGTCGAACAGAATCTGTTCCGGAAGCTTCGGAAGTCCGTTCGACTTCCAAAACTTTTGGAAACCAAGGTGGAAGCCGTGTCAGACGTTCGGGTTCCAAAGAACATTTGCAAACCAGAATTTCACTTCGAGATCTGCGGCATTCGGGAGCCAAAACATTCGACTCACAAGGTGTTTGGGATCCAAGGTACGACTGTACTTGTGCAGTAGTACAGCTCTCCCATTAGGCAACATGATGTTGAGATGTCGCAGCGAGGTGCTGCCTTAATCTAGTTGGCTGCTCTCAAGTATGGTGGAAAATGACCCCCTACCCCGCCACCAGTATTGAAAGAAAATACAACTACCTGTCCGGTCATAAGATGTAACGGGGGTGGGCACATCTTATCCTTCACCTTAGACAGGAAAAAGAATATATGTGTGTGTGGTATGCAGGTATACCACTAACTCCTGCAGAAAACATTGAAGTGCTGTACTGCAAGTATAAAATCACAGTAAGCATATAAAAATATAAAAAACAGAAACACCATAAATATTTGGCCAGTCCTAGGCCAGTCCTGTACGAAGGTGAGTCTGTCAGCACCTGCGAACCTTTTCAAGGATGACAACAGCCATCTTTACCGAGCCTTTGTGTCTACCTGCAGTAAAACTTTACAAATGGCTCTTTTATTCATGGAACAGGTAGAATGTCATAGGTAGGACAAAAGAAGCTGGAAACCTGGGATTGTAAACAGTGGCTAATCTCCCTCTAAACAAACAGCCCAACCTAGAAGGATAGGGAAATGGGACTAGGTGGGGCACAGCTAACTATGTTCCTGACTTGCTCACCCTCATTACCGTTACCACATGCAAAGAGATATTTAAAGGGGGAGGGAGATAAACTCTTGGATTCATTAGTTCTCTAGCAGGGTTTCCCAAATTTGGGTCTCCAGCTGTTGTTGCACTACAAAGCCCATCATCCCTAGCTAGTAGGACCAGTAGTCATGGATGATGGGAACTGTACAGGGCCGGTTTGATGAGGCCCTAAGCTACTGAAAGTAATGGGGCCCTTTATATGTCCAGCTGTCCTTTGTCAACAATAAATTGTCGCTGTTTTTTGTGTTGAGTATATGCTATATGGTAATTTATGGACCTAAAGCCATTTGCACATAACAAAACCAGTGATATTTTAGGGAGCAGGCTAGCAGGTGGGGCCCATTACTTACATCATAGGAGCCTACACAACACAAAACACTGTTGCTGTATGTAGGTTTTTTTTATCTTATATTTTGGAAATGTACATCCAGGTTGTTGTTTTTCCTTTAATTTTGCGTGGTGGCCCAAGAGAGTAGGGCCCTAAACTATAGCTTGTTTCGCTTATATGTAAATCCGGCATTGGAACTGTAATCCAAAAACAGCTGGAGACCCAAGATTGGGAAACCCTGCCCTGGAGGCTCTTCACGCCATAGGGCTGTTGCTTAGCCAGCCTCTTCCTCTGCACCAGCACAGTCCTTAAGAATGCTGCTTCTTTAACTCTCATAGGAGAAACCTTAAGTGGAAGGAGAAAACTTGGGGTGGCAATCCCAAGCCAGGAATCATTGAGGCTGGCTCAAGATAGGGCTGCCATATTTTGAAGAGCAAAAAAGACGACACATTTGCGGGTGCCTGGGGCTGGAGGGGAGGAGGTGCAGTAGAGAAGATGCTGTTTGATATTGTTCTATTTTCCTATCACGTTGTTTGCTGCCTTGATTTATTTTTTTCTTTTATGGGAAAGAAGGAGATAGCTGTTGAAAGTAAGTAAAGGAATAACCAAACACGCATGTCTGAATTAGCTCTTGTCCAATTCTAGTACTCCTGGAACGACAGTTCCTGAACGTACGTGTGCTTCCTTGGTACCAAACAAACAAAAAACAAAAAAGAGGACATTTTGGCAAATTCAAAAAAATCTGCCAGGACAAAAATTTTACCCCTGGAAAATACGACATGTCTTGGGAAAAGAGGATGTATGGCAACCCAGGCTCAAGACAATTTGCTGCTTCGATAGGCTGAGCTAGAGAATCCCAGAAGTTGTCAATGATCCCTTGTAACATGCAAAAGTGGTTGGTATTACTGCAAGAGCCCCCAGGCAATGCCACTTTGATGACCTGGAACTCCACTGGTGCCCCACCCCAAACTCTAAATGGCCATGGGTCACAGGATTGGCTCAGGTTCCTATCCAGCGTTTTGTGAAATACCAAGTTTGCCATTTAATTGATCAGAATTGCATGGACCAAAAGACTGTATGTGATAGATAACACAGCAAAAAAAGAAAAGAAAGAAAGAAAGAAAGAAAGAAAGAAAGAAAGAAAGAAAGAAAGAAAGAAAGACAGGTGTCATTATGCACCTCTTTATGACAAAGCATTTTTTATCACTGATCATCATAACAGTTTCCAGAAAGGAACCTGTGTTCGACCATTGCATAAAAAAAACCCCAAACACTCTTGGTTATCATGATAATACTGTATACCACAAGTCTATCCAAAAACATTTCACACAGTTGAAACAAATCCAGCTATATTTTGAAATATTTTAACTATGCTGGTTCCCACCCAAATAATCCTGGGAATTGTGGTTTTAGTGAGGATACAGAAGCTTATTTGACTACCCCCTTCTCAGAACTACAGTTCCCAGAATTCTGTGGGCCAAGGGGACCTTTACATGTCTACTCAGGGTTAGCCTCCTTGGATTCAATAGGACTTTCCACCAGGTAAGCGGGTATAAGATTGCAGACTAACAGCACAATCCTAACTTTATCTATACTCAAAAGGACATCCTGTTGAATTTAATGGGGCTTACTCTCAAGTAAATAGAGTTAGGATTAAGGGTGGAATGCAGATCCTTCTTTAATCTAGAAGCCAAGCTATTTGTTTTATTCTTACACAGAAAGCAGTCCAATAAATATTTGCAGAGCCTCATAACCTTTGTACCTCAGACACAATAGGATGCAGGCACAAAAAAAAGTTTTCTGGACTGATTGCAAAATTAACTTCAGTATTCAGCCAACCCCTACAGCAACATTGTGAGGTGCCAGGATAGATCACGGCCAGATTCCTAGGAGTTTTGTTGTTTAGTCGTGTCCTACTCTTCGTGACCCCAAGGACCATAGCACGCCAGGCACTCCTGTCTTCCACTGCCTCCTGCAGTTTGGTCAGACTCATGTTGGTAGTTTCGAGAACACTGTCCAAACATCTCATCCTCTGTCGTCCGCTTCTATATGAGTTTAAGGGTTAATTCTCTATTGCTTGCTGAAACAGACTTAAAGGGCTTTTTGTTTGTTTGTCCAAAGTCCTGTGTCAAGTTCATAGCCAAAATTGCATTCCCAAGGACAAGTGAACCAACTGGTGGACTAAGTAGAATGGTATAGATTGCAAATGTTATACTTGGACCACATCCTTCTGTGGATATTATAAATCCTTGAAATGTGGCTAGTGGTCTTGTGGCTGCCTTATTGGTCATTGGGTTAGCAAAAGAAAAGTTGCAGATTTTGTTGGAGTAGCAGTCAAGGGGTTTGTAAGTTTCCTTGTGTAGTTGGTATTTCTTGGTCTGAGAGTGCTGTGTTTCTCTTATAAAAGTTACATAGCTGGTATAGAACTTTTGCCCACCTTCTGACCACATCATATTGTTGTGAGGTAATGTGAGAGCTGGACCATAAAGAAGGCTGATCACCAAAGAATGGATGCTTTTGAATTATGGTGCTGGAGGAGACTCTTGAGAGTCCCATGGACTGCAAGAAGATCAAACCTATCAATTCTGAAGGAAATCAGCCCTGAGTGCTCACTGGAAGGACAGATCCTGAAGCTGAGGCTCCAATACTTTGGCCACCTCATGAGAAGAGAAGACTCCCTGGAAAAGACCCTGATGTTGGGAAAGATGGAGGGCACTAGGAGAAGGGGACGACAGAGGACGAGATGGTTGGACAGTGTTCTCAAAGCTACGAACATGAGTTTGACCAAACTGTGGGAGGCAGTGCAAGACAGGAGTGCCTGGTGTGCTCTGGTCCATGGGGTCATGAAGAGTCGGACACGACTAAACGACTAAACAACCCAAACATATCTGAAATCGTAGTATTTTTTTAGGGGGGGGGCAGGCGGAAGTTTTTTATGTCTGATGTTTTATTGTATTTTTAATATTTTGTTGGAAGCCGCCCAGAGTGGCTGGGGAAACCCAGCCAGATGGGCAGGGTATAAATAATAAATTATAACGTTAGCTATGTATTTTTATTGATTGGGGGGGGCAGCTGTCCCTCCCTGACCCCGGCTCTGCCCACGTCTCTTTCCATGCATTAAGCATGGTTTGCATGACTCTCCTTCATTTTTTTAGGCAAGTTCTAAGTTTTTGCTTTAAGAAAGGGCATGCTGAGGTCAGTATTCCCCCAGCTAGCTCTGTTTCCCATTGTTTTGAGGTGTCATCTAAAATAAAAGGGATGGCATGCCTTACTTGGTGACAGAGGCTCTGACTTGGGCTCCAGATTGTGGGTGCCCATGACATCACTTGGGCCATCATGTGCGTGTGACACGATGTCATGTCGCACATGTGCCTTGGCGGTGACTGGGCCGAAGCCTCTGGCTCCTCAGTGGAGTCTTTGTCGAGGGTCCCTGTGGCTGTGGACGTGCTTCTGGAAGTGCAGCCCAGCTTCTAGGGGGCATCTGCGGCCACAGCGGGCCTCAGGGGAGGCCTCACAGCAGAGGCCTTGGGCTGGTCACAGAAGTGGCTGCAGGGGTGGGGCGGCATGGCGAACATTTGGGGGGCCTTGGGCACAGGCATCCACAACCCCATGCAGATGGTGCCTATGTCATGCTATATGACAACACACACACGCGACACATTAGGTCACCCCGCCAGGCACCCACAGTGCAAATTTTGTGAGTGCCGAGGCACCCAGGGCCCTCTCAGAGATGGCGCCTATGCTTGGAGAGCAATAAAATATAGTTCCAGGCTTAAGATGCTCCAGCCTCCTTTCACTGTGGGGAGATACAGGAGATTGGCATTTATTCTGGGCCTTTTGCAGTAAAAAATAAATGATTTTTCCCCCCTACCACTTTCGTATCTAGTTGAGTGGGGTCTAAATTGGGAGTGATTGGAATAGAAACAGCAGTTTTGGTAGGATCGTTGTTTTTACCATTACTAATCTGCCTGGGAGGACGACATGGGTTTTGCTCAATTTTCCCCAAATTTTGAAGAATTGTCCGCCATACAAGGGGATAGTTTTGTGAACAGAGTCTGTTAAGGTTTCTTGTTATAATAGTTCCTTAATATCTATGCTTTGTGTGACAGAGTCTAATGCCTGTGAATTCTGTGAATGTTTTTTTGTTTCTTGGGTGATATATTGAAGCATAAAGCTTCGGATTGTGAGAAGCTAACTTGCAGGCCTGCAAAACTGTTAAGCTCTCACAATATTTTTGCTGCTGTGTTTAGCAGGTCAGGTGTCACAATAATTAAATCAGGAGCAAACAGTCCGAATGTATAGTTTTGGTTCCCAACCTGGATTCCTTTGATGTCTGGATTCCTTTGATGTCAGAACAAGCTACATGCCTTGTTCTGAGGCATATAGCTAATGGTTCTAAAGCTAGGATGAACAAAAAGGGAGGGTGTACCCCAATACACATTTCCCGTGGAGTAAGCACCCCCATAATGAATTCAGGTGGGATTACTTCTGAGTAGACATGTATAGGATTCTACTGTTAGATGGTGTCTGAGGGAAAAGATATCAGGTTGCAGCAAGGCAGGGCTGGGACAATGGGCCACTCTCCTTTCGAAAATGAAAAAGCCAGCAGCAACTATTGAAATCCAAGGGAGAGAGCCTATTATTTCTTTGTCCAAGAAAGCCTTGCTGCAACCTGATATCCTTTTACACTGGGCACAATCAAATGCCTCTTTCTTTCCATTTTAAGGCTATTACATACAGATTTCAGACCATCCTTCCCATCGTACTCAGAAAATGTCCTCTCTCCTAATCTCCTTTTAAAAACTATTATTTGTTAAATCCAGCTTGAATGAGTTTTGATTTACAGTACTCAAAGACTGGAACAGTGCCTTGTAGGTTTTTTTCCCCTTTTCCTTTTTTTGTCCTAGTAAAAGTATTGTTCTACTATTGCTGCGTAGAATTTTCTAAATGCCCGGCATTGCTACTTGTGATTTCCTGCTTTGTATCAATTTATTGGATTTTTACAACACTTTACTCCTTGTACATTTCTCCCCTTCCGATTCCTCGATGAATATGATGGCCTTGTTCATGGTGGATACCTTTGAAAGGGCTTCGTGACTGCCAAAGTCCTATCCTGCTCCACAGAATTGCCAGTTCTTCAACCAGTCTTGAATCCGTTTCCTGGAACAGCAGCTTCAGATGCAGACGGTGGCAGGTGTTTAATGTTTATCCCCATGGCATTAAAAGAAAAACCACCTGCTGGTTCTAAACATCCATGTTTGTGTGTGTGTGTGTGTGTGTGTGCGCGTGCGCGCATGAAAAAGCATTCACACGAATTAATTAAAGAGGTTTTCTGCACTGGTCCAGTAAAACGCTTTTGCTGCGCTATACAGACCAGAAACTGTTCTCTTTGCAGAGCATTAAGCACAGCGGCTGGATTCTTCTTGTGGTAAAATTCTTGTAGCTTTGCAGCAGAAAACGACTCACCAAAGCTCAACTTTCGAAGACAGCTTTATTGCAGAAAAATAACAGAAACACCTCCAGAGCTTTCAGACATGACTGCTCCACACCCCACAGGCAAACAAAACAAACGCTCTATATATACTGAGCATCTTAACAACTTAACGACTTAACAACTTAAATCACATTACCTTGCTAATTTGCCAGCGTCTCAGGTTTAAAGTCCTAACATTAATAAGAAAGAGATACCATTTAACTAAAAGGGGCAGAATTTAAATCATTACAACATGCAAATCCCCCCCCTCAATTCCCATATCCTTGCTTCTCAATGCAATATTTAAAATATTTCCCTTTGCCGTTTCCTTTATGAGATCCATGCAACTCTTTGGAGATAAGAAAGGACATTTCTCTTCGTCTCTACCAGCCCCTCTGCAGGTAACATTAGATAGTAAATGTCGCTGGGTGCTTTGAGTCCCAGCTTTGTTATAATTAACACCTCAATCCTCTGTGAAATTAAATTTTCTCCCATTTTCCAAAAAGGAAATACCAGTAGTTGCAGTTGGTGTACGTATTGAGTTTCAGAAGTCAGCACAAGAGATGTAGTAACAAAATATAGAAGGCAGGAAAAACGCTGAGGTAGGGAAGCATTACAGATTCCCCCACCTGTAGTTGTGGCAGCTCAAGCTGTGAGAACATTTTTCAAGCACAAGAGAGTGTCCTTCTTTCATGTGCGAAATATCAGGAGGGGTATGCCCCCCCCCCGCAGCTAAAGATTGGATCGCCAAGTTCCATGCCTGGAGAGGAAACATACAAGAACAGACAGAAGTTGTTGCAGTCTGAAGGGGCCTTTTTGTCATGCCCACCCCCCCTCCATGGAGTTGCAAAGAACAGATTGCACTACAATGTTACTTTCCTTTGTCCCAGATTTGCAGCCAAGGGGAGGTATGGCTCTGCTTCTAGTAACTTCACCATCTTTCTGGCCTTGACTGGCAAGCATGTGAATTGGACGGGGAATGAGAACCACAGCTGCACCCTGTGATGGGAAGGGGCGGGGCATTTTGTAGGAACCTGGCACACTCAGGGACATTCATCTTCTCTGACTTTTCGGCAAATATAATCAGTCTTGAGACCCTTAACGTATGGAAAAACAAAGGGATCTATATAGGCAGGACTCACTTTCCCAATTGACACAGCCCTTTTTGAGCTCTATACCTCCAACATTTTTCCGATGAAAATAGGGAAATTATAATTATACCTCCACCCATCAGACTGGGTTGCCCCAGCGACTCTGGGCAGCTTCCAGCGTATATAAAATTAAACATTAAAAAACTCCCCTATACAGGGCTGCCTTCAGATGGAACAGGGGTTGCATAACTCCATACCCTCCAACATATCTCCAATGGAAATAGGGATGTCCTAAGGAAAAGCGGGATATTCTGAGATCAAATCAGAAACTGGGACGGTTTCTGTAAATCTGAGATTGCCCCTGGAAAATAGGGACACTTGGAGGGTTTGATACCGGCATAACTTGTTAACTGCCCTGTGATCTTCAGATAGAGGGTGATGTATAAATTTAATAAATGCTGACAATAATATTAAATAATAACTTCCACCAACAGGTCTTTCCCTAAGCTGACACAAGTAGATAGGCTGGGATAAGTTATTTACACAGACTTAAGGCCAGATCAGTGGGGCCTAATTTCTCCCAGCCAATGTATTTGGGGGGGGGGCTAGGATTGCACCCTAAATTAGTGATTTGCCTAAAGGAAGATCCCTGCATGTATGAAGGTATTTCGGTGCACTGGCATATACTACAATAGGGCTGATTTATTTGTATGTCTACTGGGTGGAGTTTAAATATTATGGAGGCAGCTCTCCCTGTGCTGTTGCTGGCAGGATATTTCTCTGGCATTCTTGCCACTGTGCGGACGGTAGTGGAAATACAGGTCTTGGACATGGTACAATGGATCTGAAAGCATCTATCATAAAGTCAGCAGGCAAGAGTGTACAATGGCAAAACAGGGAGATCCCAGGAGACTTACTCATAACAGACACAGCTGACTTTGTGATGTAAGCTCATAACAGCGGCGGGTTCGATATTGTATCCTGCTGTATGATCGGATGCCTGTGAGGCACTCAGCAGTAAACATTTATTTACATTATCATTATAATTCATTTATAGTCATGACAAAACTCAGATTTTTTTAAAAAAACACCAACACCAACACGCAGAATATAATCTAAATCAATGCAGAAGCTACTACCACTACTCTTGCACAAGCTTTATTGATATAGACCTCGAAAATGTATTTTGCATAATTAAGTTTTTACCTCTATCCTCAGTATATTTTATTTTATTGCTATGGCTAGTGGCTGATGCAAATAAAGATTCTTCTGATATGATATTGCACAAACTTATCTTTTGTGCAAAATTTGCCATCTCCAAAATATAAATGCTAGAAACTTGGTGGAGGAAGCAGAAATTGGAAGAATGACGGTGAGTGATAGACTTCCACCCCCCACCTGGAAATGTAAGGTACCCCTTTGCGGTGAGGTTTTTTAAACCTCTTTTCCTGTGGCTGACAGCAATGTCACCATCTGTAGACATTTAATGTGAGTGGCTAAAACAATGTCAACAACTTTCGGGTCTTCCTTTTAAAAAAATCTCAACAAATTTTGGGATGTCTTGGTTTTTATGTTTTGAAATATGGCAACCCTAAAGGCACATCAAAGGACGCGGGTGGCGCTGTGGGTTAAACCACAGAGCCTAGGGCTTGCTGATCAGAAGGTCGGCGGTTTGAATCCCTGTGACGGGGTGAGCTCCCGTTGTTCGGTCCCTGCTTCTGCCAACCTAGCAACTTGAAAGCACGTCAAAGTGCAAGTAGATAAATAGGTACCGCTCCGGCGGGAAGGCAAAAGGTGTTTCCGTGCGCTGCTCTGGTTCGCCAGAAGCGGCTTTGTCATGCTGGCCACATGACCTGGAAGCTATACGCCGGCTCCCTTGGCCAGTAAAGCGAGATGAGCGCCGCAACCCCAGAGTCGTCCACGACTGGACCTAATAGTCAGGGGTCCCTTTACCTCCCCTTTAGAGGCACATTGGCATTAGAGGAAATTTGGTGCATGCCATGAGACGCCTCACTTGCTCCTTTTTGCAGATCCCATCGCTATTGAAGGCGCAAGAATGGACCGCTGCTGATCTTAGCCACCTCTGAACTTGCAGACCTACAAAAAAATTCGGTTCTCCCCCCGCAGCCATCTGACAAATGCTTATTTTCCTCTTGCCGTGCACTTATTTTTTAAAATCCCGTTTGCTTAAAAATGAATGAATGCAGGGCCAGATTTAAGTTTGATGAGGCCCTAAGCTAATGAAGATAATGGGACCCTTTATATGTCCAGCTGTCCTTTGTCAACAAATTGTCGTTGTTTTTTGTGTTGAATATACAGCATGCTATATGGTAATTTATGGACCTAATGAGTAGGCTATCTAAAGCCATTTGCACATAACAAAATATGTATTTTATCAAAGTAATTGTTGAACTGAAATACAATTAAGAAGAAGTAGGCCTATATTAATAGTGAAATACAATTAAGAAGAAGTATATTAATAGTGAAATAATTATTATTACATCCAGGGTTTTTTTCCTTTAAATTTTTGGGAGTGGGGCTCTAAGTTATAGCTTGTTTATAGCTTGGTATCTGAGGAAGTGTTCATGCACACGAAAGCTCATACCTATGACAAACTTAGTTGGTCTCTAAGGTGCTGCTGGAAGGAATTTTTTATTTTGTTTCGAGATTGTTTAGCTTATACTGTACGTAAATCCGGCACTGAATGAATGACACTCTTTTGTTGTTTTTGTTGTTTAGTCGTTTAGTCGTGTCCGACTCTTCGTGACCCCATGGACCAGTTTAGAGCAGCTTAATACTAAAACCGCTTTAAAAAAATAAAATAAAAAACCCCCCCGGTGCCTAAATTTTATACTACATTTCCCATGGTGCACCGCGGTGGCGTAGCAACGCTGCACCTCAGCCATCGTCACGTGATTCGCGTATTCTTGCCCCCACCTTTTTAAGAAAACCACGTGGGACGGTGGAAAGCAAGACCTTCCGGGGCAGCATGTTGCAGAGGATAGTGGTGAGGGGCAAGTGCTCGTGGGTGGGGTTTGGAGGGTGGGTGCATCAGGGACTGTGGGTGCAGTAGTGAGGAAGCCCCCACCCCGAGAGCCACCCCTTCCTTGCATAGATTTCTCCTGCCTCAAACGCCTCCTGGAGCTCCCACTCCTCCCGTCTCCTCAAAGGCAAGCAGCCGCGCCAGGCTGCGTGGGGAATGCAAAGAGCCAAGGAAGCGATCCGAGCCTTGCAGCCGCGGGCGGAGCGCCTCCTTTTTTCACAGCTGCTCTCTAGCCTCCTCTGCAACCTCAGAGGCAGAATATGGAAGGCGGTGGTGGCAGCCCCTTCCTCATCCTTTTGCCCCCCCTCCCATACTCGAAGGCCCCTTTAAACAGGAAATATCATTTTAAGCTGCTGCGGGGGGACAGATGTTGAATAGACTTATTTGAATAGACGTTTCAGTTTCCCCCACCCTTCCACTTTTAATTCGTACGCACGAGGCGGTTTACAAACTGAAGCAGCAGCAAAATATACACCACCACACATAACAACCCATGCATTTGGTCCAATCCCGTTTTCCAGCCCATCTAAGCCAGGGATCCTCGCTCTCTCTTGTTGCTACAAGCTCTGTAAAAGGATGTAGCAAGTGCGGGAAAGTACTTTTTATTTTCTCTCTCCTGAATGTTTCTCTCTCCTGCTCAGTTTCATTGTGGTCACCCTGAATTCTAGAGGATTTTTGGGGGGTGGGAGTGCGCCGGGGGCAAAGGATGTCCATTTTGCTTGGAGCATTCATTCATGATTCTATAAACCTGTATTATGTTGGTTTTCGGAGCCAGGGAGACTCAAATGCTTAGGATCTCCTTAAAAGTAGCCCCGCAGGATGAGTCCCTGGTCTGTCTCTCTCCAAAGGCCTACATGTGCTCTTCTCTGCTTTGTGGTGCTGCAGGGCAGTGGGAGGAGAAGGGTCAACCCACATACTGGCCAACTGCTTAAAGCAAGCCACTTAGGGTGTTTATTGGGGGGGTAGCAAATACTTTCGGGGTCTGCAAACTTCCTTTGCAGAAGAAGAGGGAGGTGGGTGGGAATGGCAGCACTTAGGCCCTTTGCAGGTTGTACACAGAGGTGATAGTTTCATCCCGGTACTGTGACTTTGCTGTGGGCCCTGTAGCACATCATTGCTGGTGGCCACAGAGTGGGAGGGGAGACATCATTTCTTTGAGAACTGGTATAGCAGCTAAGAGGCTGAGGTTTAAGGAGCTATGTACGTTTAGCCTGGATAAGAGGAGACTGAGAGGAGATATGAAAGCCATCTTCAGATATCTCAAGGGCTTTCATGTGGAGCAAGCTTGTTTTCTCCTGCTCTGGAGGGTAGGACTCGGAAGCAATGGATTCAAGTTGCAAGGAAGGAGATTCCGACTCAACATTAGGAATAGCTTTCTGACAGACAGAGCTGTTTCGACAGTGGAACGGAGGTGTGGTGGTGGACTCTTCTTCCTTGCAGGTTTTTAAGCAGAGGCTGGATGGCCATCTGTCATGCATGCTTTAGTTGAGATTTCTTGCATTGCAGGGGGTTGGAGTAGAGCAGGCTTCCTCAGCCTCCGCCCTCCAGGTGTTTTTGGCCTACAACTCCCATGATCCCTAGCTAGCAGCACCAGTGGTCAGGGATGACGGGAATTATAGTCTCAAAACATCTGGAGGGCCAAGGTTGAGGAAGCCTGGACTGGAGGACCCTTGGGGGTCCCCTCCAACTCTGTGCTTCTTTGATTCCAATCACCAAACGCAAAGTGTTGTCTTCGGAGACAAACTCATGGGGATATTGCTAGCCTGCCATGTAAGTGCAACAGCTGGTTGCACGGTGTGTTTCAAATGCACAAAAAAGACTGATGGGTAAGTGTTGCTGTTCTCTCATGAAAGTAGAATGCCACACCTTTCCTTGGCTTTCTTTGACCTGGCATCCCTGCTGAGTCCTGCCTCTACACTTTGTTGTTGTTGTTTAGTCGTGTCCGACTCTTCGTGACCCCATGGACCATAGCACGCCAGGCACTCCTGTCTTGCACTGCCTCCCGCAGTTTGGTCAAACCCATGTTCGTAGCTTCGAGAACACTGTCCAACCATCTCGTCCTCTGTCGTCCCCTTCTCCTAGTGCCCTCAATCTTTCCCAACATCAGGGTCTTTTCCAAGGATTCTTCTCTTCTCATGAGGTGGTCAAAGTATTGGAGCCTCAGCTTCACGATCCGTCCCTCCAGTGAGCACTCAGGGCTGATTTCCTTAAGAATGGATAGGTTTGATCTTCTCGCAGTCCATGGGACTCTCAAGAGTCTCCTCCAGCACCATAATTCAAAAGTATCAATTCTTCAGCGATCAGCCTTCTTTATGGTCCAGCTCTCACTTCCATACATCACTGCTGGGAAAACCATAGCTTTAACTATACGGACCTTTGTCGGCAAGGTGGTGTCTCTGCTTTTTAAGATGCTGTCTACACTTACAGATGCTAAAAGCAGTGTAGTCTCCTCCCTTTCCCTCTGATCTTGAGGGCGCAGTGGTGAATGTGGCAGTGAATTTGAAAGGGTGTTAATGAAAATGCTGCGCCTTGAATGGAGGAGTACAGAGGAGGTGCTGGTGCTTATTGACAGGGGTGAGTGTTTGTCTGTTTGGTAACGGGCCTTCTCTTTGCCTGCAGCGCCCCTTGCGGCTGGGATGCCACGTCCTCTCTGTGGCTCGGAGCCTCCACCAGTCTCCCCGGAGTCACATCCCTCTCATTCCCATTGTAGTGGAGCAAACGGTAAGCAGAGGGGAGGGGAGGGAGGTACTCTTCTCTATCAGCATATTTTTGGGAAAGGGAGCAGACTAGGAATTGCAAAGTCTGAAATCACTTATAACAGGTGGTTGTGGCGGTGGCTGGCAGTTAGCGTCAGGCTCACAGCAGTAATTTGTTAAGGGTTGTGCCACACTGCAGGCCCACCAATGCAAAAACTCCAGAGACCTAACTACAAGCAGACAAATTACGTTTCATAGTATGCGATTGCATATGAAGGCTCTTAAGAAAATTTAAGAATATGGACAGGGCTTTGTATATTGTGCTAGTCTTTTTGCAATTGGAGGAGGTTTCCTTCTGATTGGACAGATTATTACCTGTACATCTTTTATATATCCCTAAGGGTGGATGCTTTTTTAAATTTTAATTCTTTTTGGTGGTGACAGCCAAAGTGTCAGGGATGGAGTTTGTGGAGACCAGAATCACGGGGCAGCCATGTTTTAAGTCCCCTAATTTATTTACAACTCTGCCTTCTGTCGATGCACACCTAGGTTTTTCTCAGCATGCAGCTGTTCCATTGCCCTTCAAAATGGCATAACTTTGTTCTGCTCTTAGAACCATGCTACAGAAAGCTTCCAGCAAGCTGTTTCCTTAGTATGAGACTGGAGGTCCTTCCCTCTGAAATATGCTGGGACTTTCCTCCTCCTCCACCACCAAATCACAGGCTTTGAGGATACTTGTGCTGATCTTCTCTCTGTTTCAGGGTCGTGGCGAGCGAGCTTATGACATCTACTCCCGCCTTCTGAGGGAGCGCATTGTCTGTCTCATGGGCCCAGTAAGTACACAAACTCCTTCTTCAGCGAGGCAAATGGGTCCTTTGGCACAGGGTGTCCATTTGTAACAGCAACAGCAACATCAACAACAACAATTTATTTTCCCCCGCCCATCTGGCTGGGTTTCCTAGGCCACTCTGGGCGGCTTCCAATAAAAGATTAAAAATACATTAAAACATTAGTCATTATAAACTTCCCTAAACAGGGCTGCCTTCAGATGTCTTCTAAATGTCAGAGGGTTGTTTATTTCTTTGACATCTGATGGGAGGGCGTTTCACAGGGCGGGCGCCACTACCGAGAAGGCCCTCTACCTGGTTCCCTGTAACCTCACTTCTCGCAGTGAGGGAATCGCCAGAAGGCCCTCGGAGCTGGACCTCAGTGTCCGGGCAGAACGATGGAGGTGGAGACATTCCTTCAGGTATATTGGGCCGAGGCCATTTAGGGCTTTAAAGGTCAGCACCAACACTTTGAATTGTGCTCGGAAACATACTGGGAGCCAATGTAGGTCTTTCAAAACCGGTGTTATGTGGTCTTGGTGGCCGCTCCCAGTCACCAGTCTAACTTACTCCACCCAGAATGTGGCTATGAACTCAAGCTCCTGGGGAATTCTGGGCATAATTCAGCTAAATTGTTGGGTGACGGAACATGGTCTGCTTGCACAACAGGACTTCTCCTCCCCCTGCACGGTTCCACGCATCTTTAAAATCTGCACTGGAGGGTTAGGAAACCCCCATTACATGTTTAGGGGTGTGTGCAGAGGAGCCGGGGGGGGGGGAGTCCCATTTTATGAGTGGACCTCATTCCCTGAGAGCATGCCCCACTGACCTACACAGAATTTCACACTCTGAGCTTTAAAAAAAATTGTGAAGAGCTCTGAAGATTGTGGATAGATGGTTAAACGTGCTTATAGTGGGAAGAATTTAAGTGTACAGGATTCATTCCATCAGTACAAGATTTTCAGCTTATCAAATGGAACCTCCTCTCCTCTCCTCTGCACACAGCACACGGTTCCGGGGGGGGGGGGTCTTTTAGATAATTAAGTTCAAAGGATTTCTCTAATTAAGTCCCTTGCATTATATTAACGTGCACACTTTTGTCACTCTGGGCTGGTGGGGTTCTCATTCCTGAATTTTGGATGGATAGCAAGATGGACTTGCTAATAATAAATTATAATTATAATTATAGTTTTTTTCTTTATACCCTGCCCATCTGGCTGGGTTTCCCCAGCCACTCTGGGCTGCTCCCAACAGAATATTAAAAACACGATAAAACATCAAACATTAAAAACTTCCCTAAACACGGCTGCCTTCAGATGTCTTCTAAAAGTCAGATAGTTGTTTATTTCCTTGAAATCTGATGGGAGGGCGTTCCACACAGTGGGCGACACCACTGAGAAGGCCCTGTGCCTGGTTCCCTGTAGCCTTACTTCTCGCAGTGAGGGAACCGCCAAAAGACCCTGAGAGGAGGAACTCAGTGTCCGGGCTGAATGATGAGGGTGGAGACGCTCCTTCAGGTAAACTTTACTTTAGGTATATATTGACTTGAGCAGGAGGTGGACTTCCTGCAGCAAGGAGTTCCCCTGCTTCTCATTCACTGCCTTGCATTCCCCGTCTACAGATTGATGACAACGTTGCGAGCTTGGTTATTGCACAGCTACTTTTCCTGCAATCGGAAAGCAACAAGAAGCCCATCCACATGTACATCAACAGCCCAGGTGAGAGGCAACGAAAAGCACAGAGTGACGTCAGAGCAGCTTCCCTACAGAATCTCCCAGAATCTCCTGTCTCCCAGCTTATCCTTAATGCTACTTGGGAAGGCATGTTGTGTCTAGTGACTTCTCGGTTCCCTCCGTAGGTGGTGCAGTAACATCTGGACTGGCTATCTACGACACCATGCAGTATATCCTGAACCCCATTTGCACATGGTGCGTGGGGCAGGCAGCTAGCATGGGCTCCCTGCTATTGGCTGCCGGTTCACCAGGCATGCGCCACTCTCTGCCCAACTCCCGCGTAATGATCCACCAGCCGTCAGGTGGGGCACGGGTAAGTCTAACCCTACTGCTGCTTTCTCTCGCAGGGGCTACACCGTATTCTCTAGCCAGCACCCTATCTTGATGCTTCCCTGAGCAAACTGCTCCCTGGGACGTGGGACATGGGGTGCAGATCTCGTATCCATCCTCTGCCTAGGGGACACTGTGGTCTAAACCACTGAGCCTCTTGGGCTTGCCAATCAGAAAGTCGGCAGTTCGAATCCCCGCAATGGGGTGAGCTCCCATTGCTTTGCCCCAGCTTCTGCCAACCTAGCAGTTCGAAAGCATGCCAGTGCAAGTAGACAAATAGGTACCGCTGTGGCGGGAAGGTAAATGGCATTTCCGTGCGCTCTGGTTTCCATCATGGTGTCCTGTTGGGCCAGAAGCTGTTTAGTCATGCTGGCTACATGACCCGGAAAACTGTCTGCGGACAAAAGCCGGCTCCCTTGGCCTGAAAGCGAGATGAGCGCTGCAACTCCATAGTTGCCTTTGGACGTACCCACCCAGGGGTCCTTTACCTTTACCTTTACCCATCCTCTGCATTGCCCAGTGCTTGCTGGTAAGTGAATGGTCTCAGCAGGTGACAGGGTAAAATTTCCTACTGACTCTCTGATTCCTGACTTCCAGGGTCAGGCTACAGACATTGCCATCCAGGCTGAGGAGATCCTCAAACTGAAGAAGCAGATCAACGCCCTCTATGCCAAGCACACCAAGCAACCCCTGGATGTGATTGGTAAGAAGCATCAGAGCCAGAAGATGGGGCAGGGAGACGAAACCTTGTGTTCCAGGAGAGATATCTAGCGTTCGGACAAGGGAGAGGGAGGCCACATGCTTGTTCCAGCCTCCAGTTTGGATCTGTCCCTCCTTTGGCACCACTGTGGTGAGATAAATCTTTCCGTCCCCGTGCAGGCTCTGAAGGTACCCGAAGCCCAGCAAGTCTGAGTCTCATCAGTGTCTGGGTGGGTGGCAACCTGAGATTCACATGTATGTCAACTTGAGTTCCATGGAGGAAGAAAGGCAGGGTATAAGCCAGGGAAGGGGAACCTGTGGCCCTTCAGAGATGTCGGCCCCAGCCAGTGTGATGATCTGAGCTGCGCTCCAACAACATCTGTAGGGCTGCAGATTCCCTTTGATGAAAAGGTGAATAAACAAATAAAACAAGAATTCCTTCCGTGACAACACAATTTCCTTTTGAAAATATATATATTTTTAATTAAGATTTCCCCATAAGACAGCTAAATTACAACTACAGAAGATGCAAATTGAATTATTCTTAAAAGTAGTTATTGGTCCTTAGCACCCACAGAGGACAGTGGCTCCTCTCAGCTCTCACCCGGGATCTTTTTTCTCTCCTCCCAGTCTTTCACCCTGGGAGACCGACATTTCTCTCTCACACACACCCAGAGCCCTCCCTGGTCAGCCTTGAGAGGTGCTGTCACATGATTAGTTGGGCCAGGGCTGGACTTGTGCTGTTAGATTTATTGGTATTTTCTGGCATTTGTAAATGATTTTGGCTCTGGAATTGGACCCTAATTTAAACTGTACCGATGTTGCGTTTGTGCATTGATTCTATTTTTATGTAAACAAATAATCCTGGAAGACTAAGTAAGGGTTGATGGGGCCCTTGCAGTGTATAGCCATGGATCAGGGCCGTCTTAAGGGTATCCAGCGCCATGGTGCAACATCCCTCCGGCGCCCCCCCCCCCGGCTTGCTAGGCATCGTTGGAACGGCGGCTAGCAAGCCTGCTGTTGCGAGGGGGCGTGGCGGGAACAGCGCACGGCGGAGGATACAGTTGACCACCCCCTGCAAGTGCGACAGAGGAGGGGCAGCGGCAGAGCTAGGCTGCTTCAGCAGCAGTGCCTCGCTCGCCGCCTCGAACATGAGCAGCACACCCCAGCCCAGCACCCCTAATGGCCGCGCCACTAAGCCAAATGGAAAGGACGGCCCTGCCATGGATGCTTCAGGTGCAGAATGGCAGTGGAGAGGGAAGTTGGGATGGAGGAGCAGGGTGACTCTGAAGGCCTCCTGAACTCAGTTGGGCTTACTCCCTGGTATGTGGGCTTGCACTTTTTCGGTGCTTTTCCACGTTTACGTATTAAGCCTTTACGTGTCCTTTACCCTCACAGAAGCTGCCATGGAGAGAGATCGTTACATGAGCCCAGTCGAAGCCCAGGAATTTGGCATCTTGGACAAGGTGCTTGTTCATCCTCCGCACGATGGGGAAGATGAGCCACAGCTGGTTCAGAAAGAGGCTCCTCCTGCCCCTACTCCCACCTCTTCCTCAGCCGAACCTTGAAGGATCAATGACTTCTCAGATGCTTGTCAATGTCAGGAATTATTTCTGCAACGCCAGCACTCTGAAGTGAGGGCGGTGCTACCTCCCCAGGCTGGTTGGTTGGAGTCCTTGGAATTGCTTGGGGATGTCTCCCATTAGCGAGCCTTCTCTTAGCGGAGGGTCCCACAAGTACCTGGCCAGGTGTGTTTACAGGAGCTGGTCTCTTTGCCATTTACTCCTCAGCTGATCCAGTTTCCTTCTCACTCCTCCAGTTGCACCATTGTATAAGAGAGTGATGTTTTTAAATTAAACTTTGACCTCTGTGATGTGGACGTTTTTCAACCCCCCCCCCTGGTTTTCTAACTGAAAGGCTATTGGCAGCAGATCTTGAGGTTCCCTCGACTTATGGGCCTGCTGTTTATATATCAGGTAGAAGTCCGATATAGTCCACAGCATAGGCTTGTGGGAGATAATTTTGCTGGCTGTTGCAGAATTGTGGCATGGCCAGTTTGCCAAAACATCATCTCTGCCAGGTAATCAAGAAGACTGTGTTTCCAACACCTTCCTCATAGTTCCAACACCTTCCTCATAGTCCTTGTCCTGACATCTAGCTCTTCTGCCGCCACTCAATATGGAGGAGCCCCAGGATTATCCACAAACATCTCTATGCCACATCCATGCATGATCATGGCTTTCATACACAATGGTAACTGATGCATGCACAGATGTCTCAGCTTTGCCAGTATAACACAGCCACAGCCACACGGGAAGAAGAATTCGGAAGGGCAGGGGAAGCCAATTGCTTCTTTCTTTGCTCTTACGGCACCATCCTCCATTCTCCCTGCATGTGGAGAAGTGGTGACTAAAAAAGGTGATTCTGCTTGCTTGGCTGCTGCCCTGCATGATGCAAGGAAGATTCTCCAGAGCTGCTGTAGATGCCACTGGCCCAGAGGTGATAGATGGAAGTGTGAGTTGGGGGAGTTTGCTGCTGTGACCCCCCCCCAAAGTACGCCCCCCCAACAAGACAATGACACCAAACTCTTGCAAAAGATAGCTGGTGTGCATGTTCGAGAGCAAAGAT
Source organism: Zootoca vivipara (assembly GCF_963506605.1). Lineage (NCBI taxonomy): Eukaryota > Metazoa > Chordata > Lepidosauria > Squamata > Lacertidae > Zootoca > Zootoca vivipara. The sequence goes on along the minus strand of NC_083291.1, from coordinate 34,671,682 downwards.
TTCCGGAGAGAATGGAAAGTGGATATCTGAGCAGGACTCTGAGCACTAGGGGGTGGTTTGCAACTGGGCTGAGGAGCATGGGCACCCATCACTGAAAGCTGCCCTTTTAATAATCTGCTCAAATCAGCGGGTGGGGCGGGGTGGGGGTGTCGCCATCTTAATAAAAGATTCATTGCAGAGGGTTGGACCAGATGACCCTCGTGGTCCCTTCCAATTCCACAATTCTGTGGTTCTCGCAATGTTTCAGAAGGGACCCTGTGTCTCAGGAAATTGTGGGTTGGCTCTGGGAATCAAATAAATCCCATAACTCCCAAACTAAACTAGGTGCAGTAGCTTTATTTTTATTTTTAAAAAAGAACCCCATTTATCCTTGCAGTTGGATATAAGTATTTGGTGGGAAAAGTAGAGAGGGGGCACCTGCACACCTTACAGCAGGCATCCCCAAACTTCGGCCCTCCAGATGTTTTGGACTACAACTCCCATCATCCCTGACCACTGGTCCTGTTAGCTAGGGATCATGGGAGTTGTAGGCCAAAACATATGGAGGGCCGCAGTTTGTGGATGCCTGCCTTACAGCATTTGAAGTGATGCGGTTTGGGGTTTTCTGAAAGCATTTTTGTAGACTATCACTTTGCAAAGCACTTTGCTATGTGGACAGCATGAGCCAAGGGTACCAACTTGAATAAAATATTGGGAGGGGGCAGGTAAGCCCTGCCCCACATAATTGATCACAAGATGTAGCGCATGCACATCATTTGAACCATCATTTTTTGGGGGGGGGGCTCCAGCCCCCTCAAATATTTTGCAGGGGTGGGAAAAGGGACCTCAACCCCTTGGATCCTGCTATGGCATGAGCAGCTGATAAATCGTTGCCATCTGTGCACACGGAAGGCATGTCCTCTGCGTGACGCGACTTCCGGTGGCGCTTCGCCCTTCTATGGGCATCAGAAAATGGCGGCGCCAGCGCCGGAAGTCGCTTCCGCGCATGACCGGAAACACGTAAAAGCGACTTCCGGCGCCGCCATTTTCTGATGCCCATAGAAGGGCGAAGCGCCACCGGAAGTCGCGTCACGCAACCTCCGGTCATGCGCGGAAGCGACTTCTGGCGCCGGCGGCGCCATTTTCTGGTGCCCATAGAAGGGCAAAGCGGCACCAGAAAAATGGCCGCCGGGAAGAAGCGAATTTAAGGGAGAATGCCGGGATTTATCGCCAAACGGGATGCCGCCGGGAAACAGTAAGAAAAAAGGGGTTTTCCCGGTGGATACGGGATACTTGGCAGCTATGCCTCTGCTCACCAACCCCCCCCCCAAAACCTGGAAAGTTTCCTAATATGCACACAGTCACAGGCTGGGCAGGCCCTGTTTGAGGGATTGCGCTCAAAATGGCTGCTGTGGGGGGCATGCTTTAACACAAAATGGCTGCCACACCTAAAAGAGCAGAAAAGGCGACAAGAGAGGGCCACAAAACATTAATGGCGGGGGGGGGGAGGAGTTCATATATTCTCTACAGCCATTCTTGCTGACAAGACACAAGCTCTTTGCGCGCCTCTCCTCAATTCAGAACAGGAGGGCTGGATTGGCATCTGGTGGCATATTAACACATTTGAGGAGGTTACAGGTAGGTAGCCGTGTTGGTCTGGGTTGAAGTACAATTTAAAAAATTCCTTCAGTAGCACCTTAAAGCAAACAGTTTTATCACGCGTTTTGGTTTTTTGAGGGGATCTTTACTGAGACCTTTTGCAGTTGCTGGAGGAGGTGCTAGTGGGGAAATACGGGGATCTATGGGTGCCATTTTGGCCAACAAGAGCTTTTAGATCAGGGGTTTCCAAACCGCGGTCCGTGGGCCACTGACCCATGAGGTGTTTTGTGGGAATTGTGGCTCTCTGAAAGGTAGCCACTGCATTAAAAATTCGTATTGCTTTTTAAATTGTATTTGCACTGCTTCTTTTATTCGTTTTCTGTTGTTTATGCTCATACTTTACATTGTATTCTCTGGAATTGCTGCCTTAAACTGATAGGCAGCTTGTTTCAGATGTATTAGCTGGATTTTAAGGGCATTTCAATAGGATATATATATGCCATTAAATTGCTTGCTAGCTTCAGAATGGCCCAGGCGACACGTTAAAATAAAGATGTCAATACGAAGATGGTCAGTCCTTTTTCCAGTAAAAATACATTTAAAAGTGAGGTGTCAGTACTCATACTGTATATTGATAAAAAGTGACAAGGGTGCCAGCACAAAATAGCTGTGCCTTGACCTTGTCACATGCACAAAAATCACTGTGCCGATCTTCCTCCTTCTCTCTACTGCCTTGAGCTGCCAATATTCTGTGATAGCTGAGTGGAACCTCCATGTTCAGCCGCAGTATATCCAGGGCCGGATTTAGGTTTGATGAGGCCCTAAGCTCCTGAAGGTAATGGGGCCCTTTATACGTCCAGCTGTCCTTTGTCAACAACAAATTGTCACTGTTTTTTGTGTTGAATATATGCTATATGGTAATTTATGGACCTAATAGGTATCTAAAGCCATTTGCACATTAAAAAACCAGTGATATTTTAGGGAGCAGGCTAGCAGGCAGGGCCCATTACCTACATCATAGGAGCCTACGCAACACAAAACACTGTTGCTGTATGTAGGTTTTATTTTATTTGTTTTTTATCTTATATTTTGGAAATCAGGGGTTTTTCCCCCTTTTATTTTTTTGGGGGGCCCCCAAGAGAGTGGGGTCCTAAGCTATAGCTCAGGCATCCCCAAGCTGCGGCCCTCCAGATGTTTTTGCCTACAACTCCCATGATCCCTAGCTTACAGGACCAGTGGCCAGGGATGATGGGAATTGTAGTCCAAAACATCTGGAGGACCGAAGTTTGGGGATGCCTGCTATAGCTTGTTTAGCTTATATGTAAATCCGGCACTGAGTATACCTCACTCTGATGCTGCTGGGGGTAACCAGCCTCAACATATCGGAGCTGCAAACTCCATGACGTCAGAGCGGGATCCCTCCGTTCCATCCAATGGTGAGTCGCGCGGAACAGGGGCGGGAACTTTACAGAAAAGGCCATTGACCAGCAGCTCCCGGCGAGTCTTGCAGGGTCTGCGCTGCCGCTAGTAAGAAGCGCGTGAAATGCTGTTGCAGGGACGGCGGTTCGGGTTCGGGGGGTTTCGCTGGTGCCGGCAGGGCTGCTGAGCGTATATTACACAACTCTGCAGGAGGTTAGCTTAGCGGGGTGGCGGCTTCAGCGCGGTCCTATTATTCCTTTATATAATATACCCCGCCTTTTCCCCTGCCAGGGACGCAAGGCGGCTTACAGATAAAAAAAAATAAGAGCAGCGCTGCTAAAGGATTAGTGTGTGAGTGTGTTGTGTGCATTTCATCAACGAGATAAGCGTATGGGGGATTTCGAGTTTTGTTTTGCTTTTTAAAAAGAATAGCTTTTTATTATACACTATGGATGCTGCGTGTGGTTGTGTGTTTGAAGGGCTAGAGGGGTGTGTGTGAGAGTGAGAGAGAGAGAGAGAGAGAATGGACGTCATGCCCTGTTCCCCAACGGTATCAGTCACACCTTTCCCCATATGTTCATTGTTGTTATTATTATTGCTATTATTATTAGCGTCTCTGTATCCTTCTGTCTGGGTGGGTGCAGGAAGTAACAGATATTCTTAAACTTAGGAGAACAGTAGCAATAATCACTGGGAAGCAGGCGAAGCTTGAGTCAAAAAAACAAGCTTGCTGGCCTCTAATATAGGTGCCTGAAACCCCTTTAAACATGGAGATTTGAATGCTGGCTTTTTAAAGGATGAGGATTATCCTTGCAGGTTCCCCTTTGAATACTAAAGTAAAGGGAAGTTGGTTATGAAGGTTGCCAACTTCTTCCTGGTTTGCAGGGTGCCTGTGCCTTTTAAGCAGAAATTCAGCAGGGCTGAAGTTTTCTCCCCACATAGAGATGAGAAAAGCTTGTCAGGCAGCTGTCTTATAAGGGGTCTATTGTATGTTTTGCCTTGTTTGTGCTTTTATTATTAATGAAAGGTAATGTGTAGGCATCTTAATTAATATTTGAATTTTTTTTAAAAAAACAGCTCTATCAGACAGCCTGGCATTTTTCAAAATAGTAAAAACACAGCTAGGTCTATATCCAGAAAAGCTTACAAATGTGAGGTGGGACATTTGGGAGGGTTGTGTTCAAGACTCTGGCAGTGTTTCTCAAACATGGGTCCCTGGCTGTTGCTGGACTGCAGTTCCCATCATCCTTAGCCAGCAGGACCAGTGGTCAGGGATGATGGGAGTTGTAGTCTGACAAACAGCCAGGGAACCCAAGTTTGAGGAACACTGTGGGGGCCATGTTTACAATGGCAAACCAGCTAGCATCCTTACAGAGTAGACAAGTAAAATATGATTTGGCAGACAATCTTAATAGTTTGGTTTTTTAAAAAAATCATCTTTATTCATTTTTCACATAAAAAAAACCATACAAAAATACAAAAAGTAAGAAGAAAGAAAAAACACAAAAAGAAAACAGAACAAGACAAAAACGCAGCGAAAAAGAAAAAAGAGAAAAAATTATCTAATAATCTTATATCATCATCATATCATTTAGACTCCCCCGGTTCCCCTCCCATTGGTTCCCCATTTCCAGATCCTTATAGAACAGTTTTCACATAATACCAATTATTTTCCAATTGATTAAAATTTCCTCTCTAATTATCTCCTTTCAATTTTATCTATTAACTCAATTTTTATATACATACATTCTAATTAAATAATTCCCCAACTTAAATTTTCATCAGAAAAGAATTCCCTTTTAATACTTCATTCTTCCCTCCTTCCCCCGGACCCAGGTAACCCAGAAAATCCAGCAAATTCCATAATTCATACCAGTGTCAGACTTTCCAATCAATCCAGCCTTAAATCACATGAATAAACTTTTTAGGCCAAACTATTATTATTATTTTAAAATAATAATAATAATAATAGTTTGGCCTAAAATGCCGATAAACTCCAGGCCTTCTGTCCTAGGAAACAGGCAGCATTCCTGAAATGAGCCTTCACCAACATGCTACCATGCAGATGTTTTAGTCTGATTCCCATCATTCCCAGTCAGCTAGTGGTGCTGGCAGGGGCATATGAGAGTTGCCTCATCCGAAACATCTGCAGGGCACCAGGTTGGCGAAGGCTGCCTTGAATTGACAGAAGCATGGGCCGAAGGGCAGGATTTGCAGAAGCCATCTGTGTGACGAGGCTAATCTGAGGCAATCTGATGGAAAAGCATTGCAAAATAACGTGTGGGGGAAATTACACACTTTTCTGAATCCCCCAAAACACGCTTCAGGACAAGTGTACGGCCTTTTTCTTTTTACCTAAATTCAAAAGCTCTCCAGAAATTCAGTGCATAAGCAGTGTGAGGCCCTGTTACCTAGAGGGACATTCAGTTTTCTCAAGTCAGCTACCTGGCAAGTAAATTCAGTACAGGATCAAAGTTTAAGAAATGAATCTGTATCTGCTAACAACTGGTAGTGATTATTAAAATAGAATTAATATGTGAGTTCTTGTAAGAGAGCCAGATGCATGTTGAATAGCTGTGTGTAGAAGAGCTCAGAGTCCCGTGTCACTGCTGCATTGTGGACCTTGTAGGAGTGTCTAAAATAATAATAATAACTCTTTGTTTCTTTCTAGATTTCTAGTGAACCCCTGGTAGAAAATGGAAGCCTCAGCTGCCCCAGACACTCCAGGGGAACAACTATTCACAGGTAACTGTGCAGTTACCATTTGGTAAGGCATCTTAGCTAGAGATGCTTGCCAGAGTCCCTAACTTTTCAAGCATTTGCTCATTTGATTGATTTCTTACATTTCTATCCCACCCTTCCTCCAAGGGGCTTAAGGCGGCAGTGTACATTATACAGAGACACATTTTTATCCTCACAACAACCATGTGAGGTAGGTTAGGCTCAGAGAGAGAGTGACAATGTCAAGGTCTGCTGCACGGCAGGGATCTGAACCTGGATTTCCCTGGCTGTAGTCGCAACCCCATGTTGGCTCTTGTGCTGGCTTGCTCCAGGGTTGTCAACACATTCTTCCCTGTTGACTAATTGAGGCACCCAATGGCCTGTGCTATAGCTGGCGGGGGGACACGGGTGCCGCTGTGGTCTAAACCACAGAGCCTAGGGCTTGCCGATCAGAAGATTGGCGGTTTGAATCCCTACGACGGGGTGAGCTCCCATTGATCGGTCTCAGCTCCTGCCAACCTAGCGGTTTGAAAGCACGTCAAAGTGCAAGTAGATTAATAGGTACTGCTCCAGCAGGAAGGTAAACGGCGTTTCCGTGCGCTGCTCTGGTTCACCAGAAGTGGCTTTGTCATGCTGGCCACATGACCCGGAAGCTGTCTGCGGACAAACGCCGGCTCCCTCGGCCTATAGAGTGAGATGAGCGCGCAACCCCAGAGTCTTCCGCGACTGGACCTAATGGTCAGGGGTACCTTTACCTATAGCTGGCGGGAGAGCTACTCTGCTTTTCTAGGACTGTTTCCTCTTGGACTGATTCCTCCTTGTGGAGCAGGGCTCCTGACTACTGGACCTCTGGGGTTTTATCTCTGCAGCCTTGTACCCTACAGTCAGTTCCCACAAAAAAAGCTGCACATGTTTTCTCTATATGACTGTGTACTCAAGTATACAACTGGTGCCACTGAAACGGCTGTCTTTAAGTGGCTGGTTCACGTTCAAGCTTGTCATTATACCAGTATGTTACTGAGTGCACAAATATATGGGTAAAGAAGCTCTCTCTCTTTGTATGTGCGCAGACCATTGTTCAAAAATCCTACTGTTCTAGACGCATTTTGCGACAGGGAATTTCATTAGCGCAAGCGTTTTCTGAACTCTGGGCGCAGTACTGCGCCTAAGACTTCAGATTAAAACTGCAGAGTGGAAGGAAAGGAGGACGTTTATCTGCCTCCCCACTTCCAGCTACTCTTTGAAGACCGGAGAAGAGACCCTCTTAAGAATATTAGGGGGGTGGGCAGGGGAAGGACTAGACCATGTTGAAAAATGAACATAATATTTTAGCTGCAGTTTGTTCATTTTCAGCTTCGTATCCTTGTTATAAAAAAGCGTGCCTAGACATTCCATTGTTGCGCCCATAACCTCGGCTTAAGTGCCATTCAGCTCCTGGCTTCCATATCTGTTTCTAACATGGGGGCAGTTGCATGCATGAAAACGTCAGCTTAGCATTCGCTCCCACACTTAAGCCGCTAGAGACCTTCCTCTGTCCTTTGGAATCGCAGAGGTCCAGCACACTAGTGTGCAACTCAGGCATCTTTTGGTCCCTCTTTCACCGTCTGCCTATGTCTTCCCGCAGGACCTTCCTGTGTTATTACTTTGTCCTCTTCCTCACAGACGCACAGTTCTTCGTTTCCAGCTATGCTTCTGAGATGGGCCTCTTTTCAGCTGACGGGTGCAACCCAGCCTGTTACGCTGGCTCTGAGGAGCTCCTGGGAGGCCTTGGTGGCCTGGGCGATGTCGTCTGTTGGAGTGACAATGTCGATCATTGTATCGCCTACCTTAACAAGGTGAGCAAAGGCCTCGGGCAGGAAGGTCACTGTGTGCGAGTCAGGACTGAGCCTTTTACAGGGAAGGAATCTACTTTCCCAGTTGTCTGCTGCTGTCCAGTTTGGTAACGTCAAGTTGCAGGTGTAGCAACTGAGAGGTTTTACCCTCTCCTGTGCAAATTGCAGGGTAGTTGGGATTTTTGTGTTTTGTTTGCATTTTATGTATTTTTATTTCGTACTTTTCAAGTTTATACATTTCATTAATTTTATACATTTCACTATTTTTACAATCATTTTGACATTTCAAAACTTGACTTCCTTCCCCCCTCGTTCTGCAGTTCCTTAAATTTGTTTTTAATATCTTCTGCATATCCTAATTAACTGAATTTGCTCATTTACTCATCTTTTAAAAATACGTTATATACTCTTATGAAACTCCAGGTTATTACAACAATCCTGCCAATGTTTTTATTTGTTTATAATTAATGTAATAAACCATTACCATTTTTTAAAAATGTTATCTTCATTTCTTTTTCTTCTAGTAAAGTTTCACCATTTCTGCATATTCCATAAGTTTTTGTATCCATGCTTCCTTTGCTGGGACTTTTGCTTCTTTCTATTTTGGGGCAAGTAACATTCTTGTCGCTGTAGTAGCATACATGAATAAGTTTCTATACATTGTAGGTAGTTCTGTCTCTATAATTCCCAAAAGAAAAACTTCTGGTGTTGTTGTTTTTTTAACAAAGGTTATTTTAAACATCCTTTTCCTTTCATTATATATCATTTCCCAGTAAACTTTAACCTTACTACAAGACCACCACATATGATAAAAAGAGCCTTCTTTCTTTTTACATTCCGAAGACTTATATGATTTAGATTTATACATTTCAAATTGCAGGATAGTTTTGAGGATGCGTCAAAATTTCTATTGAAGCTGAGCTGTATGATGAATGTGGGGCTACCTGTCTCCTGCAAAGGGATCACAGAAGGGTAGACTTCTGGTGTGCTGGTAGGCTCCTCTATAAGGACTGGTTAAGAAGATGGTGAAAGCAAGTTAACCAATGAGCAGGGAGAGAAACTGAGTACCCAATGGTAAGGTGGACAGAACCTGGGGAAAAGAAATTGCAGCTAGACAGTCATTTAGTGACTCTTCTCTCTTTAATTACCTTCTCTACCTAGGAACTGGTGATGCTGGGGCTCCCTGCGCTGTATAAGGATGATGGTTCTGGAGATGGTGCTGAGCACGGCTTTGACCTCCTGGCATTAGTTAACAGTACTTGCAGACTGCTGAATCTCTACCAAGGTGTCTCTGCCAAGCTGGGTGACTTGGAGGCAGAGGAAAGGCGACGGGCTGGAGAACTGGACTATCTGAGGTCGCGACATGGTAAACTCAAGGTCAGAGCTCCTGGGGTTTTACTCTGTTCATCCCGTAAGTGCGTCTCAGCTTGTTCATGTCCAGTCTCTGCATTTGGGTGCCTTGGGGTAGAATCCAAACGGCACCTACCTCTGTCTCTTGGGACACAAACCAACAGAAACCTCTCCTACACAAGTCTTGCTGAAATTGACCATAGAACTTCCTGGTGCTTCCCAGTCTGCTGGGAATTTCAAAATGGAATCCACTGCTTTTCTGCACCTTGTAATGGGGCTGCCTCTCGAATTTATTCAGGAATTTTCCTTTCTGTTAAGACAAGCGGTGTTCCTCCTTCCACAGAACTGAGGAGTGGGGACAGCCAGCCTGGGGGGGGGGGGGCATTTTTGCCCTCTGCTCAGTCCTGCCAGTGCCTCTTTCTTTTTCTTTTTTTTTAAATGTATTTATTAAAGATTTTTTCAAACAACAAAAACATACAAAAATACAAAACACAAAAAGGAAATACAAAACACAAAAAATACAAAATACAAAAAATGCAAAAACAAAAATTCTAACTTGTAACCCTTATTTCTAATCTATTGACTTCCTCTTTCCACCTCCTACTGCTGTTCTTTACATTTCATACTTAGTAAATTCTAAATCTTATATAAGCTCTAATTATTACTTCAATATTACCTTATTACTATATCTTTTATATCTTGTCCTTATAAACTCAATCTATATCTTACTTCTTAATTAGTTTATCCTTATCTTCTTTCAATACATATTCCACACCCTTGTATTATCTACAACCTCTTTGTATCTCCCTCACTTCCATTCGTTCAATCTATTATACCCTTTTTTTTCAAATAAATTTTGAATTTCTTCCAATCTTCTTCCGCTGCTTCTTCACTCCGATCCCGAAGTCTCCCTGTCAACTCAGACAGTTCCATATATTCTATCAGCTTCTTCTGCCATTCATCCACCGTTGGCAAATCTTCATTCTTCCAATTCTTTGCCAATAATATTCTTGCTGCTGTTGTGCCATACAAAAAAAAAGTAACATCTTTCTTAGGTATATCTTCCCCCGTTATCCCAAGTAAGAAGGCCTCTGGTTTCTTAACAAAGGTGTTTTTCAACACTTTTTTCAGTTCATTATAAATCTTTTCCCAGAAGTCTCTCACTTGGGGGCACGTCCACCACATGTGGAAGAAAGTTCCTCCTTGCTGCCAGTGCCTCTTTCAGTCCTATACCCCTTAGATCTAAGGATGGCTACCAAAAATAACATACTGTATACGTTATAAATGTGTGTGACGAGTCAGTGTGTCCCCATCACCAGAAGCTTCTACTTTCTTTTGAGTGAGAGACTCTTCTTTCTAGCCTTCATGATCTGTTGCCTGATTTCCCTCCTGCTTGGAGTCCATCCCTAGCCCATCAAAATCCTATGCATGGGTTTTGTGCTGTGGTGCAAAATCAGAGGGATCCTGAATTTGCACGGAGGGGAGTAAGTTATGGATTAGGTGTGTATCTCTAAGAGTCCTGGGGTTGGAGCCCTGAGAGGAATTAAATGTTTGTAGAATCATAGAGTTGGAAGGGACCCAGGGTCATCTAGTCCAACCCCATGCAATGCAGAAATCTCAACTAAAGCATCCAACACAGATGGAGTGATCTCCCCTCTCCTCCCCTCCCCCAATGCTTTTCTGGGGGTTCCTTCTGAGCCAGTTTGGGATATGGGAGAGAAGCCCCATTGCATCAGGGGGAATTGCTGCCTCCTGCCAACTCATTTGTTTAGTTGAATCCAGCCACCTGTGTTGTACACATCTTGTATAAAAATGGTAAATAAATAAAATAATTTATCAGCCATGTTTCAGTGCCAGCAAGGAATTAAGGGGAAAGCTGGCTTATTTAGATAGGTGGTGACATTGCATCCAAGTAAATTTATGGTGGATGCCGGTGGCGCTGTGGGTTAAACCACAGAGCCTGGGGCTTGCTGATTAGAAGGTCAGTGGTTCGAATCCCTGCAACGGGGTGAGCTCCCGTTGCTCGGTCCCAGCTCCTGCCAACCTAGCAGTTCGAAAGCACGTCAAAGTGCAAGTAGATAAATAGGTACCGCTCCAAGCGGGAAGGTAAACAGCATTTCCGTGTGCTGCTCTGGTTCGCCAGAAACGGCTTTGTCATGCTGGCCACATGACCCGGAAGCTCTATGCCAGCTCCCTTGGCCAATAACGCGAGATGAGCGCCGCAACCCCAGAGTCGGTCACAACTGGACCTAATGGTCAGGTGTCCCTTTACCTTTTAAAGTATAAAGGACATTGTTTGATTATGAAACTGAATATGAATATGAATAAAATTTGTTATGGTCCCAGATGAAATTCACATGCTGCACTAAGCGAACATAAAACACAATAGAATTAAGTTTGAATTAACAATCGAATATGACAACAAACAATACGAATATGACAGCCATTAGAAATGTGGTTTAGGTGTCTTAGTCTCTAAAATATTATCTTGAGTTTGCATCTGAGGCCTTAGTCTTTGTAATAGCACAGCTTGTTCCCTGAGTTTTATGGCAGCCGTGCAAAATTTGGCCAGCCTTAGCGTGATCTCTGGATCCTTATCCTCTATCATTGTTTGATTATGAAACTTCATTTATACCAATTGATTTGCAGTGTGGGATAATATTGTCCTACCTTTCAGGTTTGCTGTAAGAATTTCTGGGATAGCACTTCAGAATGTTCAAAGTGTTACCTAATAGACTTAGTGCCTTTTAACTTCTGGGTTTTCTGTGGGCTAATCATGAGCTCATAGGAAATTTTGTGAACACAGCAAAAAAAAAAAATCACAGTTGATAAGGAAAAAAACTTCCACTGAATAATATTTTTCTGTATAATGGCAACTAACAAATGGGTGAGGCAGAAGAAGCTGTATCTGTCCTCGTTCAAGGACAGTTTCTGTACAGTATGAAACTCTTAAATAGTTTACTGGAACAGCAACTATCTGGGTTGGGCAGTGCAATAACATGCTGTCTCTGTTATAAATTAAACTCTGTTTACTCTAAGCAGCAGCAAAAAGATCATTCCCAAATACAGGGTTAACTGTTGTATGATCTTCTACTTTTCTTGATCCTTAGAGGTTCCCAAGGGGAGGTGTCAGGACGAGGAGAGGCCTAGCATGCAGCAGTGATATAAAGTAGTGTGCTTACTTGTGAGCATGCTGCTGGTGAAGGGGGCCACAGCCAGAAAATAACAGAGCCCAACCAGAGTATATTGAGAAGCCTGATCTTTATTCAAGGAACGGTTGCAACAGGGTCCCCACTCGGGGTCCCCATTATCAGGATACCTGATAATGGTCACTGATTGCATTATGTGGGCAGCCTGGCCATTCTTTTGTGATGGTTAATACTTTCAGTTCCTGAATCCAGGTCACAGGCTCCCCTTATTCACACACAAATACTGTACGCCCTTAAGGCAGGTAAGCAAAAGACAATGGGGAGGCTTTTCCCATTTCCTTCCTCCTCGCAGAGGAATATTTGAGGTCCATTTGGGAGAGTCAAAATGACTTCAGGATTGCTCTCCTGTACTATTTCAGACACGCGGTTTATATACTTAGGTACCGGTATGTCTTTGCCTTGCACATTTATGAACATTTAATTTATATTTGAGACCTTAGAATTCTTATAACAAGAGGAATAATAGAATCATAGAATCATAGAGTTGGAAGAGACCACAAGGGCCATCCAGTCCAACCCCCTGCCAAGCAGGAAACACCATCAAAGCATTCTTGACATATGCCTGTCAAGCCTCTGCTTAAAGACCTCCAAAGAAGGAGACTCCACCACACTCCTTGGCAGCAAATTCCACTGTCGAACATCTGAAGAAGTGTGCATGCACACGAAAGCTCATACCAAAATAAAAACTTAGTTGGTCTTTAAGGTGCTACTGAAGGAATTTTTTTATTTTACTGCCGAACAGCTCTTACTGTCAGGAAGTTCTTCCTTTTTTTTTTTTTTGAGTTTTAAAAGAACAAGTTTATTAATCAATTTAAAACATGACATAGAACAAAGGCATAAATGGCAACAGTATAACACAAAAACATCCAATCTTATAAATCGTGACCATTGCCTATATCTATGCAGATCTATGTGAATAAAAAATACCCCTTCCCCCTCCCCCCTCCCCTCTCCCCTCTTTCTTTCTAATCCTTCCCTTACCATCATCCCTCCCTCCCCTCTGTTACCCTCTTTCCATATCGTACAATATATATGTTATATATATACAACAATTTCAGAACAAGAAGAGAGAGAGAAAGTCCAATAAAAATCCTCGAAATTATAAATGTTAACTCCTTCCTGCCATTTTCTAATGTATTCTTAAACTTATGCGAACGTACTACACCCAGTATACTTCTCTATTATACATGTCTAATACGTTCATTTTTCTTCATGCATCAAGAATCATGTATATAAATTTAGTTTTTCTTTCCCCCCTTCTTTCTGTTTAATCAATTATTACCAAATTCAGTGCACCTTTAGTATATTTTTGAACGTATAGTTTATATTTTATCCAATTTTCTGAGAAGTTTTTTTTGCGATTTGCCTTTCAGGTTGTTTGTTAATAGGGCCATTTCTGCCAATTCTTGTAATTTACTCTGCCAATCCGTCAAAGTGGGGGCTTCAGTCTCCTTCCAGCTTTTCGCTATCAATAACCTAGCGGCTGCGGTTGCATATAAAAATAGTTCTTTCATTGCCGTTGGGATCTCGTTTCCAATTATACTTAAAATAAACGCTTCCGGCTTCTTAACAAAGGTTGTTCCTAGCATTTTCTTAATTTCCTCATAGATTTGGTTCCAAAATATTTTGATTTTTTGGCAAGTCCACCACATGTGAAAAAGGTCGCCCTTGCTTGCCCCACACCTCCAACAGGCGCTTGATGCGTTTTTATATATTTTTGATAGTCTATAAGGGGTCAAATACCACCGATGCTGGACTTTAAACATATTTTCTTTAATGGTATAACTCGCTGTAAAATTCATGTTAACTCTCCATAGTTGTTCCCAGTCTACCAACATAATGGGTCGCCCGATATCTTGCGCCCACTTTATCATATTGCTTTTTACAGCCTCCTCCATTACGTGGTAATCTAGTAATAATTTGTACATTTTTGATATAATTTTGTTATTATTGTTTATTAAGTTAACTTCTAATTTTGATGGTTTTTTCTCGAATCCTAATTTCTTGTCTTTTATGAACAAATTATAAATTTGATGGTACTCCAACCATGTTGTAAAATGTTTTTTAACTTCTTCATATTTCTTAATTGTTATTTGCTCGTCCTTTTCTATTAATATGTTGTTATATGTTGTCCAGCATCTATTCATATTTCTTTTCTTGACCGTTGTTGCTTCCGTTGGGGATATCCATTTTGGGGTTTTTGGTTCTAAGTATTTTTTATATTTCCCCCATGTTTTTAGTAAAGGATATCTTATTATATGATTGTTAAATCCTGTGTGGGACTTGCATTTCTCATAATTTAGGTAGGCATGCCACCCGAATCGGGTGTCATGCCCCTCCAAATCTAAAAGTTCTGTATTGTTCAGTATGAACCATTCCTTTAACCATACAAAGCACACCGCCTCAAAATATATTTTTAGGTCCGGGAGCCCGAACCCCCCCTTTCCTTAGTATCGATTAATACTTTATGCTTTAGTCTAGGTCTTTTCCCGGACCATATAAATCTTGATAATTCTTTTTGCCAATTATCTAAAAATTCTAATTTTCATATGATTGGAATTGTTTGAAATAAGAAGAGTAATTTTGGTAACACATTTAATTTAATTGCAGAGATGCGCCCCAGAAAGGACAAGTGAAGTCTATTCCACAGTTCTAAATCCTTTTTTATTTCTCCCCAAGTTTTCCGATAATTATCTTCAAATAGGTTTAATTTTTTTGGAGTAATCCAGATCCCCAGATATTTTATTTTCGAATATATCTTTAAATTTGTTGCTTTTTCTATATTCAATTGTTCCTCTTTTGATAAATTTTTGACTAATAGCTTTGTTTTTTCTAAATTTAATTTAAATCCCGAGACTTTCCCATACTCTTTCATTACTTCTAATACTTTATTTAAGCTTTCTTTGGGCTGTTCCGTAGTAATGATAATGTCGTCTGCGAATGATTTAATCTTATATTTATTTTTCCCTAATATTATCCCTTTAATCTCTTCTTCATTTCTTATTTTTTGGCATAATACTTCCAGGGCTAATATAAAAATTAGTGGGGATAATGGACACCCCTGTCTTACTCCTTTGTTAATTTCGCATTTTTGTGACACCTTTCCGTTTATTATGATTTTTGCTGTTTGTTTTGTATATATTGCTTTAATGTTGTTGTTGTACTGTTCTCCAAATTCCATATGGTGCATTAATTCTTTCATGAATTTCCAGGAGACCCTGTCGAAGGCCTTTTCGGCATCGACCGCCATTAAGGCAGCCGGTTTCTCTATCCGCAGATCTAAATATTCCAATATGTTGATTATATTTCTTGTGTTATTATAAATATGTCTCCCTGGTAAGAAGCCTGATTGATCCCTGTGTATTAATTCATTGAGGACTTTTTTGGTCCTCTCTGCCAGTATACTTGTGTACAGCTTGTAGTCGTTATTTAGAAGAGCTATGGGTCTATAATTAGTAATATCTAAAGTGTCTTTCCCTTGTTTTGGTATAATTGTAATGTAGCTTTCTTTCCATGAGTTTGGCATTTTCCCTTGTTGTTGTATGTTATTCATTACATTTTTCAAAGGTTCTATCAATACCTCCTCTAATTTTTTATAATAAAGTGATGACAAACCATCTGGGCCTGGAGATTTTCCTACTTTTGTATTTTTTATAGCCATTTGAATTTCCCGTGTAGTAATTGGGGCGTTTAGTATTTCTCTCTGTTCCTTTTTTAGCTTTGGGAGCCCATTTTGCTCTAGATAATGTCTTATCTCTTCTGAGGTTTCTTTCTCTTCTTATATAATTCATTATAGAATTCAGCAAAGCATTTTTCAATTTCTTTAAGGTCAGGAAGTTCTTCCTAATGTTTAGGTGGAATCTTCTTTCTTGTAGTTTGAATCCATTGCTCCGTGTCCGCTTCTCTGGAGCAGCAGAAAACAATCTTTCTCCCTCCTCCACATGACATCCTTTCATATATTTAAACATGGCTATCATATCACCCCTTAACCTTCTCTTCTCCAGGCTAAACATACCCAGCTCCCTAAGCCGTTCCTCATAAGGCATCGTTTCCAGGCCTTTGACCATTTTGGTTGCCCTCCTCTGGACACATTCCAGTTTGTCAGTATCCTTCTTGAACTGTGGTGCCCAGAACTGGACACGGTACTCCAGGTGAGGTCTGACCAGAGCAGAATACAGTGGTACTATTACTTCCCTTGATCTAGATGCTATACTCCTATTGATGCAGCCCAGAATTGCATTGGCTTTTTTAGCTGCTGCATCACACTGCTGACTCATGTCAAGTTTGTGGTCTACCAAGACTCCTAGATCCTTTTCACATGTACTGCTCTCAAGCCAGGTGTCACCCATCCTGTATTTGTGCCTTTCATTTTTTTCTGCCCAAGTGTAGTACCTTACATTTCTCCTTGTTAAAATTCATCTTGTTTGCTTTGGGCCCAGTTGTCTAATCTGTTAAGGTCATTTTGAAGTGTGATCCTGTCCTCTGGGGTATTAGCCACCGCTCCCTATTTGGTGTCGTCTGCAAACTTGCTCAGGATGCCCTCAAGCCCATCATCCAAGTCATTGATAAAGATGTTGAAGGGCCTGGCTTGCCCTCTCAGGTAGCAGGCTCAGTAAGGAACCAATATTCAGCCTAAGGCAGCTGTGAGCCTCTCTAAAATCTGTTAACTTACCTGGCTGCAATTAAGGCTTGTTCCTGTCTTAACTGCTCGTGCCACACACCTGGGCTCTGAAGCAACACTTAGCCAAAGCATCAGTTGGCAGTGTGGGAGCAGGAGGAAGAGGAGAGCAGTTGCAACCTTCTCTCTCAGAATCCGCTTATTTGCACCAATCCCTGGTTTGACCCAGGTGGCGCTGTGGGTTAAACCACTGAGCCTAGGGCTTGCTGATCAGAAGGTCGGCGGTTCGAATCCCTGTGACGGGGAGCTCCCGTTGCTCGGTCCCAGCTCCTGCCAACCTAGCAGTTCGAAAGCACGTCAAAATGCAAGTAGATAAATAGGAACCGCTACAGCGGGAAGGTAAACGGCGTTTCCATGTGCTTCTCTGGTTTGCCAGAAGTGGCTTTGTCATGCTGGCCACATGACCTGGAAGCTATACGCCGGCTCCCTCGGCCAATAATGCGAGATGAGCGCGCAACCCCAGAGTCGGTCGCGACTGGACCTAATGGTCAGGGGTCCCTTTACCCTTTACCTTTACCTGGTTTGACTTAGCATTATGTGTGAACTGGGCCTATATAGATATTTGCTTGCTTGCCTACAGACTTATTAACCCATGTGTCATCCACCTGCCCTGTTCAGTAATATAATTAGTGGGGTGCTTTGTCTTTTGAGGGCGGGAGGTGTGGGGAGAGAGATGCGAACTTTCTTGCCTCAATTCTTTACACCTCCTGCGTATTCCCACCCTGCCCCCCAAAAACTCCAGGACCAGGTGGAAGCTTGTGAACAGGAAATTGCAGCTGTGCAGAGCAAGGAGCAGCAACTTCAAAGCAAGAACAAGCAACTGAATAGTATGCTGAAAGGAGAAAAGGACGAAGTAAGTGGAATGAGGGGGGAAACGACTGAACCTTGGCTTTCTAGTGCTGGAGATGGAAAATCCAATTGGCAACACTTCTCATTAACTGACAGCAGGAAAAGAGACTTGTGGTGGGAACAGAGGAGACCAGCTGAAAAGAGCATCGCAATAATGCAATTTGGACATAATAAACCCCAGTGGAGGCTCCTCTGTTGGTCAAAATTGGGTATAGCCTTTCCTAGGTTCTCCAAAGCCATAAACGGCTCAGGGCCCCTATACCTCAAGGACCGCTTCTTTCCATATCAACCTACCCAGACCCTGAGATCATCTTCTGAGGCCTTCCTTCATGTGCCTCCTCCTCGAGAGGTGCGGAGGGTGGCAACATGAGAAAGGGGCCTTCTCTGCAGTGGCTCCCCGTCTCTGGAATGCTCTCCCCAGTGAAGTTTGCCTGGTGCCTTCATTATACACCTTTAGGCACCAGGCAAAAACGTTCCTTTTTAACCAGGCCTTTGGTTGATCTGATTTACATACTATGCCCTTTTAAAATGTGGGGTTTGGGGGGGTGCTATTGGGTGGTGGTTTTTATTTTTATCACATATTTTGCGGTTTTATATCTTGATTTTATTCTGTGGACTGCTCTGCGACCCCCGGGTATAGGGTGGTCTATAAATTCAATAAAATAATAATAATAATAATAATAATAATAATAATAATAATAATAATAATAATAAATCATAATAATAGTCTTTCTCCTGTCATCAACAGTCTTCAGTCATACATTCCCAATGACTGAGAGAATTCCTAGGTGGTTCTAGCCATCTCCTCTGCTTTGCCAATCAAAATAATTGGTACCATTAGGTACCTGTAATTTCTACAGGAGGGGTTCAACGTAGTGCTAAGCAGATCACACAGTCAGTGCACACATTTTCCTGGTGGAACACTCTGCCCTCTCCTCCTGCTACAGATGGTTTCAGGGGCTCTCTGAACCCTACAACCCAATTTTGGTGGGGAGAGGGAAGCCCTGGTTGGGTCTACTTAGTTGAATACTCTAGTCTGAGTAAACTTAGTTGAATACCACTCTTAAGACTTTTTTCAACCTCATTTATATTTCATTGCCACTTCTTCTTTCCACCCAATGGGTTTGTGGCTGATGATGTTAAAGCACACATTTAAAAAACAGTGCCAGCGCTACCCCACTAAGCAGGCTGCTGCTGTGGCCAATTCGGCAAATCCTGCGCATGCATGTATGCGAGAGCAAATAGAATAAAAGGCAATACAAGTTGACCAGGTGTGATATATTGGAGGGAAAAGACTGGGTTGACTTTGGGATTGTTCCCTGCGTACACTTCTTAAGAACATAGAACTTTTAACGTGGTCAGACGAAGGGTGTTGCGGTGGGTCGCTAGCTGATAGCAATTCACGTTTGTCTGAAAAGATCTCCAAGCTCCTGAATGCGCTGGCCAACCAGAAGAGCCAGCACAGCCACGAAATGAAAAGGAAGGAGCAAGAGCTACTCCGACTCAGGGAGAAGATGAGCCAGCTGGTGACCGACAAGAAAGACAAGAGAGGAAGTAAGTGGGCAAGGGAGCAAGGTGGAGGAGTGTGGAAGTTCGAGGCAGCAGAACTTCATTTGGGTGTGTTGAGAAATTCCTTTTGCAACTTGAATAATGGAAAGTGGAGAAGTTAGCATATAGAATCATAGAATCGTAGACCTGGAGGGTCATCTAGGCTCACCCCCTGCAATGCAGGACTCCGTATGCTCCAGGGCAATTTGGATTTGACTCCAAGAACTTGGCTGCGGGGTCTGGGGAAGGGAAGTTCTGTCCTGGGGGTGGAGATGGTGTAATATTGATCTCCTACTCAGGCTAGTCTTGCTGTCTCTAGCAATTGAAGTCCTCAACACCCTGCCCCGGGCTGATGGTAAGAGAGCAACGTGGAAAACCGGGAAAACTCTTGGCAGGTGAGTCACAGGCACCTGTCTGTTAAGGACCCAGGGGCTTTAAGAAGCGTGTGAAAGAACTAGCTGCACACAGAAATGGATTGACCAATCAAGCGCACCGATCTTCCACTGGTGTGTTGGGACTTGCCAGTGGATCACAGCCTTATGCAAGGTGGGCAATAATAATATTTATATGTCACCCATCTGACTGGGTTGCCCCAGCCACTCTGGGCAGCACCCAACAAAATATTAAAAACACAATAAAGCATTGACCTTTAAAACTTCCCTGAACTTCAGATCTCTTCTAAAAGTCAAATCGTTTTTTTTTATCTCCTTGACATCTGATGAGAGGACGTTCCACAGGGTGGGCGCCACTAGTGAGAAGGCCCTGTGCCTGATTCCCTGTAACTTCACTTCTCACAGTGAGGGAACCACCAGAAGGCCCTTGGAGGTGGACCTCATTGTCCAGGCTGGACAACGTTTCAACAGAAGCACTACCATTGTGCAAACGTATGGTAGAATATTAAGAAATGGGTCCCCAAATACATGTTTGGGTTAAAAGTGGGTAATGGGTCTGAAAAGGTTAACGGTAGCTGATCTAGCTCATGGGATCATAGTTATTTATTTAGTTATCTACCATGTCAGCCTTTGGTCCATCTAGCTCAGTTCTGTCTACATGATCCCTAGCTAACAGGACCAGTGTTTGGGGAAGATGGGAATTGTAGTCCAAAACATCTGGAGGGCCAAAGTTTGGAGATGCCTGCTCTATAGGCAGATTTTCCCTATCCCCTCGCTTCCTAGAGCTTCTGGGTATTGAACCCCAGGCCCTTCTACATCAGGGATGGGGAACCTATGGCCCTCTAGCTGTTGCTGGACTTCAACTTCCATCAACCTCAGCTACCGGGGCTCATGGTCAGTAATGATGGGAGCTTTAGTTCAGCAACATCTGGAGGTCAAGCAGGCTAAGTACTGTATGCCTGCTCCACATGGCATTTTTTGTGTGGGTTGTGGAGGAAGAGACTTTTCCTTCCTCACCCACCCTGCCAGCCTGCTTGCTTGCCTGCATGGAATTCCTGGCTGCCAGGTGAATTCTTAAATCCAAGGACGGGCTATCAAGAGGTGGTGGATAGCTGTCGAAGATCACAGGGGGTGGTAGCCCTGGGCGCGATTTGGGCTTTGGAAGGCGGTATCCATCGCTCAGTACATAACACTTCCTTTATTTCTTCATTCTCCTTTCTGGCAGGAAGGAGGAAGAGCTCTACCGCACCCAGCTAGCCAAGCAGGAGCGGCGGGAGCAGGGCCTGGCTTTGGAGAATGCCCAGATGAAGCAGCTGCTGACCCAAGTGGGCCAAGATGTGGAGCAGCTGTTGGGGACTGACACCGTCCAGGTCAGAGTTTTGTGGGGCTGCTGGCTGCTGGCAGCTGCCGCCACTTAATAATAATAATTTTATTATTTGTACCCCGCCTATCTGGGTTGCCCCAGCCACTCTGGATGGCTTCCAACATAATACAAAAATGTAACAGAACATTAAACATTAGAGACTTCCCCATACAGGGCTTCCCCATACAAGTATCTATCTACTTGTCTCCTTGACATTTGATGGGAGGGTGATCCACAGTCCTCTGGCGACTTCTCCCGTCAGAGGTCAGAGGTCAGAGAGATAAACAACTACCTGACATTTAGAAAATACCTAAAGGCAGCCCTGTTTAGGGAAGTTTTTAATCTGTGGTATTTTAATGTGTGTTGGAGGCCGCCCAGAGTGGTGGGGAGGACCTGGCCAGATGGGCGGGGTATAAATAATAAATTAAATAATAAATAATAAATTAAATAATAAATAATAAATTTATTTATTATTATTATTATTATTATTATTATTATTATTATTATTATTATTATTATTTTCTGGTGCTCAGCTGCTGCTTTCTCTTCTCCAGGGTGCAGAGCTAAGCTGCCCATACAAGGCCTTCCAGGAGCAGTGGAGCCGGCTGAAGAGCAGCCTCAAGACCCTTGGGGGTCAAGGTATGGTTTCGGAAGCTGCAGGTTCTTTCCACCTATTTTTGGCTCCCATACCACGTTATTCCTAACCTGGAAATTCCCTGGGGAAAGAGGCACACGGTGATGGTCGCAAACAGGGCCGGACTGCTAATTAACATGGAGCACAAGTTCCCAGTCCGTTCTCCTTAGCAGCCCCCACTGAAACTAGCAATGCAAGAGCACCACTTTGGTTTGTGAATAGGAACAGGTAAACTCTACTACAAGGGGAGCGAAAACTGCATCAGGCAGCAAAAAGATGGCTCCAAGGTAATGAAATGGGAGACAGGTCTGGTCCACAGGCAGGGCCGGATTTAGGTTGGATGAGGCCCTGAGCTACTGAAGGTATTGGGGCTCTTTATATATGTCCAGCTGTCCTTTGTCAACAACAAATTGTTGCTCTTTTTTGTGTTGAATATATGCTCATTTATGGTCCTAATAGGTATCTAAAGTCATTTGCACATAACAAAATATGTATTTTATCAAAGTAATTGTTGAACTTATCTTATATTTTGGAAATGTACATCCAGTTGTTTTTTTTTCTTTAATTTTTTTTGGGGGGCCCCAAGCTAAAGCTTGTTTAGCTTATACGTAAATCCAGCACTGATTGCGAACATAGATCGGATGAGTTTCCAAAAGGATTGCGCACGTTCCTGGAGGATAGCAGCTGCAATGGTTCCTCTGCATACAGCAACTTCTTTGTATGTGAAATGGTGGGAATACACAGGGCAAGGTCTTTTTGCTTCCATAATGGGTGTGGGGAGAGAAGCTGGCTGAAATCCACACTACAACATTTGATTGCATGTCTCACCCGGTTCTTATGTTGGCTTATGTTGGTTCTTAACATTGTTCAGTTCAGGGATGACGATGTGCAAGACCTTAGAAGCATTAAACAGCATGGAACCCATACCAGAACGAAAGCTTGATTACTTGGCCTTGTTCTCTTGTGATGGGCAAGCCCCCTTTTGCCTGAATTGAAAAGCCAGAAGTCATCATCAGCTCAAAAAGAACCAACAAAGGTGGTCTGGGTCACATTTTTTTGTAGTGTTTTGTTCAGCTTTGATTCTGGCTGGAGCTAATTCAAAAGCAGCTTAAGAGCCATAAAATCCTTCTATAATGCCTTTCGCTCAAGAAAGTTTACTGGCAACAAGGGCACTTGCTTATATCAAAACTTGGTGCATTGTTACCACTAGAATTCAGCCTTCCTTAGCAGCGATGTTTATAAAGCAAAGGCATGGTATGTTAGGAATGCAACAGGTGAACCTATCAGATTGCCTTAAGACACTTACACCACCTGGAAAGGGTGTGTTTGTATGTACACTGTTATCTTTAAAAATATTGCATACAATAACGAACTGATCCAGTTTTCAGCTTTAAAAATACGCAAAGTACTTTAAAAACTTTGCAACAACCCTGTGAGGTAGATCACTGTTTATTCCCGCCTTGCAGTGGAGTCTAGCTTTTCAACTCTCTCCACCAAACCATACTGATCCTGAAATCTTTTCAAGTGCAGCTGGAAGCTTGAATATTATTTTTTTTTTTTACATTTTTGGACCAATCTGGCAAGCTGATGCATTGGAAGTCCTGAGTTCGAATGTTCCAAAATCTGTGTCTCTCTTGCAGCTTCCTTCTCTGAGCATCCTAGTGCTGAAATGGTGGGCTCCATAAAGACACATTCCTGCTTTATCTTTCCCTCCACAGCTGTCTATGCTGCTGATTCCTGTGTGTCTGAGGGAGGTGGGCAAGACCCTGTAATCAGCGTGACGGATCATGAGAAGGAAATCATGAAGCTAAAGGGAGAAATTGAGGAGAGCAGAGTGCTGATTGCATTGCAGCAACAATGTTTCCAGGTAAAGGAGAGATTTGGTCAGTTTTGGTCCTTCTCCAGGCTCTCCTGCCTGCCCTCTGCAGGTGGCACATCAGACTCTAGGCAGCCATAGGAAGGGCTGTTTGTACTCAGCACTTGCCCTGCATGGTGGGGAGCCTGGATCAGCTATGGGCATTAAAGCAAGCCCACACCACCTCGAGCTTTATCCAGTAACTCTAGGCATTTCTCACACAGTTTTAAAGCTCTTCCAAAAAGAAAACCCTCATAAGGTCTAGAAACTTGAAAACTGAGGCTCTCCAATAATAACTGGATTTCTTGTGCATTTGAGCAGAATACACACATAAACCTCCCAGTATTTGTTATTGCTGCAAAGCACGAGGCTCTTGTGAACTGCAAGTGTGCACATGCAAAAATACGCTTGTTGCACTGAGAAGGAAAGGAGCGGTGCCCAGTGGATTGATAGATGGTGTGACCACAGTTTAAAGCTGTGCCAGAGCCTTCAACTCGCTGCTGACACATTCCCGAGAGCACCCTCTTCCTGGTCCTAAATAGGCATATTTCTGGGTGCTTTGGGACATGCGGGTGGGTCTCAGTAGGGAGACCGTTCATGCTGGAGAAGGCAGTCCTTCAGGTATCCTGGCCCCTAAGCATAAAATCAATCCCAGCACTTTGAACTGTGCCTGGAAACACTGGGAGCCTGTAGCAGTTGAAACACACAGTGCTAAGCCCTAAACCTCAGCCATTACCCTTGGGCTCACTAAATTGTCTTTTGCATGCAGCCCAAGCCCTCTCACTTCCCTCTTTCTTTGGTGCAAGCTGGAAAACGCACCAGAAAGAAGATAGTTTAGCTTTGTGCCTGAACCTAGGACCGTAGTTTGTTCCGCCCTAGCAAGCTTTAATTGCTAGCCAGCTTTAAGCCATAGTTTGTTGCAGTGAAACAAACCACAATCCTGGCTTAAGACGTAACATCAAGCCATCCCCTTTGTGGTTTGTTTAGCCAGTTGCGCAAAGCGGGAGGGCTTAAGCTGCATGTACCAGCACATAGCCTGTGCACAGTATGGTTTTATAAGCCAGGATTTATGGCTTAGTACTGTGTTGCTTGGTCCCAGCTCCTGCCAACCTAGCAGTTCGAAAGCACCTCAAAATGCAAGTAGATAAATAGGAACCGCTATAGTGGGAAGGTAAACGGCATTTCCATGTGCTGCTCTGGTTTGCCAGAAGCGGCTTTGTCATGCTGGCCACATGACCTGGAAGCTATACGCCGGCTCCCTTGGCCAATAATGCGAGATGAGCGCGCAACCCCAGAGTCGGTCACGACTGGACCTAATGATCAGGGGTCCCTTTACCTTTACCTTTTCTGTGTTCATATGTTGCAAGTGTAGGTATTTGAAGAAGCCACACTTTCTATATGCAGATCTTGCTAACAACAGCCTGGCTGCAATATTCTGAGTCAGTTCAAATTTCGAATCACGCTCTTCAAAGGCAGCCCTGTTGCAGGAATCCAGATGGGATGCAATTTAAGTACATGTCACCCTAGCCAAATGTGCAGCCTCAAGGAATAGTTGGTGCTGATACATAAGCATCTAAGGTGATAGCAAAGTCCAGAAGAACCCCCAAATGGGAATATCTGCTTTCAAGCAGAAAGCTACCCCATCGAAAAACAGTTGCACACTTCTGAGCCGGCTCTGCTCACCAGGAACACCTCTGTCTTGTCTGGATTAAGCTTCACATTCCCCACAAGAAGTCTACTGCTGCCTCTAGGGCTCAGTTCAGAACCTCTATGCAGTGTTTCCATGAAGTGGAAAGAACAGAGTGTGGTGTCAACACCGTACTGAGCTCCAAACTCCTGGGTGCTTCCTTGCAGTTTCATGTGGTTGTGGACAGCAGCCAATGATCATTGCCAGCACAACCTTCTGAAATTGACACTTGAAATTGGTCAGGATGGGCAGGGGTTGAGCATCTCCAGTTATCCTGCCCAGATAGATAGATCTAGGCAAGCAGGTGCCAAGTGTCTACTGCAAGGGGGAGAATTTGCAAAAAGAGCATTGGAGAGTTTGCTTGGGTTGAAGTGGGGGGACCTCCTATTGGAGGAGGAAGTTTGGGGTACTCTAAGGTAACTTGAGGGACCCAGGTGGCGCTGTGGGTTAAACCACAGAGTCTAGGGCTTGCTGATCAAAAGGTCGGCGGTTCGAATCCCCTCGACAGGGTGAGCTCCCGTTGCTCGGTCCCAGCTCCTGCCCACCTAGCAGTTCGAAAGCACATCAAAGTGCAAGTAGATAAATAGGGACCGCTCCGGCGGGAAGGTAAACGGCATTTCCGTGCGCTGCTCTGGTTTGCCAGAAGCAGCTTTGTCATGCTGGCCACATGACCCGGAAGCTGTCTGCGGACAAACACCGGCTCCCTCGGCCTATAGAGCGAGATGAGCGCCGCAACCCCAGAGTCAGACACGACTGGACCTGATGGTCAGGGGCCGCTTTACCTTTACCTTTAAGGTAACTTAAATTCATCCTAAAGTATTGAATTCAGCAGGACAGGCAACTGAGAACACATGGAATTGCAGCAAGTGTGACAGAAGAGCAGGGTTCTTTCTGTGAGTTGGTGCACAAATAATTGGGGAGTGGGGGAAGGTCAATGACTTGTACTTAACAGGCTGCTGTTTGCAGACTTTATATGGCTGAACCCCACACGCCGTCAGCGGCAGGTGCTTGTGAAATTTCGTCCCTCGTATGCTGGCCTTTTAGTTCCCTCTACTGGCTGATATCATGTAGCACCACAAACTGGTTGGTAGTCTTGCCTTCTTGCAAGGAACCACGAGAGCTGTAGTTCTGACCGTAGAATTACCAGCACCAGCACCAAACTGTGGCTTCCAGGAGTCAGTTACTAAGAAACGCATGGCTGTTAAAACTGGGGCAGAACCAATGCAAGTTTGTAATGGAGACGTACTCTGTTCCTACTCCCCTTGGTGGAAAGCTCTGTAATCGGAAAGGGTGGCTCGTTTATTTGTTTACAAACTTTACTGAATTATTTTTTTTTTAAAAAAAATCAATTACCAAACGTTGTCTTCCGAGACAAATACTTGTACAGGTGTTAAGACTTGTATTCAGTCATCCACATGGGAGGGAGATTACTGTACTCTTGTTAATAAATGATATAAATTGAGAGTCAAACCTATCTTGACAAACTTAGTTGGTCTCTAAGGTGCTATTGGAAGGATTTTATTATTTTTTATTTTTGACTATGGCACACCAACACGGCTACCTACCTGTAACCATCTTTCTTTGGTATTCCTCTTATCGCCCTCTGATAAGTGAGTGAAGCGTTCCATATATGCTATATTTCGCACATAAAGGTGAAGGGGCCCCTGACCATCAGGTCCAGTTGTGTCCGACTCTGGGGTTGCGGCGCTCATCTCGCTCTATAGGCCGAGGGAGCCGGCGTTTGTCCGCAGACAGCTTCCGGGTCATGTGGCCAGCATGACAAAGCTGCTTCTGGCGAACCAGAGCAGCGCACGGAAACGCTGTTTACCTTCCCACCGGAGCGGTCCCTATTTATCTACTTGCACTTTGATGTGCTTTTGAACTGCTAGGTGGGCAGGAGCTGGGACCGAGCAACGGGAGCTCACCCCCGTTGCAGGGATTCGAACCGCCGACCTTTCGATCAGCAAGCCCTAGACTCTGTGGTTTAACCCACAGCGCCACCTGGGTCCCTTATATTTTGCACATATTGGGCCCAAATTTCTGTGATGGGAGGGGGTGGTTCCCCCCCCCAGTTGTAAGCAACTATTTGTCTCGCTGCTCATAAGAACGAAGGCCAACACTTTATGCTTGACATTTTGGATTGGTAGCATTGGCAGCAGGGCTAACTTGGGGTTGGGTACAAGATGTTGCCCCGTAATGGTGGATGACAATGAAAAAAATCCGTTGTTTCTTCATTTCATTTCCCACCCAAAGTGACATGTCTCCTCCTTTCAGGAGCAATTGACTGCTGTCTCCAGTTCAGAGCTCCCAGCTCACCTGAAGGGATCCTATTTTCTGGAGGAACAGCAGTTGCTGCAAGAAGAACAGGATAGGTTTGAGGAGCAGAAACAAGCATTTGAAGTAGAGCGGAAAAACTTCACGGAAGCGGCCATTCGGCTAGGGTGGGAGGTAGGCAGTTACTTTCCAGAAGACCTGATTCCAAGTTGCCACCTTTATACATTTTTATCAAGCAGCAGCAATGCCTCCTTGAGAATGATGAAACAGGGTAGGGCAGAGGTGGACCTTCTATATGTTGTTGGGTTCTGAATCCTATCAGTCAGTGGTCAGGGATGATGGGAGTTGTAGTCCAACAACATTTGGAGGGCCCAAAGGTTCCTCATCCCTGATGGATTCATCTTCTTAAACCCCCACCCTCAAGTTTATCTATAATGCCACTTTATTTCCCCAGGAACAAAGTCAAATTGCCTTCTCATAGTCTGGCATGTAAGGGAAAAGTCTAGGCTGGGACCCTTCTCTTGAACATCTAGTTCTTTGTATAGAGGGTGTGTGTATGTGTGTGAATAAATATGACAGAGGGGATTATTGCAAGCTCCTGGAATATTAAGCAGTATAGCTCAACCACAAGTTGATCATTTCACTGAGCTTTGGGCCATGGAAGGAGAAGTTCTGAGTGCTCTCAGGATGGCTGAGAGATTGGCAAAATTCTGCAAATAGAATAATAATCTGTTGTCTTTTCTTCCCCTTGGCAGAGGAAGCAGTTTGAGCAACGCAAGGCCCTATTCCTGCAGCAAGGATTCTTGTGTTCGTGGCCAGGGTTCAATGGGAGAGATCCTTCCCGAAGGCTTTCTGCCCCAGTGGCTGCCAGAGCGGTGCAAGGTACAGTAATTGTCTCCACCTCTAGTATAGCTTCAAAACACATGGCAGGCGTGTTCTACTGTGGTTACGCCTATGTTTTCTGTAGTACATATGTAAAGGCAGGAAGGCATAGAAATCCTGTCTTGTCTCTGTCTTCGGAGGTCTCCAAAAGTATTATTGCCTTGTGCGTTTGCTTGTTTAATCAATGTGTGTCCCACTTTTTCACCCCATGGTGGTCTTGCATTTTACAGAGTGTACGCTACAGTGTGTTGCTGGCCTAGGCTCATAGGTCTTGATGTCTAAAAGCCACAGGAATAGGAAACTGCTCCACGGGACTGCAAAGTTTGGTTTGGTGCCATCTGGCCATCTGCTGCTGGAAAAAGATGGCAGGACTTGCTGCTCTTGCTGTTGCTGCATTAAATTTGATTGACCTTTGGTCTGATCCCTCAGGGCTTGTCTTGACATTCTTAGCTGCTTTCTGCTTTGTAACCCTTTTTCTTTCCTTGACCACAGATGAGCATTTGTTCAAACAAAGGACCTGGAACAAACCCACCTGTACCCCTTATCCAAAGGTCATGATCACTCCTTGCTGCACCCCAGCGCAGGTCTTAAGAAGAAAACACCTTGCTCCAAACCCAACCAGTCCCACCATGTGCAGGCAAAAGCTGCTGCTCCCAGATGACTGGTAAGGCCATCGGTGCTCCTGGTCTAATCAGGCAGCAGGGTGGGGGGGTTGATGGAGATCCAGTCCAGACTTGGGGATGACCTTCAGGGCCAGCCCTACGGCCAGGTGGCGCAGGGCACCATGGCGCCGGCCTGCCAGGAGGGCGCTGTGAGCTGCGCCCGCCCGCTGGCCGGTCCACCGCGCAGCTGCGCCCACAGCAACCGCGCTGTGCCTGCCCGCCTGCCGCACAGCAGTGCCTGTGGCAGCCGCGCTGCACCCGCCCGCCCGCCGCGCTGGGAAACGGGGGGAGCACCGGAGGGATCTGTCGCTCCACGGCGCCAGGGGCACTTAAGACGGCCCTGATGACCTTCCAGACAGACTGAATTTCCTCACATTATCCTAGTCCTGCATTGCCTTATGCCAGTGTTTCCCAACCTTGTGCCTCCAGATGTTTTGGGACTACAACTCCCATCATCCCTAGCTAGCAAGACCAGTGGTCAGGAATGATGGGAATTGTAGTCCCAAAACATCTGGAGGCACAAGGTTGGGAAACACTGCCTTATGCAACAACTGAGCCGTTCTGTATTGCTAAAAGAACCCTCCTGTGAGTTGTTGACCCACGCCTGTTTGTTGCTTACATCAATAGCTGATAGGATTGAACATGGTAACTGCAGCTGGAGAGTATTTATGAATGAATAAATAATAATAATAATAATAATAATAATAATAATAATAATAATTTATTTATACCCCGCCCATCTGGCTGAGTCTCCCCAGCCACTCTGGGCAGCTCCCAATTGAATATTAAAACAATACATTTTAAAATATTAAAAGCTTCCCTAAACAGGGCTGCCTTCAGATGTCTTTTAAAATTAGGATAACTGCTTATTTCCTTGACATCTGATGGAAGGGCATTCCACAGGGTGGGTGCTGCTACAGAGAAGGCCCTCTGTCTGGTTCCCTGTAACCTCACTTCTCGCAATGAGGGAACCGCCAGAAGGCCCTCGGCGCTGGATCTCAGTGTCCGGGCTGAACGGTGGGGGTGGAGATGCTCCTTCAGGTATACAGGACCAAGGCTGTTTAGGGCTTTAAAGGTCAACACTAACACTTTGAATTGTGCTTGGAAACGTTTCACTTGTACCAGCACCTTCTGAGGCTTGCCTGTTTCTATGGTTTGTCTACACGGGGATGGAAGGCATGAGTGCCATTATCAAAACGTCAATGTTAGATTTTGTGTGTGTGGCAAATTAAATAAAAATCAGTTAAATAAATAAATAAATAATACCCTCTTGCCCATAAATAGGAAGGGATCCTTTTTGGATTTGAACAGCCTACACCAGGCATGGCCAACCTGCGGCCCTCCAGATGTTTTGGCCTACAACTCCCATGATCCCTAGCTAACAAGACCAGTGGTCAGGGATGATGGGAATTGTAGTCCAAAACATCTGGAGGGCCGAAGGTTGGGCATGCCTGGCCTACACACAAGGAAGAATGGGCGTACCATAACCACATGTGTATTTATTAATTTATTATTTATTTATTAATTTATTATTTTGGTCTCTTCCTTCTAGGCCGGCTTCTCCTCCACAGCTCTGGCAAAGTAAGGGGAGCTGCCAAGACACAGCTTGCCAAACTGAGATGTCTGTGAAAGATGAGCTTCAGGGCGACCTTTTAGAACGCTTCCTGGACAGCTTCCTCTAGGGATGCTCTTAACCTTGCTATCTGAGCGGCGTTTTTTTTAAAAAAAGTTCCATTTCAATATATTTTGCTGTCGTAGTTATAAGAAGCTGAAATGTTAAAATATATGACTCCTTAACCTCAGTAGAACTTACAAGAGATGGCTTTTCCTCATTTGGAATTATATTTATTGCTTCTGCTTAGGAAAAGCTGCTAATGGGAATTTAAAAGATGCAATTGAACTGTTTTGTGTGCAAGTATAGAAGTGATATAATTATTGCTAGACCACACCTGATGTTGGTAATTGGACATTTGAATTTTATATGTTAATACACCTGCTCTTGGGGGTGTAATGTTAATGTCTATTTTCCCCCCATCTGTATCCAGGAACGTTCCAGTGGGGAAGGTTTTTAAGAATTTACAAGTTAAATATACCTCATCTCTTTTAAAGTTTTCTCTTGTTTTTGTGGCCATAGAATTGGGGGTTCCTTCGAGGGTCCCTATCTTCTTATAATAAAAATGCGTTTTTAACAATGTGTGGTATCTGGCTTAATTTTGGAAGCGGTTTTTTTTTTGGACAGGTGTGCTTCCTTGAATTTCAGAGGCCTGAGGTACCATGAGAAGAGTTCAACTCATGTTCCCAGTGTTTGGTCTGAATGTAGCTATACCAACTTGCTGAAGCTGAGCGGTTCTGGTCAGGGCCACTCGAGAGCTAGCGACATGTTGGCACCTTGGGTTCCATAATGGAGGAGAGGTGGGATTTAAGTGCCAGGAAAAAAAGTATCTCCAGGCCATAGCTATCTCTGCCATAGTGCAATTCATGGGTGGGGGCTGAAATCCAAGTGCCTTAGTCCAGGATACACGAAGGGACTGTTTGCAGTGACCGGAGTGTTGGAATTCTAGGTGTACACGATGCCCTTGCAATTATTTCACCCCTCAAGACCTACCTTTCCTATTTGGCCTTTGACTCTATTCCCTAGCCCTACTGCAACTAAATCTGTGTCCAAGCAAAGTGTGGATAATAGCTGGAGGAGTGGGAATCCCATATTTACCCTTCTGTTGTTTTCCTCTTCAAATTTTAAAAGATTGTAAGCTCCTGCCCCCTTGTACTCTGCAAAAGCAATGCATACTGTTGGCAAGCCACTGGCCAGAGTATTAAACACATATCCATTCAATTATACAGAATAGGAAGAGCAGTACTAGAGAATAGTTAAAGAAATCTGAGATAAGTGGAAGTCTTTTGCGGGAGAAGCATAGATAAGGGATTGGGAATATTGCTGGATTGACATGATATTGTTAATTTTGGGTACGAATGATTAGCCGAATGTATGTTTTTTTTTCTCGTTTTCTTTTGTTTATTGATTGTTGGTAATTTTTACGTTTATGAATACTATGATTATTATTATTTATATTACACTATGATTATTATTATTATTTGGAGATGAAGTTATAGATTATTATGTTATGTTATATTATTATTTTTATTTGATTTTGTACATTATTATTTATAGGTTATTGTTTGTCCTGTATGTTTTGATTTCTTTTTGAGTGTGTGGTGAATGTATTTTAATCCAAATTCAAATAAAGCTTGTTTTAAAACTAAATAAAAAATTAATGTGTGAATTCAGCTTTCTGCACTTAGCCAAAAAACAGACAATTTTTTTAAAAGGCAGGGCCGGGGATCCAGGGAATAAAATGTTGGCAATCCCACCCACCATTGCAGTTCATCTTGGAAGAGCATTTGGAGCTGCAGAGAGAGAGAGAGTGGTTTGACTATATGCAATTTTGGCTTTTTGCTCTCTCCGCTGAACGTAACCTCCACTGAGAGTCAGCTGTACTGTATATTGCCAGTGGGTTGCTTTCACACCTTGCCACAAATGTGTGTGCCTGCAATCCTAGTGTGATCCTGTCCATTGTAAGCAACATGTGCAAAGTAGTTGGAAGGGAGGGGGGGAACCAGCTGCTGTGCTGAGGACTGGCAATAATAAATAACAACATTTGTTAGTCCCTTCATCTTGCCCAAGGCAACCCGAAGGGACTTACAAGAACAAAAAGAGCCCCCCCATATATACACATTCCTCCCCATCAGGGCCGTCTTAAGCATATCTGCCCCCCCCCCCCCGTTTCCCAGAGTTGTTGACCTTTTTAGGGAGCTGACACCACACTTGCATATTATCTCTGCTTGGGGAAAGAAAACAGGAAACATAAACAAACTGTTTTTGTTGCCCGTTTATTGTGTGCCTGTGCAGAGGTCCCCAAACCACCCCTCAAAGTAAAACACCCCCCACACAGAAATGTTTAAGGTTTTTTGCATAAATTTGGCCACAGCTTTATTAAAACACAAAGTATGTTGCACATATCATTGCACATATTATTAAGTATATAACAACATCACATTGTTTTGCTTATTCTTGTTTTGTTGTTGCAGATTTAAGACAATTATTATCTTATTATGTAAACCTTGCTTTTAACAAGGAATCTACAGTTCTCCCTTTCAATATACTATTTTTTAGATCCATGCTTTTTTTAACGGATAATAGGTGTCCTGCACTCTTTTCGTGTATTTCGCTACTCCTAGATGAATGCTCCCAGTTTTGGAAACCTCTATTGTCACTAAAAGTAGTGACATTAGCATTGAAAAGCTTACAGTAGAAGCAGAACACTGAATTGGCAGATATGGAATATAGAAGCCAATCTCGATTTACAGTTTCATTATTCTTTAACTTTCTCGATCTAGCAGAAACCGTCTTAGCTTGTCTGGGAGAATTTGCGGCCACAACGAAGGATCACCCATTGCATTTTCATCAAATGTCACTTCCAGGGGAGTCTCGGACGTTGAGGGAGATTCAGCTGCAAGTGCAGAAGTAGAGGCTTCTTCAATACATGCAGTATGTTCTAAATCTCTTGAAGGTCTTTCTTCTTCATCCACGGTTGCAGAAGATGTACTTGAAGGTCTTTCTTCTTTATCCACAGTTGCAGAAGATGTACCTGTTGAAACAGAAAAAGCATAGGTTAGTACACATAAATTACAATAGTGGCTCTGAGAGCAATAGACCTCATGAGCACTTTGTAGGTTCAAATCCAAACTTGTAAAAAACAATTTAAGGTCAGCTGTTGTGCCATTTAAGTGTCACAACGATTGCTCTTAATAATAAAGGTAAAGGGACCCCTGACCATTAGGTCCAGTCGTGACCGACTCTGGGGTTGCACGCTCATCTCGCATTATTGGCCGAGGGAGCCGGCATATAGCTTCCAGGTCATGTGGCCAGCATGACAAAGCCGCTTCTGGCAAACCAGAGCAGCACACGGAAACGCCGTTTACCTTCCCGCTGTAGCGGTTCCTATTTATCTACTTGCACTTTGATGTGCTTTCGAACTGCTAGGTTGGCAGGAGCTGGGACCGAGCAACGGGAGCTCACCCCGTCACAGGGATTCGAACCGCTGACCTTCTGATCAACAAGCCCTAGGCTCAGTGGTTTAACCCACAGCGCCACCTGGGTCCTATGCTTTTAATAATAAACGTACGCAAATAATATACATGGATAAAGTAAGTAGCTCACTTACTTTGTTGGGGAAAAAATCCAATTGGAGTTGTCAACTTCTTTACATTTTCTTCTCTCTCAAGTTTTCTATTTCTGTTTTGGTATCCTGAAAGTTTCTTCTTCCTATCAGCCATCTGCAGAAATTAATAAAAAGAATTAGATAAACATGAATGTGACATGTGCATAAACAGGAATTGGCTGGCCAAGGCTTGTGCTTCGCTTACCTCCACGTTCAGACAGATTCCGCTCTGCTCGTCTCCTCCCCGTGCACGTCGTCAACGCTCAGTCCTGGACTCGGGTGCGCAGAATCCGGTAGTACAGCAAGAGAACCGATGGTGCTGGATGTCAATGAGATATGTGTATAAAAAACTATGTAGACAGGTAATCATGTCACAGCTTTTTCTCATCGTGGCAGCTGGATAAACACAATCTCCAATAAACATCTCTAATTAGGGAGGAGGACCTGCGAGGCTGGGTGTCTGATTTATTACTCACCCAGAATGTCCATTTACCGGTGGAGATTAGCGGTAAAGTGGACTCTCCCCCCCCTTTTTTTGTGTGCCAAAGTACCTTAAGGGATTTGGTGTAGGAGTTGAGGGGCTGGGAAGGTGAAGTCTTTTACAGCTTGATCCAGGAGACTGAATGGAAAAGAGAGAGGGAGGGAGGGAGAACCATTATCCTACTAATCCCTTTTTTCTAATTAAGTAAGAAGGAGAAGGAGAAGAATCTAAAACATAATTTACCTGCCTTGGGCTGCAATCCTAAACACCCTACTATTACTATTAAGTCTTACTAGGGCGATTTACCTGTGCTTAGAAAGGAACATCAGTTTTAACTCCAACGGAAGACGTATCAACAATTATTTCCATATGATTTTCCCACTCAGTCACTCCCTTAAGCATGAGCCACCTTCTCTCGAGAAATGAACATAGTTATAACTCTGATAATGGACCATGCAAACATATTTAATCTACAATCACAGAATCTGGTATCACTTTCAATCCCTCTGCAGGCGCCACACATACTGTGTTTCCCCTATTTTAGGACGTAGCCATAAAATAAGATGCAAAACCAATATTTAAGCATGGTTGATGCAAGCTGTAATTGCATGCAGTTGCCTTCACCACCAGGGTGCTTTTGCTTGATGCAAAAGTAATATTTAATCATGCTTGATGCAAGCTGTAAAGGTAAAGGGATCCCTGACCACTAGGTCCAGTTGTGACCGACTCTGGGGTTGCGCGCTCATCTCACATTATTGGCAGAGGGAGCCAGCGTATAGCTTCCAGGTCACGTGGCCAGCATGACAAAACCGCTTCTGGCAAACCAGAGCAGCACATGGAAACGCCGTTTACTTTCCCGCTGTAGCGGTTCCTATTTATCTACTTGCATTTTGACGTGCTTTCGAACTGCTAGGTTGGCAGGAGCTGGGACCAAGCAATGGGAGCTCACCCCATCACAGGGATTCGAACCGCCAACCTTCTGATCAGCAAGCCCTAGGGCTCAGTGGTTTAGCCCACAGCGCCACCTGGGTCCCTGATGCAAGCTGTAATCGCATGCAATTGCTTTCACCACCAGGGTACATCCAGTCGTTGACACTAAACAAAGACCAGGCAGGGAAGAGAAGATATGCAGGAGAGAACCGATTTCACAAGAGAGGGTACAAATCAATGCCCATTCCAACTTCATGGGAGAAAACCAAATGCACGATACCAAAGAAGCATGGATCCAGATCACAGACCAGCAGCCACACATATACAACCCAACCAACAAACAAGCCTTTCCTTAATCTCCTACGACCCCCCCTCCCCAAACGATCATCTCCCATCACCACCCTATTCTCACCTTCAACCAACCCGTATAGTCATATACAGACAGGGTCAAACTCTTTGTTTTTTCTTAATTACAGCCATGGAGACCCCTGACTGCTATTGCAGCACCAATGGAACCTTCTTTACTAAGCTTCTTAGCTGATGGGGATGGGGGTCATGGAAGGGGCAAACCTTTCCTTTGCATCTGCAGCAGAAAGACCACTGCCACAAACACACACAAAATGGCTGACTTTTTGAAATAAAGAAACAAGAAAGTGCACTAAAAAGTGTGCTGCTTGGTGAAATGTGCCATTTTGATCTTCAAGCCAGTCCCTCCCCAAGCCAGCCCTTCGCCACCCAGAGGGGGGCGGGGGGTCACATTGCCTCTCCCAAAGCCCCTGGCCCTTACAAAATCCCCCACCCCACTTGCCCCAAAGTGGCAGGGTACCTGGAGGCATGCGATCCCACAAAAGCAATGTACAGTGGAACCTCGGTTTATGAACACCTCGGTTTATGAATTTTCGGTTTATGAACGCCGCGGACCCATCTGGAACGGATTAATTCACTTTCCATTACTTTTAATGGGAAAGTTCGCTTCAGTTTATGAACGCTTCAGTTTATGAACAGACTTCCGGAACCAATTACACCCATGTTTCAGTTTATGAACGCTTCAGTTTAAGTACTTCGCGGACCCGTCTGGAACAGATTAATCCACTTTCCATTACTTTCAATGGGAAAGTTCGCTTCAGTTTATGAACGGTTACTCCGCGGACCGTCTAGCACGGATTAATCCACTTTCCATTACTTTCAATGGGAAAGTTCGCTTCAGTTTATGAACAGACTTCTGGAACCAATTGTGTTCATAAACCGAGGTACCACTGTAGAATAGTGGGTAAGAAGGATGAAAACACAGCTCTCAAAACAACCAGCTCTTTAGTCTAGCTCTGAGTCCAGACTGAACAGTAGCTTAGCCAACTGGCTTATATAGTACTCAGTAACTTGCAACAGTAACAAACTTCCCCTAGCTACCCAATCCGTGAACAGCACTCTCAATCCTTCATTTGCATGTTATGGACCTGAGTGAGAACTGCAGCCACAGTGGGCAGGGTAAGAACTGCAGCCACGGTGGCCAGAAGGAGTACTGCAGTTAACTTAATACATAACAAGCAGCGCCCAAGGTGGCCCCCAAAGCAGCTCCGCGGGCGCCTCTTGGTCTCCGCGTACCTTGCCTTGCCCTTCCTTCTTGATCCTACGGGAGCAAGGGCGCTCCGAACTCCAGGCAGGCAGGCAGGCGCTCGGTTTTCTCCAGCCGTTTGCTGCTGGACGGGAAGAAGCGCGCAGATTTGAAATGATGGACTCCGCCCCCCTGTGGGTGCCATTTGGAAACACAGCTCAATAAAAGTTGTTTTGAATGTATGCTTACATTTGGCTTTCTTCAGTTAATGTTTTGTTCCGTATTGTTTTATTTGCTGTCCCAATGTGTAGTCGACCGCTTGGGAGATTTCTCTTCTTTTCTCTTTCTCTTTGAAAGCATGAAACGAAGAACGACACTACTGTAATAGGGAAATCCATTACTTAAAAAGGACGGGGATAGCAGGGGGCGGAGAAAGCAAGCACGTGGGTTCCTGGCTCCTGTCCCCGGGATCCGTGAAAGGCGAACGTCAGCATGCAGCGAGGGGTGTCGGCGCGCCCGGCATGCACCGCGGGCTCGCCCTGCCCCGCCGGCGGCTATGCAGAGCCGGTGCGCCGTGGGCGCGCGGAGGGCGCGCTGGGCTGCGTGGCAATACGCCGAGCGGGCGCTGCACGGCCGGGAAGGCGCTCCGGGGCAGCCGGCGGTGGCGGCGTCGAGCGAGGCGCTGCTGCGGAGGCTGGTGGCGGGCGGCGCGTCGGTGGTGCCGGGCTTCCTGAGCGAGGAAGAAGAGGCGCTGCTGGCGGGGGAGGTGGAGGCGCAGCTGCGCCGAGGCCGCTACCAGGACGCGCACTGGGACGGGGTGGGTATCCCCGGGGCACCTTGGGCACCCGGCGTGGGCGCGCGAAGTGGAGGGGAGACGGGGGCCTGCCAAACATCTCACGAAATCTCTTCTCCTTCCCGTAGGTTATTCATAGGTACCGCGAGACAGAAAAATCGCACTGGAGCAAGGAGAGTCAGGAGATCCTGCAAAGGGTCCGGGATACGGCTTTCCCCCCAGGAGTGCCGCAGCTCGCTCAAGTTCACGTCCTGGATTTGGATAAAACTGGCTACATAAAGCCCCACATAGACAGTGTCAAGGTAAGGCAAACACGCCTGGTATTCTCCTTGCAGCTTCGCAGAATAGCATCCTGATCACTGGGGAGGGTTGTGCCCCAGAGCAGGGGTTGGAAACGGGGGTGGGGGTGGCCTCCACATGCTGTGGGCTATAATGCCTCATTCCTGGTTATGATCTGTGCTGGCTGGTATTGATGGAAGGGCACCGTGTTGGCCTCCCCTTCCCTAGGTGCCCTTTATGGGCTTCCTAGAGCCAGTCAAATGGGACGTGGGTGGCGCTGTGGGTTAAAGCACACAGAGCCCTAGGGCTTGCCGATCGGAAGGTCGGCAGTTTGAATCCCTGCGACGGGGTGAGCTCCTGTTGCTCGTTCCCAGCTCCTGCCCACCTAGCAGTTCGAAAGCACATCAATGTGCAAGTAGATAAATAGGGACCGCTACAGTGGGAAGGTAAGCGGCGTTTCCTGTGCTGCTCTGGTTCACCAGAAGCGGCTTAGTCATGCTGGCCACATGACCTGGAAGCTGTACGCCGGCTCCCTCGGCCAATAATGCGAGATGAGTGCTGCAACCCCAGAGTCGGTCATGACTGGACCTAACGGTCAGGGGTCCCTTTACCTTTACCTAGAGCCAGTCAAATGGCCAGGGTGGGAGAGGAGATGTGGAGATGTGATCGGCCATAAGTAGTCCTTATAAGTAGTTCCCCCCCTTCATAAGTAGTCCCCCCCTTCAGCTTGAGCCAGCAAAATGAATGGGAAGCAACATCAGGCAACACCAGGCAACAGTGACTGAAATAATTGCAGGTGGGCAGCAGGAGACAACCCCCCCCCCAGTGACCATGAATAAGAGGCACATTTTGGGGGTGGGTGCAAAATTAATATTTAGCATTGGCCCTAAAGCCAGCTGGCCTTTTTCAAGAAGAGTGCTTGCCTTTTGTTGCTACGCATTCATGCACAAACGGTGGGCCCTGAGTTGCTATAAGCCAGGCCTAGTTCTCATTGAGAAGGTAAACTTGTGTTTGGACGGCAGCAGTACCTGTGACCGCAACTGGAGGCTTGGCTGACTGAATGCTCCATCGTGCAAAGCAGCTCCCTGCTTGTGTGAGAAGGATTCTAGCATCTCATTCTCCCTGACATGCTAGTTTTCTGTGCCCAGGGGACTGTGTTTGGTGGAGGATTTCATCGCATGAGTTCCTTCAAACTAGATTCAAGGGGAATACGGTAGTTCAAATACAAATTTACCCTGTCAGTGAGAACCAGGCTTGTATGTTCCCTTCTGGGGTTGGCTTTCTGATGAGAATGGATTTTGCATCCATTGGAGAAATGTTGTTTATGGAGCTTTGTGTTAAAACTTGACGCTTGTAGCATAATT
Organism: Zootoca vivipara; assembly: GCF_963506605.1. Classification (NCBI taxonomy): domain Eukaryota; kingdom Metazoa; phylum Chordata; class Lepidosauria; order Squamata; family Lacertidae; genus Zootoca; species Zootoca vivipara. The sequence continues at coordinate 34,632,131 of NC_083291.1, read as the reverse complement.
GTTTGCATGTCCACTCAGATATGGGGTCCCGTTGAGTTTGGTGCCCCTTCTTGGCAACATCACACCCCAGTTCAGGCATTGAGAAAATGTGTTCAAATGTTAGCATCTTTCCCCCCGTGTAAATGTATCTAAATGTATCTTCCTGCCCCACCTCTCACAGGTGCTGTTGTATCTGGGTTGTGTTAAAGGACTAGTTGTGGTTACAGAATTAAACATTCTGTTCTCTTTCCCCCTTCCTTTTTTAAAAACCACCTGCTAGTTCTGTGGCTGCACCATTGCAGGCCTTTCCCTGCTATCCTCAAGCGTGATGCGCCTGGTCAGTGAGCAGAACGTGCACGACTGGCTGGACCTGCTGCTTGAACGCCGTTCTCTTTACATCCTCAGGTAATAAGCAATATTAATATGTTAGAATTGCCTGGTTAGATTGCAGCCAGAGATACCGTCTAGCCCAGCATCCTGCCTCCCAACAGATGCCTCTGAGAAAGTACGGCGATGAAAGCAAGAGTCCTCCCTTGTTGTTTGCTTACCTGTCAAAATCCCCTTGCAAAGCGTTTTTTGGGGGGAGCGCTAGGTTCCTGCTTCCACTTCTTTGCATCATATGGTGCCACCTTGTTTCAAATCCCAAACCCTAGGAAGATGGGTCTCTTGCTACCTACTCATTTTACTGAAACATTCACCAAAGGTTTTGATCACTGAATTGACTTTTATAAAATAGAACATATTCTAGACAATAATAATGCAAGGTGATTTTAGTCAAGTATTCAATGATACAGGTATGAAATGCTTTTACAGAATTTACCTTTGTGCCCATGGATTTGTTCTGTATTGGCTTACGGTTTCAGCTGATCATAAGAAACATATCTTTCTTATGCAAGTCACTTCATATTTCACAAACAAGCCAAAACTATTTGATTAATTGGTCTCTCATCAGTTGTGTTACCTTCAGTTAAATTCTATTGTTGTACCGTAGTTCCTCAGCAAGGAACAAAATATAGAATAATTCTAGTCTCAAATTTTTATTATTTTTTAAAATGCTTATCAGTGAGTTGGATTAGATTTAATTCCACTTTGTTAAATGTTTTCAGAATATATTCATAAGCATATGCCAATTAATGTTCTGGTGCTTCAAATATTTTCAGTATTTTATTACTGTATTCATATTTTCTATGTAAAATTGATCAGATAGATAATGTTTTATATTTTAATATGTTATAAATAAATAACTGCATTTCTGAAACAAAAAGGGAAAAAAAAGAACAATTTAAGCATCATTCCCTATTACGCTCAAACTCAGAGGGATGAACCCCACTCAGATACTGGTTCTAGCAAATCACAGTTCCCTGATTTTTGGATGTTACAAGGCAGTGTGTTTTGTTCAACAGCAGAAGCTTCTGATCCCCCCCAAAGAGGGGAGAGGGCAATATATGAGCTCAGGACTCGTTTGTGGATCAGGGAACCGTGGCTTCACATTATGTGTGAACCAGCCTGATATCTTACTCATGAAGGTCCTGAGCTCTTCATATACATGAAGTGCTGTGGGATGTAGACTAGTGTGTTTCCTCTCTCTCTCTCTCTCTCTCTCTCTCTCTCTCTCTCTCTCTCTCTCTCTCTCTCTCTCTCTGTGTGTGTGTGTGTGTGTGTGTGTAAATAATTATTAGTTATGGTAACACACTGGTATCTTGTGTAATTTCTTCTTTGCCTTAAGGGGGCCAGCTCGCTATGAATTCACTCATGAGATCCTTAAAGATGAGGAATCCTTTTTCGGTGGAAGGAAGGTCCCCCGGGAGCGAAGGATCTCTGTCATCTGCCGAAACCTCCCCTTGCCATCTACTCCACCATAGAACCTGACTGACTGTCTCCATTTGGAGTATCTCTTAAGCGCTCAACTGGTGGGAGTGGAGCTGCTTCTGAAATTGTTGCTCTGTCCTGCCCTCCTAGCTCCATGGGACACAGTTTTGCAACCAGGAGTAAGTGATGGGCTTTCTCATCAGCAAACCAGAAGGAGAGTCTGAGGATGGTCAAGATCTAAGGCCGTTTTGCCCTTAGCGGATGGGAAAGTGGGGAGCCCTGCAAAGAGTGGGGGAAATGGGCCGAAACATACTTCGTGAATGTACTGTTCATCTCAGGGAATAAAAATCTTGATGCTTCTTTGATATGTTGCGCTCAAGTTTTTTTGCCTACATTCACTGCCACACAGGCTGTTTCAAAATGGCAAACTCAGCAAAGGAGGCTGATCAGGGGTTGTCCAATGGAAGGTTACAAGCTGTAACGAAAGTGGAGGTGATGAGAATCACACACCTGGTCCTTGGCAACTCGCTGACAAAGCTTTTCTTGTTTTTCCCAAAGAGAGAGAGGGGAGACTATAATGCTCACAAAATTTTCATTCTTCGCACTTCTATCCATAGCTCACACAATCCTTGAATCCCTCCCTCTCTTTGTAAATAGAAAAAGATTCATGATGCTTGTGGAGCTGGGGTGATTGAGAAGCATTTTCCTTTATTAAAATCTGTATTTGTTTTTCCTTAGAATGTAGGCTTGTTGCAAGGGTCTCTTTCTGATTTTTATATTTTCCTTGGTTCCTCAAATAGCATAGGTACTTAGTAATAATAATAATAATAATAATTAATAAATAATATTCAGTATACCTGAAGGAACATCTCCGCCTCCATTGTTCTGCCCGGACACTGAGGTCCAGCGCCGAGGGCCTTCTGGCGGTTCCCTCGCTACGAGAAGCCAAGTTACAGGGAACCAGACAGAGGGCCTTCTCGGTAGTGGCACCCACCCTGTGGAATGCCCTCCCACCAGAGGTCAAAGAGAACAACAATTACCAGACCTTTAGAAGGCATCTTAAGGCTGCCCTGTTTAGGGAAGCTTTTAATGTTTGATGAATTTCTGTATTTTAATGTTTTGTTGGAAGCCGCCCAGAGTGGCTGGGGGAACCCGGCCAGATGGGCGGGGTACAAATATCTTCTTCTTCTTCTTCTTCTTCTTCTTCTTCTTCTTCTTCTTATTATTATTATTATTATTATTATTATTATTATTATTATTGCTTTTGCAGTACATTGCTTTTCTATACCTGGCATTGCCTGGGTCACTTTGCAGCAGTCTCTTATCATTTGACTCAGGTGATCCGTTGTGGAATAATAATAATACTTTATTATTTATACCCCGCCCATCCAGTCTTTGCTCCCACGAAGCTAGCAAGCAACCTGTCCTCCCAATAAGTGCTGGTAACCCCAAAACTGTGGACACTGTCATTGCCTTGCTTGCTCTTTATTGTATAGACACCAGTATTTACAAGTCAGTCATTCTTAATGCATGTCTGGGACTAATACCCTCAAGCCTCTTAACACGAGAAATCAGCATATACATTATTATATATATAATATAATAAGCTCAGTTTGGACAAAGGGTAGCACAACTGCTAGGCCTTCCTCCTATTCAGGGGAAGAAATAAATTAAATAACTTAGAAATAACCCATAAATATAGCCGCTTGCTCAGCCCTGACAGTGCTGCCCCAGCCTCCCAGACCTAATTCAGAAAGGATCCAGTCAAAAAAACTGCATGTTTGTAAAGTGAAGTGGTCCTAAGGAGGAGCAGGGGACCAGTAATGGGTGTGACACTCCTTGGGCTGTGAGTTATGAGGAATGGCTTTGCACATGGAACTGGGGAGCAGCATGGGGGCTTGGGCACCCCTTGTTGGGGCGTCTTTGTTAGTTGCACATTAACTGTGTCCAGTTCTGGGCACCACAGTTCAAGAAGGATACTGACAAGCTGGAACGTGTCCAGAAGAGGGCAACCAAAATGGTCAAAGGCCTGGAAACGATGCCTTATGAGGAACGGCTTAGGGAGCTGGGTATGTTTAGCCTGGAGAAGAGAAGGTTAAGGGGTGATATGATAGCCATGTTCAAATATATAAAAGGATGTCATATAGAAGAGGGAGAAAGGTTGTTTTCTGCTGCTCCAGAGAAGCGGACACGGAGCAATGGATTCAAACTTCAAGAAAGAAGATTCCACCTAAACATTAGGAAGAACTTCCTGACAGTAAGAGCTGTTCGGCAGTGGAATTTGCTACCAAGGAGTGTGGTGGAGTCTCCTTCTTCGGAGGTCTTTAAGCAGAGGCTTGACAGGCATATGTCAAGAATGCTTTGATGGTGTTTCCTGCTTGGCAGGGGGTTGGACTGGATGGCCTCTTGTGGTCTCTTCCAACTCTATGATTCTATGAATTGGCTAAAAGCACATCTTGAGCCAAGGACTGCGTTGGTGGGGAAATGTAAAGGTGGCCTGTTCTGCTGTGGGGTCTGCCCCTGCCCCTGCCTGCATTCATTTATCCCTCCCCTCGCCCCCTCAAAAAACAAAACAAAACACCATCAGCCCACACAGCTGCAGGCAGCGGCCGAAAGCTGCTCCACCTCCTGCCACTGGTGCCTATCATCCAGGAAAGCCACATCCTCGTAGTGTGTGGGGCGGCAGCAGGGGTCCCCCAAGGCCGGTATCTCGCTCCTCTGCAGCAGAGCGGAGAGGGTCAGGTCGTGGTTGCTGCGGGCCTTGGGGCAGCTGCCACTGCAGTACTTGAAGAGGATGGTCTCCTCGGAGCTGTAGCCCAAGCCCAGGTCCTTGACGCGAACCTGCAGGCTTCGCAGGCGGCACTCCCGGTCCTCGGGCCTCTCCCACGCGCGCCGCTTGGGGCGGCTCCTGGCCAGGTCGGGAAGCGACTTGAGCAGGCTGTTGTGGAGGCCTGCCGCGCCCAGGGATGCTCCTTGGGAGGTCTGGGTTTCTGAAATGAGAAGGAAAGGAAGAATGGGGAAAGGCACGTAGGGGATCCAGTTAAAAGCAAGCAATGTCCTGCTCCCATAGTTTGACAGCCAAGCCCCCCACCCCCTCCCCTCTCCGCACACCTCCGAGATGGGATCACTTCTAGTATTTGAGCCCCATCTGGGAATAAGATGCCTGGAGAAACTAGTAAAGGGTAAAGGGACCCCTGATCATTAGGTCCAGTCGTGACCGACTCTGGGGTTGCGCGCTCATCTCACATTATTGGCCGAGGGAGCCGGCGTATAGCTTCCAGGTCATGTGGCCAGCATGACAAAGCCGCTTCTGGCAAACCAGAGCAGCACATGGAAACGCCGTTTACCTCCCCTATTTATCTACTTGCATTTTGACGTGCTTTCAAACTGCTAGGTTGGCAGGAGCTGGGACCGAGCAACGGGAGCTCACCCCGTCACAGGGATTCGAACTGCCGACCTTCTGATCAGCAAGCCCTAGGCTCAGTGGTTTAGCCCACAGCGCCACCTGGGTCCCATCTGGAGAAAGTACCCTTGGACAATCAGATACCCAACTCTTCTCTGGTAGTCTTTGCCTGCCTGTGGCTCTCCAGATGTTTGGGGGAGTTTGTTCCACATGACTATGCCAATTCTGTGTTTCAACACCCAGGGGATTGTTGCCATCCTACCTGATCCTTGCGCACTGTGCTATGTCAGTTATAGTGGTCAAAAAGCTAGAGCGCTGGTATAGAGACCTAGGTCACAAATAGTGAGCAAGCTTCTACAGTTGTCCGGGTTTGTATGATCTGGCTATTCACAGCTGGGAATGTTTTGAATTGTAAATAACTGATACATCAGCCACACACATAGAACGGCTTGGCCATTTCTTACCAAATAAGAAATATGTACAAAATGAGCTTAGGAGTACAGGAGAAGCTCACATTACTTCCTCTCTCTAGGCATTTCTGCCACTTATCTAGGGTGTCCCATCCCAAAGCAATAAGTTGTTGCATGCACAAAGTCCGCTCAGGCAACGGGACCCGCCATGCCCCCTAAATCTGCTCTGGAGAGTTACGGGAAGTCCATAATAGAATTAGGGGGTGCGGGAGGAAATTGCATTGTGTGAGGGGACCTCATTTCATTTCCACCCTATATGTCTGCCGTGTTTTCACACACCGGTTTTATGTTTTTTTAAAATAACCCCCTTTCATGCCACAATCGCATTAAGACAGAGGGCTTGCGTACACTCAAAACCTAAAACAACGTTTTACCAAACTTTCCCCTCTTGGTACTAAATGCTACTTTTGCTTTAAGCCGTAAAGCAGGGGAGGGGAACCCGTGTGGCCCTCAGCCAGCATAGCAGTAGGTGCAGGCATGATGGGAGTTGTAGTTCGGCAACATCTGGAAGTTCCCCATATCTGTTGCTGCTGCGGCAGCTTTGGTTGGCAATGGATCAAGAAAAGAGACTTCAGAGAACAGAACTGTAGCGCTTTTTGGGAAAGGGGGAGCCTTGTTTCATTAATGGTACAAGTTCCTTGAACACATATAACTAATTATTGAGTACATTTTTATCCTGTCCTTCCTAGGGCAGCACATATGGTGTGTGTGTGTGTGTGTGTGTGTGTGTGTGTGTGTGTGTGTGTGTGTGTGTGTGTGTGTGTGTTTCTGCCGCCACCATTTTATTCTCACAACTACCTAGTGAGAGCACCTGTAGGTGAGCTCCATTGCTAAGTAGTAATTGGAGGTTTAGCCTCCAAATCTTAACACTTAACTGTCTGGCTTTCCTGGGAGTGAATCTAAATCAGGCATAGGCAAACTCGGCCCTCAATATGTTTTGGGACTACAACTCCCATCATCCCTAGCTAACAGAACCAGTGGTCAGGGATTATGGGAGTTGTAGTCCCAAAACATATGGAGGGCCTGATCTAAACATTGCTCTAAGCACGGTCTTGCTTACAGCTCTGGCCTTAGCTAGACTAGGCCCTTCTCAATGCTCCATCATGCTCTTCCACCCAAACTAGTATGTTCATCCATCCATTCATGTTTGGTACACCAGATGACCTTCATGACATTTCTATTTCTGGAGCCCTTGAAGGGCTGTTCAAGGCCACCCTCAATGGCCAAGCTGCACATCGTGAAGAGGCATGCCCCAGAATCTCTTGAAAGGGCACAGAATATGAGCTTCCCCTTCTAGCTCCTGTTATTGTCAGTGAGAGATGCTGAGTCTAGGACTGCTTTGCTAATGCCCCAAAACTCTCGTTGGCCGATGCAGCCGTTATTCAGATATTCAGAGACACAAGCGATGTGCTGAAGGCCACAACTGGGGATTTTCCAGAAGAGCAGAAATTTGAACCCACGTTGTTGAATTCCAAGAGAGCACCTTAGGTCATTCTAGCCCACCAGCTACAGCAACAGCCACCACCAAACCCAAGCATGGCAGGATCCCTTAATTGGAAGTACAATTCAGTAGGAGCTTCTTAAGAATTCCCAAATGGTTGTCATACCTAGTGGTGTCTGTAGCGCATCTCCGACTGCGGTCCCCGACGAGGTCTGCATTGCCAGGCTCTTGCCTTCAGTGAGCTGGGAAGGAACTATTTGGATCAATAGGACCAGAGAGAGGAGCTGAGGGGGGCCCATCCTTTACCCAGTGAGCAGGGCCAGGTTCTATAAGGAAGATGACTCCTTCCCCCTCATTTATATCTTCTTTGGAACGGCGGGGGTGGGAGGGGGAATAGCATGGAAGGAAAAGCGTTAACCCTTGTGCCTTGAAAACTATTACAGATCACGCAAGTGATGTTTCCTGCGCGATGGGCTTAGAGGCTCAATCGAGAAAGCGCTCATAAATCACTGTCGCTTCGATGAGATCCCTGTAAAGGATGCAGTCTCTCTCCCCGCAGCCTATCACCCTTTCCTCGAGATGTTTCTGGGAGCCCTCCTTGCAGGAGGCGGGCAGAGAACTACCCTAGCTGCATCTGAAGGCAGGCTTCCAGTCCACGTTCTTTTCTAAGTACCAGGTCAGCCAGCTAAACAAGTAACCCATGTAGTCAGTTGCAGCAACAATACTCCAGGGGTACCAATGCAAGAAGTTTGGGGGAGGTTTTCCTTGGCAATGTTGTGCCTTGCAGGACGTAACACTAGGGTTAGGTGGCGCTCTACACAACCCAAGTGTCTTGCCCACTCTCTTCTGTGTCCAGTGCATTTTTCTGGTATAGCATGGTTTTGATGGAAACTGGAACCATTGGTGTTTCTGTCAAATGCTGTCCTTGTCTCCCCCATCCGAAATGGTTAAATCTTTAAGAGAGCCCAGAATCCTTGAATGGAAATTCCTGGAGCTTATTCTGCCCAGATCCCGCTGTGGTGAAATGCTTTCGGGAGGAGTTGCTGACAGTGGCGGCTGGCGGGGTGGGTGGGGAGAGAAAAGGAAGGGCAACTCCATAAATTATGGCTTCGTGGAACATACCGAGCTGGCTGGCTTGGCCCTGGCTTCAGAAGCAACCTAGCCTGCAGTTATCGGACAGGATGTCCGGAAAGGGGGACTCCCTTTTCTCCACACTGATGGATGGTGAGGAGATGGAGCCAAACCTCCCTTCTTGAGAGAGCGGGGAGATGGCACTCATGCCAACACCACTGTGCTTCGCAGGGCACCCCTAGTGGGACGGAGAACGGTGCCTCTACTGTCTCGGAACCACAACATGCTACACACAAGCTCTCCCTCCATTGTGAAACGACACTTCCAGGCTGTTGCACAATCCAGACTTGGTCCTGAGGGACATGCCCTTTCTACGGCTTAATGATAAGGGAGCAGCCCAAGGTGGGCAGCACCAAAATTTGTCCTTACACAGGCTTGTTTCTGCACTCGCTTCAGCACAGCTCATGATGCTCGGGGTGGCCTGCACTGAACTTGAGCCATGTGACGGGGCAGGGGAGGGTGCGCAGAGTTCACTGGCTGCATGCAACCAAACATGACTTGACGCCTTCGTCACAAGATCAGGGAGGTTGTAGAGGTCAGCTGCTACGCCGCTCCCTTGGTAGGACCAAGGTGGGCAGCCAGGGCCAGCTGACCTTTCAGCTTGTTGCTGCTATGACCTGAAACATCTCAGAGCTGGCTGTGGCTGCTGCAGGGTCTAAAAGACACCTCCAAAGAGCCTTCCCTTGGTGTGTTTTGTGCTCTCTGGGCTAGTGTGCGACTCCAGATCAGCTGCTTCTGTGTATGTGAGCATTCCTGGAATGCCGAGGGAAAGGTCAGCAAAGGGGGAAGAGGAATTTGGGGCAGGCGAGCCGTTGTCTGGCTGTCGGCTTAGCCCTGTAGAGCATGGAACATCTTCTTGAGCCCGGCGAGGCTGGGAGCGCTTGCATGTGGCGTGACAGCGCCGATAAATCACCGTCAAGCCGACACAATAGGGATCTCCGCTGTCTGTGCTCGGCCTCTCCAAGCACATTCCTTCCACTTGGCATGGGGAATACCACAACAGGGCCCAATGGAGGCTTAGCAGGAGTGGAAACACGTCTGGAGAACGAGGAGGAGCGGAATAACAGGCCAGAGGGCAACACGGATGATCAATGGTTGCGAGTTGTGTGGGTGGGCAGAAGGGAGGACACCCAACTTCAACCGTCTAATGTGCCAAGTGAACAGTAGTGATGGGGAGCTTGTGGCCCGCAAGATGTTTCTGGACTAGAACGCCTCTCAAACTCAACTATTCACCATGCTGGCTGGGGGTGGTGAGATCTGCAGTCCAAAAGCATCCTAGAGGACCACACAAGTTCCCCATCTCAACTGGATCTGGGCACATGGAGTTACACGTGTATGCATGTGTATCAGGAATGGTTAGAGCAGCGGCTTTCAAGCTGTATTTCCAAGGGAACCATGAGCTTCCTCAGAGTTTGACTGAAGGTTCCTCTATGTGAAGATCATGGCCACTAATGAATGGCATGGCAAGCTCTCTTTCAGGGAGGGCTGTCTGTCCGTGTTTGAAGAAAGCAGACCTTCTATGCAATGTACAGCCATGGGATTGTTCTAGGTTTCCCCAGGGCCATGGGTGAGGCCCAACCATCTTAGTCAGGGCCTTGTGTGAACAGAATGTGTGTCCTAGCACATGGTCTAGATCAGGGGTGTCAAACTCAAATTCATCGGGGGCCGCATCAGCAGTTTGGTCACCCTCAAAGGGCCGGTTGTATCTGTAGGACTATGTGTCCACTCTTTATTATAGCGAAGGGAGGAAGCGTGCACGGCGGGGCGGGGGAGGAGCCAGAGCGCGATGGCTGCTGGGCGAGGGGGCCGCCGGCGGCAGCAGCAGGAGCTGCTGAGTTCAATGGGACTTGCTCCCAGGGAACAGCGCACAAGAGGGCAAGCTTCTTAGCGCCCGCTCCGCCAAGCGGCACTAATGTGGTGGTCTTTTAAGGTGACCTGCATGCCCAGAAGCACTCTCCTCTTTTCTTTTCCCCTTCTCTGAACGCAGTTCAGCAGCAGGATCGGCGGCAGCTGCTGACTAACACTTTATCATAGATAAAGAACCCTGAGGGTCATCTAATCCAACCCCCTGCAATGCAGGAACCTCAACAAAAGCATCCATGACAGATGGTCATGCAACCTCTGCTTAGAAACCTCCAAGGAGAGTCCACCACCTCCCAAGGGAGACCACTCCACTGACAAACAGCTCTTTCAACCAGAAGGTTATTCCTGATGTTTAGTTTGGAATCTCCTTTCTTTTAACTTGAAGCCATTCATTTGAGTCCTGCCCTTCAGAGCAGGATAAAACAAATTTGCTCCATCTTCCATATCAAGGTGTGTGTGTGTGCGTTTGTAGGGGGGTGTTGAATCAAATAAAGGTGTGGGGGTGTTGAATAAACTCAAGTGGTGTGTGTGTGTGTGTGTGTGTGTGTGTGTGTGTGTGTGTGTGTGTGTGTGTTGAAGCAAGCCAGAGGGTGTGTATTTGTGTGTGGGCAAGTAAAGAGGTGTTGAAGAGAAGCTTAAGGGCTCTGTGTGTGTATGTTGGGGTTGGAGCAGCCCTCTCTGCCCCTCGCCCCGTTCAACAAAGAGCAGCTGAGGGAAGCAACCTTATTCCTGTCACCACGGCTGCTAACGCGGGTGGGCTGCTCGTTCCTCCCCCCCCCACCGCAAAAGCGGAGCACGCTGGCAGTGGCTTGGGAGGAAGAAGAGGAGCATCGTTAAGGGCTGCCCCCCTCCTCTTCGTGAAGGCAGCCCCCGTGCCTTCCCTGCCCCCTGACAAACTTCTCCCCCTCCCCCCGCAGCTTGCGGAGCAGGGGAGGAGGGGCAGGCTCGCTTTTCCCGGAGCGGAGCTGCTTTGGAGGGAAGGAGGTGGAGCCATCCTCCGTGCTCACCCCAAAGCAGCAAAGAGGGAGAAAAGTCTTGGGTGGCGCTTGGATCCTGACCCGGGCTCCTGGAAGGGAGGGGGCGGTGGAGAAAAAAAGCAGAGGCATTGCCAGCAGCCCCCTCAGGAAGAAAGGCAAAAAGAGAAGTATAGCTTTGGGGGCCGATCTGTAAGAAGCGGACAAAATCGGTGTGTGTGTGTTTGACAGACAGAGAGGTCTTCAGGCTGCAGCACCCTGCCAGCTTTTCCCTTGCCCAAAAAAGGGAAAGGTACATGGTGGAGTTAGTGGTGGTGAAGGCCAGTCAGCCAGCCGTGGTGGCAGTAAGTACTATAGTTGCAGTGCTTCTGCTATTAGCTTCGCCCCCAAGAATCCCATTACACACACGCACGCACGAAACAACAACCCCCTCTTCATGCACACGAGATGCACACCCGTGTGTCCAGATTAGTGTTACAAGACCTCCTCCTCGGGGCGTGAGGGCTCCCGCTTGGAGAGCTTCGGGGAAAACCTTTCAATGACGGGGAAGGGGGGGGGGAGAGAGGAAGGCAGACAGGGTTAATTCTCCAAAGAGCCTTTGCCCCCCCTTCAAAAAAAAAAAAGCCGGCCGCCTCGTGACCTTCCTTGACTGGGGCGGAGAGAGCACAGCGGACGGGAAAGACCTAAAGGGGAAAGAGAGCAAGGTCGCTCACTACACTGCACTTTGCCCTTAGGCAGCAGCCCGGCGGGAGGAGCTTTTATTCCGCTGCTTCCTCTTCCTCCTCCTCCTCCTCCCCTCTGCTTTCCAGCTCGCGGAAGCGGGAAGGCAGAGAGCGGCCCTCTTTTGCGACCCGGCGGGGGCGGGCCAGGCTCCGTCATGTGTGGGGGTGTTGCCGGGCGAGTCTTCCTGCCGCGGCAGGTGTGGTTTGTCTCGGAGAAGGGGCGGCGCCCAGAGGCGCCCGTCACTTCTGATTGGCTGCAGCTGCTTAGCCCGCCCCTCACCACCTCCCAGGCCCCCCAGCCCGGCAGCCTCGGAAATAATCCAAAAGAAAGCCACCACAGGCGCGCCGTGGGAGGGCGGGCGGCGGGCGGCAGCGGGGGTTGGGGGAAGCGGCCGGCGGGCCACATCGCGAGGTCTGGCGGCGGGCGGGCGGCGGGCCACATCACGAGGGCTGGCGGGCCGGATTAGGCCCCCGGGCCTTGTCCTTGACACCCGTGGTCTAGATTATCCTCTGGGACATTTGAGGGTTCCCCCGCATAAAGGGTTCCTTGAGAGCAAGTTAAAAAAACAAAATCTGGCAGAGAAGCTGAGAGTCAGTCACCTTATTAAGCATGTGTAGGGAACAGGATTCAGTAAGCCTGCCACAAATTCACTTGAAATTCCACGGTTCCACTAGGCAGTCTATGACTCTGATTCCAACCCCTAGGCCTGTCTTTCTCAACCTTCTTAAACTCATACTCCTTTTAGCTAACATAAAAATCTCATTTGTCCCCTGAAATTGGCTCTGGCCTGTGTGTGTGTGTGTGTGTGTGTCAGAACCTTCAGGACAGTGCAAAGGGGAAGGAAGAGGATAGTTTTATTTGGCAAGCTGAAATTCTTGTGCAGATGGAACAGGAGTGTAATGTTGAATTCCACCCTTTGTGTGAAATGGTCCTTTCTGCTCTCCATCACTTTGATAGAAAGCCTCCCCATGGCCAGTCTAAGAAACACCTGAAACAAGGAAGTGTGGCACATCTTTTTATTCCAACTATATAATTATCTTTTTATAGCGGGAAACTGGGGAAGGAAATATTATTTAATAATTCGCAACCATCTTCCGACAATGTCCAGTTAAGGACTCACAGGGGACTAGGGACAGAGACCCACATCCCTTTTGTCTGACATTGCTAGCTACTTGGCATTTAAATGGTCTTGGCATTTTAATTTGGCACTGTGCTTAATGAAAAAAAGGAACAGAAGAAGAAGAAGAAGAAGAAGAAGAAGAAGAAGAAGAAGAAGAAGAAGAAGAAGAAGAAGAAGAAGAAGAAGAAGAAGAAGAAGAAGAGGAGGAGTAGTAGTTTGGATTTCATATCCCGCTTTATCACTACCCGAAGGAGTCTCAAAGCGGCTAACATTCTCCTTTCCCTTCCTCCCCCACAACAGACACCCTGTGAGGTAGGTGGGGTCGAGAGACTTCAGAGAAGTGTGACTAGTCCAAGGTCACCCAGCAGCTGCATGTGGAGGAGCAGAGACGCAAACCCAGTTCCCCAGATTAGGACTCTACTGCTCTTAACCACTACACCACACTGGCTCTCTAGACCCACACTAGACCCACAAACACAGTGGTGGCAATTTATATTTGCAAACCAAGACTCTAGCCCAGGCATCCCCAAACTGCAGTCCTCCAGATGTTTTGGCCTACAACTCCCATGATTCCTAGCTAACAGGACCAGTGGTCAGGGATGATGGGAATTGTAGTCCAAAACATCTGGAGGGCTGAAGTTTGGGGGTGCATGCTCTAGCCACTGGGAGAAATCCTACTGACGCTTTGCTATGCAGTGGATATCAATGTGGCCATCTTGGGAAGGCCTGAGAAGACTGTGGACCACCTAGCTCCGCCACAATAGCGCACAATAAGGTTTTGTGCACCGAAGACCCGCAACCCACCCAGGACACTACTGGCACTACTCTGCTTCCAAGCAGAGCAACATATTGGCTTGCAGAGACATAACCAAGACCCGAAGAGGTGGGACCTAGTCCGAAGGGGAGGCCATGCAGGTGTTATCTTGAGCATGTTATTTTTAGCCAGGACATCTAAAGGTCTGCTCTCTTGCCAACAGAGACCGCAGTGGGTAGTGGCATGCAAGGAACAATTTGAGGAATGCTGGGGCTGCTCCAGTCTGGAGGATAGGGGATTTGCAGAGGATAAATCACAACTGGGCTTCCCTTGATGCTCCTGAATGGATGATGGATGAGGAAACTGTATTGGAAGTGTAAGGGATCAGTGCCCAGAGGCTGGGGCAGAGGAGAGAGAGAGCAGAGCAGAGCATTGCAGGCGCAGCACCTACTTATGCCAGCGCAGGACCTGCAAAAACATTCATGTTCATGGGATCATAGAATTGCAGTTGGAAGGGACCACGAGGGTCATCTTGTCCAACCCCCTGCAATGCAGGGATATTTTGCCCAATGTGGGGCTTGAACCCACAATCCTGAGACTGAGTCTTATGCTCCATCAACTCAGCTATGCATGTCAGTCTGTTGGTTGTGAACTGGCTTTGCACAGATAACTGGTGGTATTTATATCAACCACAGAATAGTTCTGAAAGGCACAGAACTCTAACCTAACAACATATTGACGAGAAGAAGTTTACAATCCAGTAGACCAAGTTACAAATGCAAAGTATAGGCAGGGCCTAAAATTTGGACCCTCACAGAATTGAGTAACTTTGTTGTTGTTTAGTCGTGTCCGACTCTTCGTGACCCCATGGACCATAGCACGCCAGGCACTCCTGTCTTGCACTGCCTCCCGCAGTTTGGTCAAACTCATGTTCGTAGCTTCAAGAACACTGTCCAACCATCTCGTCCTCTGTCGTCCCCTTCTCCTTGTGCCCTCAATCTTTCCCAGCATCTGGGTCTTTTCCAAGGATTCTTCTCTTCTCATGAGGTGGCCAAAGTATTGGAGCCTCAGCTTCACGATCTGTCCTTCCAGTGAGCACTCGGGGCTGATTTCCTTAAGAATGGATAGATTTGATCTTCTTGCAGTCCATGGGACTCTCAAGAGTCTCCCCCAGCATCGAGTAACTTATTTGAGCAGATAAACATACCTGACTTTCTCCCACTAGTGAAAACTGCAATCAGGGCCTCGAAATGTTTCCGGGATGTGCGGTTGACATGTGGAACCTACCTTAGAAACTAATCGCACTCACTGGTAATACAAATGCTTGTCAGTTCCTCAAGGGGAATGCTTTTGCATTATCATCTCAGGAAGATAATTGAAATAGCCTGCCCGCTGTCAGCTACTTAGAGCATTCTTCCATATAAGAATTTTTTGTGTGTGTGTCCTCTATGGTTCTTTGCAAGCCTCACTGAAACTTTATTTTAAAATGTCTCATAATCAATATATTGCTGTTGCAGTCCCGTGCCTTGGAGCGCAGTTTGTGGTCATAATATAGAACGCTGTCCTTGTATGTGATCTGGTATCTATATTGAGGCAAACCTGCAACTAAATGCACCAGAAACCAGAATACAAATTCCCATATCTGAGTATCTGAGTCAGAATAGGAATAATGTGAGTGGAGGACTAGGCTAGTTTTAGAGATATCGCAATATTGCTATGAAGAGTTAACTGGGCCTATGCATTAAATATGAGGTTGCCAACCTTTCTGGACCAGTGGGAACATTTTGAATATTGAGGGACATGGCTGCCATGGGGGCATGACATATAGCACAACGTTAGCATACAGCCATGGTGAAGCTTTCTCCATAATCACATTCCTATACAGTACTAGAAAAGACGAATTTACCTGTTCAGCTTCTGCCTGCCATTCCACTGTCCCCAGCCAGCGTAGCCAGGGATTAGGGGGAATGGGAATTCAACATCTGGAGCAGGGGTCAGCAAACTTTTCCAGCAGGGGGCCAGTCCACCGTCCTTCAGACCTTGTGGGGTGCCAGACTAATTTTTTGGGGGGGGAACATGAACAATTTCCTATGCCCCACAAATAACCCAGAGATGCATTTTAAATAAAAGCAGACATTCTATTCAAGTGGAAGGCAGGCCCCACAAATAACCCAGAGGTGCATCCTATATAATAAAGTGCAAGTGTCTCTGCGTCCAGTATTCCCTGTGTCCGCGCTACTGCGCATGTGCCCCACGGACACAGGGATTGGACGCAGAGACTGCACACATACACACACGCACACTCTCCCCCCCCGCCAACCGCCGCTCCCGGCCGGACAAGCGCCTCACTGCGCGAGGAGGAGGCTGCTTCCCTTGCCGCCGCCGCAGAAAGAGGCCGAATCGCGGCCTTCTCCTGGGCGCCCGCTGCCCTGCTGGGCTCAGGGCAGTGCCCCAACGAGAAAGGCTGAATATTCTAGCGCCCCGTCTCTTGCTGGAGGTGCGCGGCGAGGCGGCGGGGGAGAGAAGCGCTCCTCCCCCCCCCCGCCGCCTTGCCGCGCACCGTCGGCATGGGACGGCGCTTCCTCAGTGAAGGCAAGCAGGCGGGCTGTCTGCCTGCTTGCTTTCACCGAGGAAGCTGGAGGGGCAGTGGGCGCTTTCTGGCCGAAGGCAAGCAGGCGGGCTGTCTGCCCACTTGCCTTCACGCAGGAATTGCCCGCTGCCGCTTCGGCTCGGCGGCAGCAGCCCGCCTACTTGCCTTCACCAAGGAAGCTGAAGCGGCAGCGGGCGCGGAGGGAAGCCAGCTTTGGCTTGGTGGCTGCGGGAAAAAGGGGAGGAATTCATCCCCTTCTTCCCGCCGCCAAGCCAGTCCCTGAGCCGAACTGTGGCGCGGCGGGGGCTTTTCGCCATTTGCCTCCCCCTTGGCTTGGGGAAGGCAAACGGCAAAAAGCCCCCGCCGTGCCGCAATTCCATAGCTGCCAAGTCTCCCGTATTCCCCGGGAAACCCCCATTTTTCCAGCTGTTCCCAGCCGAAAAAACAGATATTTTTTGGTTTTTCTCCGAGGGCCTTTTGGCGCTTCCCTCACTGCAAAAAGTGAAGTTACAGGGAACCAGGCAGAGGGCCTTCTCAGTAGTGGCACCCACCCTGTGGAACACCCTCCCATCAGATGTCAAGGAAAGATCTGACTTTCAGAAGACATCTGAAGGCAGCCCTGTTTAGGGAAGTTTTTTAATGTTTGATGTTTTATCATGTTTTTAATATTCTGTTGGGAGCCACTCAGAATGGCTGGGGAAACCCAGTCAGGTAGGCAGGGTATAAATAATAAATAATAATAATAATTAGGACAAATGTATGCACAAAACAGCAACTCCAGATGTGTGCATACACACAATGGTTCTGGCTCGGGCTGCTGGTGCTCATGAATGGATTAAGTGCTGTGATCACAGAGCTGTCAAGCATGTATATGTCCCTGTTTAATGCTTCGGATGACATCATCTCCAAATCGTGCTAGCATTCCCATAGAAGGCAACGGTGCCAGGAGAGTGAGGGGGCCACCACCCAGAAGTACTGTCATCCCCCCTCCCTCAAGAGCCCACAGGACACAAAGATGCACAAGGCTGCTTGGCAGACACCGCAGAGCATTTTCAGCAAATTAATCACAACATGCCGGGCATCCCAGAGAGTGTGAGACATATTGCTTGAACAAGAGGTGGCGGTGATGCAAGGGCCAGAGAGGTCAGCAAGCAACAAAGCTGCCGAGGCACCAAAAGGGGAGCCCCCCTTACATAGGACTTCCTGAGACAAGTATGACAAGACACGCCCAGGCAGTTGCTTTGCTAGCGTGATAAGCCTGTGGAAGCAGGTGATCCCCATAGCACCAAGGTCTGATACATCAGCAGCGCTGTGAAGGAAGGTAGGCATTACGAGGAAGAGAGAGATTGCGAAAGATAGTCATGGCGAGAGCTGGCTTTGACACCCATAGTGTCAAAATGCATACCAAGGTATGAGGAGGGATGGGGTTTAGGTGGTGGGCTCTCCTTCCTTGGAGGTTTTTAAGCAGAGCTTGGATGGCCAACTGTCATGGATGCTTTAGCTGAGATTCCTGCATTGCCGGGGGCTTGGATTAGATGACCCTTGGGTCCCTTACAACTCTAAGATTCTATGATTCTATGACCTGACCCCATATGCACTTGATTGGACCTGCGACACAGGTGCTTTTGACCATCTTGTATGCGACCATTCGCTCCTCTGAACATGTGTTCCGTGTTGGAGGGTACAGGCTACTTCTCTGGCAAAGTGGTTCCCAATCAGGGTGTGGCATACAGGAATGGCCCAAACAAGAGCAACATATTTCCTCATCTCTCTGCCTACATTCAGTATACCTGAAGGAGCGTCTCCACACCCCCACCGTCCAGCCCTGACACTGAGGTCCAGCGCCAAGGGCCTTCTGGTGGTTCCCTCACTGCGAGAAGTGAGGTTGCAGGGAACCAGGCACAGGGCCTTCTCGGTAGTGGCGCCCGTCCTGTGGAACGCCCTCCCATCAGATGTCAAAGAAATAAACAACTATCTGATTTTTAGAAGACATCTGAAGGCAGCCTTGTTTAGGGAAGTTTTTAATGTTTGATGCCCGCCTGCTTGCCTTCGCGAGGAAGCCAAAGCGAAGCCGGCTTTGGCTTGGCGGCGGCGGGAAAAAGGGGAGGAATTCCTCCCCTTTTTCTCGCCGCCGCCAAGCCAGTCCCCGTGCCGAATTGTGGCACGGCGGGGGCTTTTTGCCGTTTGCCTCCCCCTTGGCTTGGGGAAGGCAAACGGCGAAAAGCCCCCGCTGCGCCGCAATTCGGCTCCGTCCCCTGCACGCTTTGGCTTGGGGAAGCAGGCAGGGAGACGGCAACAGCCCGGGAAGCTGCGGGCTGTTGCCGTCTCCATGCCTGCTTCCCCGAGCCGTAGCGCATCGGGGGGGGGGCAGAGCCGAAGA
Organism: Zootoca vivipara; assembly: GCF_963506605.1. NCBI lineage: Eukaryota > Metazoa > Chordata > Lepidosauria > Squamata > Lacertidae > Zootoca > Zootoca vivipara. The sequence goes on along the minus strand of NC_083291.1, from coordinate 34,613,494 downwards.
TGCAGGAAAAGTGAAGAGGCGCAACGCGGTTTTCTGAAGGCGGGACTTCTTGGGTTCCTTTCTATCTTTTTCTCTTCCTCCCACCCCACCAAGAAGTGGGAGGGAGCGCTGCAAACAAAGAAGAACGCAGCTCCGTAGCCGAGGCTGAACGTGGGATCGGAGCCCCCCCCCCGCATTTCTCACCTCTGATTGCTGCCTCCCCCCCCCCCCCGCCTGAAACAAAAGAAGAATTGTCATACGTTCTAGCACCCGTTTACTCAACGGGCTGAATGACACTAGTCAATAATAAATTATTATTACTATGTTTGTGCCCATTTGGAGCACCAGTCCAGGGCTGCACAAAGCGTCCTCTTTGTAGTAATTCACAGGTGTAGGGGAGCAATCTAGAATCCAGCACAGAAGCAGATGGATCATGGAACCATGAAGTGCTCAGAGAGCATGAACAGCAAGCGTGTACATGCAAATCATTCAATTTGCTTAATTTATTCCCATTTGTTGTCAAATTTGGAATCCCAAGCTTTTACCAAAAAAAAAACCCATCCCAAAAACCTTTTCAGGGCAGACTGAAAACAACTGGACGCATCCAGCTAGAGGAATCTAGTCACAGCAGGGCAGGCTGAGCAGTGCCCTTCTCTGTTTGCCAAAGCACACACAATTTTAGACTGCGTAAAAAAAAATACAAGGAAAAATATTTGTGTACCAGTAATGGCTTACTCAGAGTCTCTGTGAATTCGGGTGGGGGAGGCGAGGGGAGAAGAGTGGAACGGGTTGCAAAACAACTCGCGGAGGAGAATGGTTTACCTCTCAAGGCTTTCCAGCATGTGAGAACACACAAAGGTGCGGGGTGGGTGTTTGTGGATTGCGTGTAAAAAGATTCCCGTTTATTCTAAAAATGGCAGCATTTCATTTGTCAACTCCTCCACATGATAGAGAAAAGTATTCCTATTCAGAGAGATCATGGCTTCAATGCCCCAGTCTTCTGCCCCCTTTCGCCACCCCCTGAATCCCAAGGGGGCCACCAGCACATAGGTAGGAGACTGGCTCTTTCGCTTTCCCCAAAGGGTATGAATGCCAGTTCACATGGTTCTAGGATGTAGCCACCCCCAAAGGTAAGGGGGCTCAGAGCTGCCCAGCAGGAGGGTGGGTGGCAGTTTGTGTCTGGCCCAGCCTCTGCCCTCCTCACTCCTTAAGGAAGAAGTGCATCTTGTCATTGATGTTCTTGCGCTCGGGGTTGAGGCGCTTCAGGATCTGGGCCAGCACATTGACCGTCTGCTCACTGCTCAGCCCCGTCTTCTTGGTCTGGAATTTCTTCAGCAGATCCTTGGTGGTCATGGGCTTTCGGGTCAAGTAGCGGCGCACGGCATCCTCCGTCAGCTGCACATCGCTGCAAGGAAGCAAGGGCAGGTTAATGCAATGGCACGAGGCAGGGCGGAGCAGGGTGGAAGAGGAAGGCAAAACCTAAGTGCCAGAATTGGCCCCCCTGCCCTTCTCTGGCTCGTGCAGCAGTCCAGGACAACCACGGTGCTCGAAAACACAGGTGTACTTCTAAACCTCGCCAAAAACTTCAGGCCCTAAGCTTTGCAGTGCCCAGATCCTGATCGGCAACAGTGAATATTTAAAACGTTGCTTTACAGAGTGTTTTCAGGCATTTCTCATAAATTCTTACAGCGGTCCCTCTTTTAACCTTATTAGCTTATTCATTAGGTCTGAATATCTGAGATAATTAGATTATCTGCCCTAACCATTTGGCTTGCCACACGTATTATTATTATTATTATTATTATTATTATTATTATTATTATTATTATTATTATCATCTCTTGAGATTTTGGAGAACCGGCTATTGCTGCAGAGAAGTGGGCAATAATGTGCCTGGGACAACAGAGTTGGGGACAGTTGGGTGACAGGCCTGAGCTGCCCTGATCACTAGCGTCACACCTAAATGAAGGTTTGGCATTGGGGGTGGGTGGGTAGGACATTGATTGCTGTGGCCTTTCTCTGTCACATCCTTCAGGTAGCAAGACCTGGACTGTCATAGCAGCTCACCTTCCCACCTAGTGGTGCTGCTGGAAAAGCAGGAGGAGGAGGAGTTCATAATAAGACGATTCAACTGTAAATGAGGCAGCTGAGCTGGTGCTTTACTAAGGTCACGATGGGCCTGACCTGACTCAGCTGTGTCTCCCTCAGCACAGCCATAGCTGCCAAGTCTCCCGTTTTCCCCAGGAAACCCCCGTTTTTCCAGCTGTCCCCAGCCGAAAAATGGATTTTTTTGTTTTCCCCCGGTTTATTCTGGCGCGGCGGCCATTTTGGAACTGGGCGGAGCATGCTCAGAAGCGACTTTTGATGCTGCTCTGCCCAGTTCCAAAATGGCTGCAGCGTGACTTCTGGTGCGGCAGCCATTTTGGAACTTGGCACAGCAGCATCAAAAGTCACTTCTGAGCATGCTCCGCCCAGTTCCAAAATGGCCGCCGCGCTACTTCCAGTATGCTACTTCCGGTCCAGTCCCTTATTTTTCAGAGAGGAACTTGGCAGGTATGAGCACAGCACCGGCATAATTCCAAGGGTCAGGGTGGGGTGGGGGGGTTTCCACCATTCACAGAACCCTACGTCTTCTGTCAGTCTGCTTAGAAACGGGATCTGAGGGCTCGTACCCTTCACAAATATCGCCCCCGTGTTGTGAGCGTGGTGGTGGCTCTCGGAAACAGAGGCTCACCAAAGGCAGCCATTAGTAAGACCGGGGGGGGGGGGCATGAACTGATCCTCACATCCTGCATTCTTAGCCACGCCCATCGTCGCCCGCTACGGATTAGGGAGTTAATACAATTGCTTAATTCTTCAAACTGCTTCTGGAAAGCTCATCAACACTGATGCAAAGTGTGTCATCATAGTTGCAGAAGGGTCCAACACACAGCAAGGACCCTCCCCCCCTCTGCCCCAAACAAGAGCTAGCACTTATACACTTAAATAAAAAAGGTAAAGGACCCCTGGATGGCTAAGTCCAGTCAAAGGCAACTATGGGGTGCGTTGCTCATCTCGCTTTCAGGCCAAGGGAGCTGGCGTTTGTCCACAGACAGCTTTCCGGATCGAGTGGCCACCATTTGTTGCACTTCTGGCGCAACAGAACACCGTGGCGGAAACCAAAGCACGCGGGAACGCAGCTTATAGGGACACGGGTGGCACTGTGGTCTAAACCACTGAGCCTCTTGGGCTTGCTGATCAGATGTTCGGCAGTTCAAATCCCTGCGTAAGCTCTTGTGGCTCTGTCCCAGCTCCTGCCAACCTAGCAGTTCGGAAGCACGCCAGCGCAAGTAGATAAATAGGTACCGCTGTGGCAGGAAGGTGAATTTATATGCTTACCCACTGCTGGGTGTTGACTTGCCCGACTGTGGCTGGGGGGTAGATTTCCCAGAGGTGGTGGAGGCCTGGGGCCCAGCGTCCAACTTCAGCCTCTTTGCTGCGGGTAGCTCACTGGACCCTGCCTGCCGCTTTCCTGTTCCAGGAAAAGAAAAGAAAACCAGCTGGCCTCAGGACAACCATTGCAATGCACCTTCCCTTCCACCCCTGGAGCCCGAATGAATGAGGCTAAAGAGGGAATGGATGCCTCAGTAATTTGTGCATTTGTGGGTTTTGCTACTATTCATTTACAGCCGTACCTTGGTTCTCAAACGCCCTGGAACTCGTACATTTTGGCTCCCGAAGACAGAAAACCCGGAAGTGTTCCAGTTTTTGAATGTTTTTTGGAAGCCAAACGTCCAACACAGCTTCTGCTTGAGTGCAGGAAGCTCCTGCAGCCAATTGCAAGCCACGCCTTGATTTCTGAACGTTTTCGAAAGTCGAACGGACTCCCGGAACAGATTACATTCGAGAACTAAGGTACAACTGTATTGCTATTTTCTAACTATGGGATACAAAATACAGGTAGGTAGCTGTGTTGGTCTGCCATAGTCGAAACAAAATAAAAAAAATTCCTTCCAGTAGCACCTTAGAGACCAACTAAGTTTGTTATTGGTATGAGCTTTTGTGTGCATGCACACTTCTTTAGATACGCTGAACATTCTATACAATATCTCAAAGTAGCTGTCATATTACAAAAGAATTTCAGAAATAGACTGCAAAGAGAAGTTGCTGAATTACAACTTATTAACAAACTTAAAACCATGGAGAGACCTGGTCTAAATAGAGACATTGGATTCTTATCTCATTATACATGATAAAGCTATTTTTGGCTATCTCATCCCTAGCTTTTTCCTGTAAGATTAATTGCAGTCGTTACCAGTCGTCAACTGGTTTACCACACCTATCAGCCAATCACCCATTCCCACCACTCTTCTGAGTAATACCCCTCCCCATCCTCTCACTATATATAAAGATCTGGTGGCTTCTGTTTCGGTCTATCTGAAGAAGCGTGCATGCACATGAAAGCTCATACCAAGAACAAACTTAGTTGGTCTCTAAGGCGTTTCCGTGCACTGCACTGGTTCTCCAGAAGCGGCTTAGTCATGCTGGCCACATGACCCGGAAGCTGTACGCCGGCTCCCTCGGCCAGTAAAGCGAGATGAGCGCCGCAACCCCAGAGCCGTCTGCGACTGGACCCAACGGTCAGGGGTCCCTTTACCTTTAAGGCGCTTCTGGAAGGAATTTTTTTATGGGATACAAAGAATGGGAGGGGAGAGGCACCAAAGGCCACAAAGAAAAGTGGAACAGGTACGGTTTTCAGGCTCGCGGAGGAGCCCTGCCCATTGATCGTGGGAGCCATTTGCCTGTATTCCAAAATACATACAAGGCAACAGAAACTTTCAAGAAGCAAAGAAGAGGGCAGCTATTTCGGCTTATACAGTACACAATACAAAGCTAGAGGCAAAGCTCAGAAGCTCCTTGGCTGTACCTAGTTCCAGTTTGTTGGCTGCGGCCCGCAAGGTGGATGAGGTTCCGGCATCCACCAAGGGCGTCCCTGGTCGGCTGTTTCCTTGTGAGCTGCTAGCCGAGCCCTTGCGTTCCTTCTTGGGAGGAGTCTTCTTTTTCTGTGAGGGCAGAAACACAGGCTCAGCCAGGGTTCCCTTTTCCACTCAAGAACCACCAGTACATGTGGCGCCCTCAATACGCTGTTGGGCTTTAGCTCTGATCATTGGCTGAGCTGTCTGGGGCCGATGGGAGCTGGGAGTCCAATGCCACGGGCGCTTCATCCCCGAATTACAGGCCCCCAAACAGGAACCTCTTTTCACCTGTGTGAAAATGGCTCTAGCCCACAGAGCTTTTGCTAGAAATGACATCAACTTTAAAACATCAAAAACGTAGCTCCATACCTCCTAAGGAAAGCAACTGAGAACAAAAATAAAAGGAATGGAATTACTTATACAGTCGTACCTTGGAAGTCAAACGGAATCCGTTCTGGAAGTCCGCTTGACTTCCAAAACGTTTGGAAACCAAAGTGCAGCTTCTGATTGGCTGCAGGAAGCTCCTCAAGCCAATCGGAAGCCACAGAAGCCCCACCAGACGTTTGGCTTCCAAAAATAGTTCGCAAACCGGAACAATCACTTCCGGGTTTGCGGCGTTTGGGAGCCAAAGTACGACTGTATTATGCTGTATTAAATATTATTTTTATTTTATTTATGTTTTATTGATTTAATATGCTGTAAACCGCTTTGAGATTTTTCTTAAAAATATAAAGCGGTATAGAAATTAAATAAATAAAATAAAAATTGAAAGTTCTATAACCCTTAGCACGATTATGTCCATACCAAAGAAAAAATGATAATGGCTGGATACATATTAAGAGTTTTTATAGAGGGGTCTCTACAAACAAAATGGCCCCAGCTCTCTGCAAAAAACAAAAACAAAACACTGTTCTGTTCCTGCCAGGGAAGTAGGGGGTCAGCACTCTGTCCCCATGTTAAGCTTGTCAGCCAAGGCAGCAGAATGAATCACATAACACACCTTGAGATGGAAGCCTAGCCCATCTATGAAGCAGGTGGGAATGACAGAATCTCAAGGTGGAAGGGAGACTGGACCAGTTCAGTTGGCAGCTGGGAGGAATGTAAGAATAATAATAATAAAATGCTTTCTTGCATTGATAAAAGAAATCCCTGAAAGTCGACCCCTGCAAATCTACCACATCGGGGAGAAAACTTGCAGCTGATGCAATGCTCATTCTCTGCCTGCAGGAAGTTAGTACAAGTGGATATTTTTAAAAATATGGTTTTTTTCAATGCCACTGTCAGTGTCACACAGCCCGTTCTACCACGTATGGGGACCAGGCTTAGGCTGGAAATGACAGCTGTTCTCCAAACAAGGCCCCTACCCCTGGAATGCCACCCCCCACCCACAATGCATCTGGGCTTACCGTCATGAAGAGTGCTGAAGATGCTTCACTGTCAATGTCGCTGTCCTCAGATGTCTCAGACTCATCGCTGGTGTCTGTAAAGCAGAGCCAAACCAAGTCAATCTGGCCTTTGCTGTCTTCGTGGGCAGACTTCAAAACAAACAAGTCACATAGATTCTAGGACAGGCTGCTGCTTGTTCACCAAGGCTCTCTCAGGGAACTGCAAGACCACTCAGATAAAAAGCAAAGCACTAGGCTGGGGTGGCTAATATGGTGGCCTCGAGTTGTTGTGGTCTCCCAGCTCTCACCATCTCTACCTGTTGGCAATGCTGGCTGGGGCTTCTGGGAGTTGGAGCGCAACATCTTCATCTGGAGGGCCCTAAGCTGGGAACTAAACTATCTCCCAAAGCCAGAAATGATGTTTTGATGCTCAAGCTTCTGCCCCTTCTGGGCTTCCAGGTGCGTCTCTGGAGACTTACTTCAGCAGGCCAGGGTTGGGCGCATGCTACAACTGTTGAAATTCTGCCCCAAGGAAGCAAAGTTCTGTTAAGTATAATTGTTTAAATGCACAGTGGAACAGAGAATGTCTGTACTGTATGTATGTTGTGAGGGGTTTAACACTGGAAAATTCCATTGGGCCACACTGAAGCTCTCTAAGCTTCTGAGTTGGTAATTAACTGTTGTTCTCTGCTAGCACTCGTGTGAGTGTCTAACCTTAGATCACATGAGGGTATTCAACTGCAAGTCTCTGGATGCCAGAGAGACAACAAAGAGGAGCTGCATAGTCTGAAGCTTTGATTTTTGTTCTGATCGTATTTATGTTATATATTTAAGAAGAATCTGTGCTTGAATATGCATATGCTTTATACAACTTTCGGGATAAAGCATAGGCATACCACTGATTGTTTTTGTACCTGTTTTGAAGTTCTGGTTAATAAAGCTTAAAATAATACTTATGGGTCTGAACAATTTTTATTCCAAAAGGATTCAGTTTTTATGCACCCCATTGCTTCAAGCTGCACATTACTAATATCTGCAGTAAGTTCTGCAGCCTAGCTATAGGGAGACGTTAGCTGCTATAAAGGCTACTCTAGCCCTGATTCCAACAGCCAACACCCACATTCTTTACACATGTCTTTGAGGCCATAAAGGCTTATAAGCCTTGGTTTTTTCAACAAGTGAAAGTCAAGATCCTTGGGAAATTGAATGCTATGCCCACTGCCATAACCTGTGAAATTGCAGCATAAGCTTAGTCTTGCCTCTCTTAAGTCTGACTCATGCTTCCCCTTCCCAAACTTCTTATGCTGCTTCAGTACTCGAGGCTTTTAGAATTACAGAACCGTAGAGTTGGAAGAGACCACGAGGGTCATCTAGCCCTGCAAAGCATGAATCTTTTGCCCAACGTGGGGCTCAAACCCGCAACCCTGAGATCTCATGCTCTACCAACTGAGCGTCACCTTTCTTTTTCTTTTTATCCTGGGGAGTTGGGGCCTTCTTCTCTTCTTCTTCTTCTTCCTTCTCCTCTGCTGGCTTATCCTCCTCACTCTCTTCACTGCTCTCGCTTGCTTCGTCTATGCCTGCAAAGCAGAAAGGCAATGGGGTTAGGAGGCAACAGATTTGGGGTTGACTTGTTTTGGGGCAACCATTCCTCAGGAGCTTGCATGATCTGACTTGGAGTCACAGAGGCTCATAGCAGCTCATCCAGCCCAGCGCATATGCAGGGATGGGATGGCTGCTCGTAATCACCAAGCAAATTCGCTTGGCAGTTTCCCCCAGCCTATGCCAGATAGGTTGCTGCTTCCCTCTCTGCAGGGAAGTGCAGTTCTGAGAGGGGTGCAGAGAGGCCCTAGAGGTCTTTGAGCAGCCACGTCAAAGTACATCTCTGAGGATTATTTGGGGGAAGCCATGCCATGCAAGCTGGCACAAAACTGGGTAGATCTAACTCAGATTAGGACAAAGACTGAACCAGGAGCATAGGAAGATAGGGGCGGTGGGGGCGGCCAGCCCCGAGCGGCGGGCTCCAAGGGGCGCCATCGCGGGCAAGCACCCCGCCCCCAAAATGCACGCCCCGCCCCCGGAACGCGATTCACACCCCTCTGGGAGGCGCGCCCTGCCCCGGACCGTGTGCTGTGCCCCCGGGAGGTGCGCCACAGTCCCCCGGGAGGCGTGCCATGGCCCTGGAACGGGTGCCAGCCCCGCCACTGCCCCCGGCGCCGGAGCATGAAGCTCCGCCACTGGACTGAACAGAGTCTCCTTGCAGGTCAACGTCAGTATGTATACCAACATGCATACTGTGGGATGTAATCCACTGGTGCAGTCAAATGCAACATTCCTTATTTCCCTAGAGTGGGCACAAGCAGGGGGACATCCAGTCAGTGTAGCTTCCTGTTCCACTGGTCTGGAGCTTCCTCCCCCTGCATGTGACCTGGGAGATGGGCGTGGCTCTGGCTGACTCCACAAAAAAGCCATGCAGCCATTTTCTCAGTTCGTCTTGTCTCTTATTGCTCTTGCTGATCTTTTGCTGCCATGGTGCTCTCCTGCAGTCATTTTGCTCTATTAATGTAATTAATTAATGTAATTTTGCTGTCTGCTGGCTCTCAGCCAGCAGCACATGAGTTCAGTCTCCCTATGAGATAAACTCACTCTTTCTTTGAGTAACTATTAAGTAAAGCCTGCCTTTCAGGGATCATACTTTACTCAGAGACTCTCGTGTATTTATCCTTTTAAGAGGGATCAAAGGGGACACCAGGAAATAATCTTAACTAAGAGATTCAAATGAATCTGCAAACTAGCTCCCAGCTATATTGAGGGGAATCTGCTCTGCTACATCACTTACTAGCGTGAGTGAAGGAAGGATAATACTTATCCAATATATCCTTTCTTACTCTCCTTAACATTCCCACACATCTTACAAAGGAGATGAGCCAACGGATAAAAACCACCAAGATGCCAATGGGCTGTTCCAGGTCTTGCTGCCATCTTGAACTTTAGGATTTGCTCATTTGCACGACCTGCTCAGCCACACACCTTTTGGGGTGTCTTCCTCTTTGGTGACCTTGGGCTTGCCCACGGCTTCTTCCGCAGAGCTGCTGTAAGAGGACAGAGAGAACCCTCAGTGAGAATGGACACAACACACAGAGGCAACATGAAGTGTCGGCAGGGAAAGCCACCCGTCCCAACAGGGGGAATAGGAAAGAGAAGCAGCAGCAGATTGACCACCCTGGGGGAGACCAGGCAATGCTTGCCCCCCCCCCCCTTGCTGGGAAAAATAACCTGCCCACTTCCTGTCCACGGCGGTGCCCACCTGGATCCATCAGACATGTAGTCAACCTCTTGCCCTTCAAAGTCCCCATCATCGCTGTCTTCAAAGGCTTCATCGTCGGATCCCTTCTTCTTCTTTTTCTTCTTTGTCAGAGGGGCTTTCTTCTTGGGCTTGCTGGGTTTCTCATCTGATGAATAATGGGACGACATTAAACACTTTTATCCGAATGCAGGAATCTCGAGAAATCTCACTGGGAGTGGTAGCCCAGAGGTATAACCCAAGGGGAAGAGGAGAGAAAAAGAAAAGGGGTGCATTTTATACAGCACAGAGCAGGGGGTGGGGAACATGGGACCCTCCAGGTGTCTCGGGCCTACAACGCCCATCATCCCTGACCCTTGACCAGGCTGGCTGGGGCTGGTGGGAGTCCAGCAACATCTCGAGGGCCACGGGTTCCCCATCCGCGGCAAATAGCAAATGCACAGAATCTTCCACCGCAAATTGATTTTTATAAACAAGGTGATATGCACAGAGCCAGCGTCAAAGGAGATCTGCCCTCTGTGCGGGCCATGAACTCAAACAAGGAAAAGATCCAGCAATACCAGAGACAAAAGCTGCAGAAGAGTGTTTCAAGGTTTGCTGAAGCCCAACCACTTTTGGAAGCGCCCCAGTTCTTCTTGCATGGCCCAGATGTTGTCACTGCTACCTATCGCAGTGACTATGCATCTATGCCTTGCCTCTCCCATCCCTCACTGTTTCACTTATAGGACGTAGCTGTCCTTTTGGTCCTTCCTGAAGCCTTGCCCAAGCCTTCCCCCACCTGAGAAAGAATGAAAGCTTCAGTGGGGGTGAAAGGGAACCCACTATAAAGCTAGCCACTGTCTCTCAGAGAGATCCTTCAAAAATCCAGGTCAGAAAACAGGTAATTTATTGCGTTTTTTTGAAGCTGTTGTTAAAGTTGCAAAACAATGAAGCATGGGATGGAGCAATGGAGAATTTCTGAAACAACAATGGGATATTAGCTCCGCCCAAGGCATGATGCAGAGCAGCAACAACTGAGAAAAGATAGATAAAATATTTTACAAGCACAGGAAGAAACGTCAGGGACAGAATAATTGCCACACAGGAAGAACAAGGATATAGTTTGAGTGCCTCACCTGTAGTTTTATAAATCATGTAATATGTCAATACGAATGGAAGTTGTTAATACTGCAGTTGATGTATAAGGGATTGTTATTTTAACTGGAGTATAATTGAAATTAGTAAGATTTTGGAACGCAGAAATAAAGAAAATCATCAAACCATCCATTCTAGCATGCGGGAGGCCACCTAAATTATATAATTTGGTATCTGAATGATTGGTATCAGTAATTGTATTATAATTTGGCATTGTTATAATGAGGTTATTGTTGGATTATTGTAATTGAAAACTAATAAAATTCTTATGTATAAAAAAAATCCAGGTCAGAGCTGCCATCCCCCCCACCCCTTGCCCCTCGCACCATCCGCATCACTGAACTCGCTGTCATCCGAGCTCATCTCCAGATCATCTTCCAGGTCATGGATTTTTAGATCGCTCCCTTTCTTTTTGCCTTTCTTCTCCTTCTCCTCCTCTTCTTCATCGCCTTGGTCTTTCAGCCGCCGCTGCTGCATGATGGTAAAGTGGTTCAGAACCTTGTTCCGCCTGCAAAAGGCAAAAAAGGGGGCCAGACTCAATTGGGTTGCTCCTTAAAGCCCCGGTTCCCCAAGGCACTGTGGTTGGGAGGCAAGGGCCACATGGCACGGGGACTCGCAAGAAACCTGGCTGGAGCCTTAAAGCGCCAGGCAGGGATGCTGCAGTTTATGTTTCTTATGCACATGAAAGATGCTATACAAATTATAAGATACGGGTGGCGCTGTGGTCTAAACCACTGAGCCTCTTGGGCTTACTGATCAGAAGGTCAGCGGTTCAAATCCCCACGGAGGAGTGAGTCCCTGTTGCTCCGTCCCAGCTTCTGCCAACCTAGCAGTTTGAAAGCACACCAGTGCAAGTAGATAAATAGGTACTGCTGTGGCGGGAAGGTAAATGGTGTTTCTGTGCGCTGCTCTGGGTTCAGTCATGGTGTTCTGTTGCGCCAGAAGCGGTTTAGTCCTGCTGGCCACATGACCCAGAAAGCTGTCCGCGGACAAACGCCGGCGCCCTTGGCCTGAAGCAAGATGAGCACTGCAACTCCATAGTCGCCTTTGACTGGACTTAACCATCCAGGGGTCCTTTACCTTTTTACCTTATAAGGGGAACAGAAGCACTGGACCCAAGGTGAGAGACATCGCCACACCCTGGAAGCTTCCTAAAGATCTCTCCACTAGGCCAAGAGAAGGCTGGGAGATACCAGCTTTTCAACATTGCAATGTATTACTAGCCAAACACTGTGATGTAGTGATACATTGTGATGTTGAAAAGCGGAAGGAGGAACGAGCTACATTGGTCCTGGCCCAGCGAGGCGCCGGTGCAGATGCAGCTTTTTTCTCCCTCCAGACGCCGAGTTCTAGTGGTGGAGGGACTCAGGAGTGGTGGCAGTTTCACTCGCGATAAATAGCTGTCAACTTCCGCATTGAAAAATAAGGGATCAGAAGACTCACCCAGCAGCGTGGCACCGGAAGTCATTTCTGCGCATGTCTGGACATGCGCAGAAGTGACCTCCGGTGCTGGCTCTGCCCATGTCTGGGCAGTGAAAGAAAATCGCTTCTGCGCATCGACTTCCGGTGCCGGCTGCCCATGTCCGCATGTCTGGACACTAAAAATCGCTTCTGTGCATGATTTTCTTTCGGTGCCCAGACACGGGCAGGGCTGCGCGGCACCAGAAACTGGGCATGCGCAGAGGTGATTTTCGGCAGCACTCAGCAAGTGAGCGAGCAGCCAGCTGCCAAGCAAGGCGCTTTACCGGGTGGCGGCTGGCTGCTCGCTCATTGGGGGGGGGGGGGCAAGTGGAGCCTCCCTGGCTAGCAGGGAGGGAGAGGAGCTGCTTCCTTGGAAATCCGGTAAATTTACGGGGTATTTAACAATCCAGGGTCGCGGTGGGAAGCGGATTTAAATCCGGGGGTTTCCTGCCAAAAACAGGAGGGTTGACAGCTATGCACGATATACCACTCAGTGAAGAAGCCATTGCACTCTGGCCTTCAAACTGATCCTGGGCGATGTATCGATACACCACCCAGGCCTAGCAGCTTCTCTAGCTAGCATGGGTAAGATGTACGGGCTGCATTCAACTAACTTGCTGTGCTATCAGAAACCAGCACAATGTGAGATGATAAAAAATAAAAAAATGTTTAAAATAACTTTTGCTAAGAAACCAGAAGCATTTTTATTAGGAATTACAGGTACCAACACCCCAAAGGACCAGAAAAGACTTTTTATGTACGGAACAACTAGCCCAGAGATGGTCCAAAGAAGACAAGGAATGGCAAAGAAGACAAGGAGACGAATGGCAAACCAAGCTGATGGACTATGCCGAAATGGTAAAGCTGACTGGAAAACTCAGGAGCCAAGAGGACAAAAACTTTACAAAAGAATGGGGAAAATATATAAGTTATCTAAGAGACCACTGTAAGCAGATGGAAACATGGGCAGGATTTTGACTTCACTTGTAGTGTAATAATTACTATGGACAATATGAATTGATATAAAAGTTAGAATTTGGAAGAAGATGCAGTTTTAAATGTTTAAAATGGGATTCCATGGGGTGGGGGTGGGTGGGAAGCCCGGAGATTTGCCGAAATATCTGTATATGGATATATGTTTGGATTTTTATAATTCTGTATTGGTAAAATCAAATAAAAATGATTTCAAAAAGGAAGGAAGAAAAAGAAACCAGCACAATGATTCCTGCTAGCTCAAGAGGACTCTCCTGCCACCGTGCACTGCCCAAATCTGCAGCTGCTGGGTGACCTTGGGCTAGTCACACTTCTCTGAAGTCTCTCAGCCTCACTCACCTCACAGAGTGTTTGTTGCGGGGGAGGAAGGGAAAGGAGAATGTTAGCCGCTTTGAGACTCCTTAGGGTAGTGATAAAGCGGGATATCAAATCCTAACTCTTCTTCTCTTCTTCTTCTCTGGAGGGTCAGGAGAACCCCACAGAACAGTGTACCGGTGGGGAGGAGATGGGGGATCATTCCACCAGGCAGGCAGAGATGCATGAGCTGATGGAACAATCTCTTTACGTTGAATTCCACCCCATGCGTTGTAGTCTACTAGCTTTCACTAGGAATCGACCCCATGAAATTAACAGCCGTGCCTCATTCAGGCCCACCGAAGTCCCTCGGCTCACCTTTCCCACTCCTCCTCAGCTTCCTCTGCAGTCAATGTGCGGTGCTTGGCAATGGGTGTGAAGTTGTACCAGTTGTTGACTGGGAAGGCTTCAAAGGCGCCGTCTGGACACTGGGTGAAGATGTAGTAGGTGGTGTTTTCGGTCACCCCACCCTTCTTCACACCTTTGAACCTGAGCAAAAAGAAGCAGCATGAAGTGTGAAGCAGCAAGCACTCTTAGTACGCCAAAGGTTTTAATGTTAGGGATTCGGTTCCAGAAAGGAGCAAGGCAAGATCAGGGGAAGACACGCCTCTTAAGACTCTGGTGTCAGCTAGAGATATGATTGAAACACTAAATCTGTTGAGTTTTTGAGAACCTCAAGAATTTTAGTTTCTGCTTAAATAAAGCTGTATTGTTATTATTAAATCCTCCACTTGTCGTAGTTCTTAAAACTAGAAAATCACAGGTTCTGGATGTAGGAACAGTTTAGCTCCCTGCTATATATGTATTTTAAATTCCATATTATGCATTTCCTTCCCCTCCCCTCGTCCCACAAGTCTGGAATCAGACGATTCATAGGATAAAAAAATATTTAACTGTCCAAAAATCACAGAAGGCGCACATATGGGTTATAGCCTAACTTTCTAATTTTGAGACTTAAGTTTTCCCAGTTGCAAATGTTTAACTAGAGCAGGCATCACCAAACACCAGATGTTTTGGACTACAATTCCCATCTTCCCCGGCCACTGGTCCTGTTAGCTAAGGATCATGGGAGTTGTAGGCCAAAACATCTGGAGGGCAGCAGTTTGGAGATGCCTGAACTAGAGCTTTCTAGATGTCAAAGTTGCTCCATCCCCTACTCATGAAGCGGGAGAGGTTCATCACATGCTGCAATTCTAGACTTTACCGAGTGCAAGCAAACTGAAGCAAGCCCAAACTCCCAAACTGAGCTGTGAATCAAAATTCTACTGGGCAAAAAGCACCATCACCCACTCACTTGCGCCCAGTCTTGCCATTGACTTTCAGGATCCAGGGCTGGTCTTCAAGCTTGAACTCCTTCAAGATGATGCCATATTTCTTGCGCCGCGCCTCCTCACGCAGCTTGCGGTTGAACTCGCTGCCAGCTCCTGACTCCGGCATCTCTTCTTCCTGGTAGATCTTCTTGTTGCTGAGATCTCGCTCCATCTTTGCCTGTATGGAGGAGCAGAAAAGGGCCAAGGACAAACCATATTGTGTTGTCTCTAAGAAAGAGGCAGGGATGAATTTGCTCTTAAGCAGCTCCAATTCATTACTAAAGGTCTGCTAGCAAAAAGTATGGATTCCAATTAAATACAGTCGTCCCTCGGAAGTCAAACAGAATCTGTTCCGGAAGTCCGTTCGACTTCCAAAATGCTCAGAAACCAAAGCTCCTGCAGCCAATCGGAAGCAGCGGAAGCTCCGGCAGACATTTGGCTTCCAAAAATAGTTCAGAAACTGGAAAAGTCACTTACAGGTTTGTGGCATTCGGGAGCCAAAAAGTCCGAGAACTAAGCAGTTTGGAAACCAAGGTACTACCGTACCCATTGCCATGTACCCATTGCTACTGTTTCTTGACCACATAAAGTTCCTGCTTTCTATTCAGCTGCAGCCACATTATCGTGACAACCAGGATGAGGGTTTGAAAGAAAGCAGAGCAGCAACAGTGGAGAAGATAGAGAAGCCCACAAGGGTCACGAAGGCCAAGCAGCTCTTTACTGATGACATAAAGGTAAAGGGACCCCTGAACATTAGGTCCAGTTGTGACCGACTCTGGGGTTGCGGCGCTCATCTCGCG
The DNA here is from genome assembly GCF_963506605.1 of Zootoca vivipara. NCBI lineage: Eukaryota > Metazoa > Chordata > Lepidosauria > Squamata > Lacertidae > Zootoca > Zootoca vivipara. The sequence goes on along the minus strand of NC_083291.1, from coordinate 34,597,822 downwards.
TTATTGGCCGAAGGAGCCAACGGACAGCTTCCAGGTCATGTGGCCAGCATGACTAAGCCGCTTCTGGCAAACCAGAGCAGCGCACGGAAACACCATTCACCTTCCCGCTGGAGCGGTACCTATTTATCTACTTGCACTTTGATGTGCTTTCGAACTACTAGGTTGGCAAGAGCAGGGACCAAGCAACAGGAGCTCACCCCGTCATGGGGATTTGAACTACCGACCTTCTGATCAGTAAGCCCCAGGCTCTGTGGTTTAACCCACAGCGCCACCCGCTGTGATGATATAGGTATGTGTAAAGCCAAGACTTTATGTATGTGTAAAGCCAAGACTTTATGCATGTGTAAAGCCAAGACTTTAGTATGGACCCAGACGAAGGCCTGTTCCCACTGAGGCTGTAAGCCTGCATGTAGACTGTTACACTGCCATAGGGGAGCATTCAATCATATGAGCTCCCATCACTAGTCTGAAGCATCACAGCCAAGACACAGGCTTCCTGCCTCAGGAAGACCTAGACCTTAGCTATGCTGAACAGGTTAGCCCAGTGGAGGTGTGAACTAGGAGGTCCTCACAAGCTGATTCACTAGCAGAGATTCTCCTACGGCTCATATTTCAGGGAGATTGTAGCAGTTTGTTGAGATGGGGAGGTCGTCCCTTTGCCAGCAATAAACACTGTATCTAGGAATGCTTTAGAGATAACCAGTACCTCTGTGCTGAGATAATAATTCTCATCCTTTACAAATGCTTCCAAAGAGGCCCGCAAACCCAAACATAAAGAATAATACAGTTTACAACAATATTGTACTAAATCTTCCAACAGTAGGGAACACCCGGATAAAATAGATACACACTGAACAAAAACTATTTGTATAAAGCCTTGCGAAAGGTCTCTTTGCCAGGGTTTTTTAAAAAGTGGAGAAATGTCTGAGTTCTCCAGAGAGAGCATTCAAAAAGTGTGGGGCCACCACTGAAAGGTCCATGTCTCTAGTACCCAGTAAGCTAGAGAGCAGGGCTTACTTAAGAGGCTGAGTTTAAGGCCCTGGGGTTGTATGGACACAAACAATCCTTCACATAAGCCAGCCCAAGGTAGTTATGGGAAGTGCTCAATATGGAACATTCAATCGGCTGCTGCCTGGCTTGGTGACTGAAACCTTCAGCCGCAAGGATGCTACTAGCCCAGAGAGGGAAAGAAGGAGGCGTCCCTACCAGTGAGGAATGGCAAACTAAGCTGTTGGATTACGCCGAAATGGCGAAACTGATCGGAAAGCTCAGGAACCAAGATGACAAAAACTTCAGGAAAGAATGGGAATATAACTTATTGAGGAGACTGCTGTAAGCAGATGAAAACAATAGCAGGATTTTGACAACACTTGAAATGTCACAAACACTACGGACAATATGGACAGATTCAAAATATAATTACGAAATAATATGCAGTCGAAAATGTTGACAATAGGGACCCAAGGAGGGGATGGTGGGAAGTCTCGAGATTCAGAGGAATCTGGATATATGGATATGGATTTGGTACTGTTTTAACTCTTTATTTATAAAAATGATTTCAAAAAAAGAAAAAAAAGAAAGCTTCAGCAGCCTGAGTGCAGAGTCTTACCTGGTGCCAAGTTGCAAAGTTCACCTTGTCAGCAGCATTGAATGCCATGATGTTGTATTTTTTGGAGGTGTTTCTGTGGAGAAAGGAAACAGAAATAAGTCAGATCACTGCCCAGCATCACAGGTTGGAACCGAGTGGGAATGCTCCACCCAAAGAACCCCTTTTTCTTCTGGTCTAAGGGGAAGCCCACCCCTGTCCCCTGCAGAGAAGCATGAAGCCCGCCTGCAGCTCAGTGCTACCAAGAGCCACATTTCAATGTATGCATATCTACAGCAGGCTCAGAATACCCACTTAAGGCTTTGCTTCACTGGGTAGACATTAAAATCTAACAACCCGACCACAATGCACAAAGCCCTATGCGGCTTGGGACCCTTGTACCTATGGGACCGCCTCTCCTGGTATGCCCTGCGGAGGACCTTAAGGTCCACAAACAACAATATTCTGGAGATCCCGAGCCATAAGATGGCTAGATTGGCCTCTACTAGAGCCAGGGCCTTTTCAGTACTGGCCCCAACTTGGTGGAACGCTCTTTCCCAGGAGACCAGGGCCCTGTGGGATTTGTCATCTTTCTGCAGGGCCTGCAAGACAGAGCTGTTCCGCCTGGCCTTTGGGTTAGACTCAGCTTGACCCCAGTGTTTTTCCTCCCTCATGGCTTGGATTTATGGAATACTTGAAATGAGGCTGCACTTTAAATTTTAACATTGCATTTTCATCTGTATTTTAATTAATTGTTTTTATGTTTTATTGTAATTCTGTTGGTGTCAGCCGCCCTGAGCCCGGTTTTTGACTGGGGAGGGCGGGGTATAAATAAAAAATTATTATTATTATTATTATTATTATTATTATTATTATTATTATTAAAGGCTGGTATGTTCAAATGGTGCACCTGCCTGGGTTAGAGGAGGAAAAACTATCACATGAAGGAGATTCAACCACAACACCAGAACATCTGAAGAAAGAAAGCAGGAAAAAGGATTACACTTACTTGGGAACACGGACCACATATTCAGTTGCTGTCTGACTGCTGGTCCCCTACAAAAAAAAGCAACAGAGACAGCGTTTGAAACTCCCATTGTTCTAGGCACATTTTGCAACAGAGAATTTCATTAGCGCGAGCAGTTTCTGAGCTCTGGGCACAGTACTGCGCCTAAGATTTCGGATTAAAACTGCAGAGTGGAAGGAAAGGAGGACCTTTTTCTGCCTCCCCACTTCCAGCTACTCTCTGAAGACCGGAGAAGAGACCCTCTTAAGAATATTAGGGGGGTGGGCAGGGGAAGGACCAGACCATGTGAAAAATGAACATAATATTTTAGCTGCAGTTCGTTCATTTTCAGCTTTGAATTCTTGTTATAAAAAAGTGTGCCTAGACATTCCGCTGTTGCTCCCACAACCTAGGTTTTTAAGGTAGCATTTCATATCTCAGTTTCTAACACTGCTCACTAATCTGGCTGGTGTCCTGAAGCTGTGGCAGCAAAAGCGGTAGGGGGGCAGGCAGGAAATAGCCGACCATGCCTTTTCAGTTTGGGATGGCGAAAAATTAGTGGGGATTCCCAGAACTGATCCAGTACTGAAACAGGATGAGACCCAAAGATCAGGTGCAATTCAGACAACTCTTGGCCTCCATCCCAGAATGACAGCTCACCAAAGAAGTCATTCCTGGACGTGCTTCGCAGGTATCCAGCCAAGCCTCTCCAAAAGCACGTCTGAGGAAGAAAGAGAATGGAAGAGTTAGTCCCACATGGAGGAATAGAAGAATTGGGGGAGACGTTGGATGACGGGCTGGAGAGAGAGAGGGCTGCCACTTTCTGCTTTCAAGAATCCTTGGCACCTCACGGTGTCCCTTAGGATGTGTGCAGGGTGCCTTTATCTCCAAGCAGGGTTGTCCCCACCCACCGTAACAGGGCAGAGTATTTCTGATCATGCACAGAGGGCCTTTTCCTTTCTGCCAGGAAGCTGCTTAAAAATAAAAATAAAGCATCAGAAAGATACAGAAAGTCTGGAATGTAGGGGCAAGGTTGAGAAAGAACGGAGTGACTTTGGAAGTGCCTTGGAGGGGAGGAAGGGGGAAAAGAGGCTGGCTGGCGGGAGGGCCGTGTGAACCTGCCTGCACACGTGTCTCTCTCGTTAAAGCTGACAGTTATTTTCCCGTAGGCCAGGGAAATGGAGGATACTAGGCCAGGGTCCACAAAGCGTGGCATCTTAAACTTATTGTGTAACTCAGGCTGTTGGTCCAGTAATCAGCAACAGGAGAAAAAAAACTGCGCCTGGAATCCATCACGACAGAAGTCTGATGATCGTCAGCCAGAACTCTGCTACCACTGTCAATAATTCGGCCGTCCCGGGGGCCAGTTGGTCCCACAGGTCAAATATGTGATTGCTCTCACAAACGTGATGAACAACACACAAGTCAGTAAATAAGGCTAAACTGCTTTATTTACATATAAACAAACCGGGAGCTCTACATCATGGCCAGTAAAGAGAAAGAACAAAGGAAAACAACAGTCCCACGTAAACATCCTGTCTACGTCACTTCCACTCTGTGGGAATAAAAACACACAGAGTCATATGATACACAATAACCCTATGACTGCAGACGGGGAATGAATCCTAACAGTGTGAACCTGCCTGCGCACGTGTCTCTCTCATTAAAGCTGACAGTTATTTTCCCGTAGGCCAGGGAAATGGAGGATACTAGGCCACGGTCCACAAGGGGTTGCAGCTTAAACTTGTTGTGTAACAGTGTGTGTGGAGGGGAAAGCGGTGGCAGCAGTCATGAGGGCATTAAACCTAATGGCCTGTCTCTGAGATGTCCAAGTACGGTAAGTGGATGTTCCATTTGCAAAATGCACCCAATATGCCTTTTTGGGCAGAAAGTAACAGTTGATACTGTGTGGGTCCTTGTTGCTTTTACGTGCTCTCCTGACCCCGTTCCTTTATAGAGGGGTAGGGTGGATCTTGCAAACCTATTCTTTAGGCGCGCGCGCGCGCACACACACACACACACAAAAGACAAAACAAAAACCATGACTATTTGAAGCGATTTAAATGTGTACTGCAGATGAGGCGTCAAACCCCTGCTCTTTAGTGGACCATCTGCCAACATGCAGCAGTCTAGCAAGCTACTCGCTTACACAAAACTGTCACAATTGTAAATTTACTTTCAACCTGATCCTTTGAAAACGGAAAGAAGTCCCAGTTAGTTCAGCTGAATTTACTTTCAAATAAGTAGGCAGAAGATTGAAGCTTTAAGATGGTTGCTCTTTTTTATTTATTTAACTTGATGCACTATATTGTATAAAGGACAGACCCCCCAAACCCTGTAGTGGAGTACAACACCCCAGTGGAGAGCTTTCTAAACTGTGTATCGCGACGCATTAGTGTGCCGGCTGCAGTGTGTGGGTGCATCACGCAAACGCGCCCCGCACTCTTCCCAGGGCTGGAAAGGGGTTAGTTTAACTTCCGGTTTGGTAGCAAAAGTGAATTACCGTGTTGCGAAATGATGCATGTCTAAATGTGTCGCCAGCATGAAAAGTTTGGAAAGCTCTGCCCCAGTGGTTGGATGAACTTGCCTGACTATGATGCATGAGTATGTGTGAGAATGAATTGACATTAACAGCTACATGGAAAGGGATGTTGTGAAGGCAAAGCTCTGTGAGGAAGAGAAACAGAATTTGTTGCTACCTCTACCCCATACACACAGGATAGCTCAGTGGGTTAGAGCGTGGTGCTGATGACGTCAAGGTTGCAGGTTCGATCCCCCGTATAAGACAGCTGCCTATTCCTGCATTGCAGGGGGTTGAGCTAGATCAGGCATGGCCCAACAGGTAGATCATGATCTACCGGTAGATCACTGGACGTCTGTGGTAGATCAGTGGCAGATCTCTGGCTCCCCCCACAAAAGCTCAACAGCTTTGAGCTGAACCCACCCAAAACGGGGTAGATCACTGCCAGATTTTAATTCAGAAAGTAGATCTCAGCCTCTGTGCTAGATGATCCTCAGGGACCCTTCCCACTCTAGAATTCTATGGTGGTGGTTTTTATGCTGGTATTTTCTGTGAACAGCCCTGAGACATCTGGGTATAGGGCAGTACATAAATTCAACAAATAATAAAATAATAATAATAATAATTCTATGAGCCACATATGGGATGTACACAGGCCCCTCTCCTTTGGGGGGTAATTCAGCAGTAATTCAGCAGGTGGGGAGATTGTGAGTCATTGAAGCTAAAGTGCATTTGCTAACTTAGGTAAAGGGGCCCCTGACCATCAGGTCCAGTCGTGTCCGATTATGGGGTTGCGGTGCTCATCTCGCTCTATAGGCCGAGGGAGCCGGCGTTTGTCCGCAGATAACTTCCGGGTCATGTGGACAGCATGACAAAGCTGCTTCTGACGAACCAGAGCAGTGCACGGAAACACCGTTTACCTCCCCGCCGGAGCGGTCCCTATTTATCTACTTGCACTTTGATGTGCTTTCGAACTGCTAGGTGGGCAGGAGCTGGGACCGAGCAACGGGAGCTCACCCCGTCACAGGGATTTGAACCGCCGACCTTCTGATCAGCAAGCCCTAGACCAGGCATCCCCAAACTGTGGCCCTCCAGGTGTTTTGGCCTACAACTCCCATGATCCCTAGCTAACAGGACCAGTGGTCAGGAATGATGGGAATTGTAGTCCAAAACATCTGGAGGGCCGAAGTTTGGGGATGCCTGCCCTAGACTCTGTGGTTTAACCCACAGCGCCACCTGGGTCCCTCTAACTTAGATCCGTACATTTCATTGGGCATGGCCAGCATTAGAAACAACCCATTATAATGGGATGCTCTGAAGTCATTGCAACACAGGGTCCTGTCCTTTGCCATCAAAAGTGGCAACCCTAAGCCAGTCCCTACAGAAGGAAGAAGCCTCCGCCAAAAAAGACGAAGAACATTGGCAAACTAAATAATTGAACTATGAAGGACAAAATAGACAATTTGAAACCCAAGAAACAAAGAGGACTTTGAGTTGTTTTTTGTTTTTATTTTTCTTAAAAGGGGCAAAAGTTTAATGCATATCTTTTAAACTTTGTGTATAGACTTCTACATTAGTATAACTTTAAAAACTCTCTTGTAATAAGATGAAGGTTTTAAAATTGGTTTGTTAAGAATGTAAGGTTCTATGGACATGCGTGAACAAGCATAAAACAATGGAATCAAGAGGGGGGAGTGAAGGGAAGTCAAGCAAAAATAATGGTTAAAAAAATTATTTATGTTGGTTTTTTTCTTGTTTTCTAATGATTTTGTATTGTTGTCTTCTTTTTTAAATTTTCGCGTTGGGGTTTTGGGCTGGAGGACGAACCTGTGAATCCCATGCAAGGACTGAACCGGCGGGGGGGCACCCGGACTCCTGGGTCCCTTCCAGGGAATGGGGGTGGGGCAGACCGGGGAGCTTCCGTGGCAGCACTTGCTGGAGTACCGTATTTACGCTCACACCCCGCACCCGCCTCCCTCCCCGCTCCTTCCTCGCCCGACACGCAGCCTCACCTGCCGGGCAGCAGCAACACACCGGACTCCTGCGCTTTCCCGGCCGTCGCCACCCACGCATGCGCGAGGACCAAGGGAGGCGTCTCCGTGGCTCCATAGTCCATTGACACTTCCGGTACCCGTGTGCCAAACTCATTGGCACCCGCCATGTGAGGGGCGTAGGAACTAAAAAACGCGGTGGGAGGGTGGGTTTTTTATTTTTATTTGGATTCAGGAAGGTCTGACGCAGTCGAAATAAATAAATTAATTAAAAAGAGATAGTCTATAAGGTGCTACTGGACAATTTTTTAATTTTTTCCCGACTGCTAGTTCTGGGCTTCTACTAGATGACCATGTGCACATTTTCTAGGCTCATCTCCAAAGAAAGGGAGCCCGTGACTGTTCCTTTAAACAACACACACACGACGGATTTCTGCATACGATACTTGCCCTGCTTTTTGCGTTGCGTCCTAATCGGAACCTTAAGTCGCGGTTGCGTGGAGCTTTGTGACCGCGACCACACCCGCCGGTTAAACTGAGCATGCGCAGAAGGGCCAGTTCCCTTTTACCGGAAGTGGGGAGTCCGAACCGGTTGCTGTGGAAACCGCGCCCATCGGAAGGGGCGTGACGTAAATTAGCACCTCCTCTCGCCTTAAAAGGCAATCCTGTGACGCGCCGTGACGCTAAGAATGCGGGCTAAATCTATCAAGGTTGCAGATGAATGCGGATTAATGTCGCGTTTATTGGCCTGTCAGAGGAAAGAGCTTTGCACCTTCTTCATAGACAGTCAGGTGTTCGCAACTGCTGTTTAGTTTTTAAATTTCATTTTAAAAAATCCCTGTTCTCCAAGGCCACGGCGGCATAAAAGGGGATATATGGGGATTACCCTGTTCTATCATCATCATAACCCTGTAGGGTAGGCTGCGGACGCACGCGCGCGCACACAAATGAGTGAATAGCACAAAATCTCGTGTTCAGAGACCTGAACCCTGGTCTCTCAGTCAGACATTATTTTAATCACTCCACCACAGTTGTCTGCAGTGCTTTTTTTTTCTGGGGGGACGCATACCCTGAAACATTTTGTGAATCAAGTTTGGCCTCATTGAAGGGTATTTCAATATGAGTAGGAAAATGAGAGTACCCCTAAACATTTTTAAGGAAAAAAGCACTGGTTGTCTGTATAACTGTGCCTCTTTCGCTGGAGAGCCAAACAACACATTTAACATTTGTTGTTGTTTAGTCGTTTAGTCGTGTCCGACTCTACGTGACCCCATGGACCAGAGCACGCCAGGCACTCCTGTTTTCCACTGCCTCCCGCAGTTTGGTCAAACTCATGTTCGCAGCTTTGAGAACACTGTCCAACCAGCTCATCCTCTATCGTCCCCTTCTCCTTGTGTCCTCAATCTTTCCCAACATCAGGGTCTTTTCCAGGGAGTCTTCTCTTCTCATGAGGTGGCCCAAGTATTGGAGCCTCAGCTTCACGATCTGTCCTTCCAGTGAGCGCTCAGGGCTGATTTCCTTCAGAATGGATAGGTTTGATCTTCTTACAGTCCATGGGACTCTCAAGAGTCTCCTCCAGCACCATAATTCAAAAGCATCAATTCTTTGGCGATTACCTATGGTAAATGTTGAAACGCAAGTGTCTTGATGGTGGGCAACTGCGTTTTGAAGCAGTTTCAGGTTTGTCAGCAGTTAGGTCTATGCTGGTGTGAAGCAGCTTGTTCTTTTTTATTTCTTTTGTGTGTCCGATGTAATTGCAAAAGCAGATACAGTACGTACAGTATTATCCTATCTTCATCTGGCCCACAGGAAAACCATGCAGAGAACTCCTGCCATGGACATGTTTGTGTGCATCTCTGTGCAAAGGTGGGATGTTCCCACTGCACCTCTACCCAAAGCCAGAGCCAGGTGGATGATAAAGGCTTTGTGTGATCTTTGGTGACCAGCACCATTCTAGGGTAGTGGTGGGGCATCTCCTGCCCCTGGGCCTGATTAGGCTCACCAAGTCTCCCTCCCCCCCAATTTGGTCAATGAGTCAATTTTGGAAAGCCACACACACCTGCCCAATAGCTGATCGTTGTTGTTGTTTAGTCGTTTAGTCATGTCCGATTCTATGTGACCCCATGGACCAGAGCACGCCAGGCACCCCTGTCTTCCACTGCCTCCCGCAGTTTGGTCAGACTCATGTTGGTACGGTGCCAACCAGCAGAGTTCTGTGCATCGTACATCATCATGGCTGGCCTGAAAGCCCCGTGCAAAAGGCTGTGTCTAGTCAGCTGATCGCCTAGTCTTGTGGGACACCAGGCTCCACAAGCTGTGATTGTCAGGGCTTGAGAAGTCTGGTCTGGCACAGTGCTTTGCAGATCCTGAGCTTAGCAAACTGGGTTTAGAAGAACTTCTATAGGAAGAGAGTACTGAGGACTGAATAATTTTTAAGCAGCCTGATGTAAGAGGATCCAAAAGCTGTAGACAAGAAACAGCTGAGGGAGGCCAAAGCTTAGACTACTTCCATACTCACCCTGTGGCACTTGACTTGTTCTGCAATGCAATAATAGCAATTGTCAGGATGCAGCCTTCAGTAGCCTACTCCCCCCCCCCATCCCCCGTGGGAGTTACAATCAAGAAAAGGAGACAGGTACTTCCTTTTCTGCTAGCCACCTTCAATTATATCAGATGGTTTATTTTATTCAGTATCAAACTGAACACTAAGTCCAGATATGAATGAAATGCCAGTTTCTCAGTTTGCCTCCAATCCTTCTGCCCATCTGTTCTCTGCCCCCCTACCAAAGTAGTTCAGTCTAGTTGCCCCAGTTTTGCTTGCCATAAAATCTATGACATCACATGTCTGTGACATCAGAAAGACAGCTCAGGGGAGTCACAGATCAGTTCAGCTGAAATGGCCAAATTATTTTTTTACAGGAATTTGAAGGTTGTGGGGACCAGTACCTGCAGATCCCTGGATGCGCACAGGGATGGGGATTTGCCAGGGCAGCCTTCCAGAATCCACCAAGCCCTTGAAACGTGAACTACAAGGTAACTGATTGCATTTATTTCTGTTTTGTGCATTCTGCAGCGTTCCAGTCAATAGATTTCCCTTAGGTTTTACTCCCAGGTCTGGGACAGAGAAAGGCATCCACTTCAAGCCCTGCCCAGGGCACAAACCATCAGAAAGTTCTGAACAAGTTGCAGAAGAATGAACATAAGAATTCTGGTTCACCCAACAGGGTTTGCACAAGAGAATTAATTCTGCAGTGGATAGTGCCCTGTGGACTAGACCTGTCTCCCATTCCATTACCCTGCAGCCATCATTTTGCTGCCTGGTGCAGTTTTTGCTCCACTTGTGGTAGAGTTTACCTGTCCCTATTCACAAACCAAAGTGGTGCTCTTGCATTGCTAGTTTCAGTGGGGGCTGCTAAGGAGAACGGACTGGTAGCTTGTGGCCCATATTAATTAGCAATCAATTTGGATTTTTGGCCTCTGGCACTCAATTGTTTTGGACAGCCCAACAGAAACTTGCCCTTACCAACCTACCAATTGAGATACATGCTGGGGGTTCAAACAGGTGTCTAATGAGGCAGAGGAGGCAGTACCAAAACCGGCAGACTAGCAGCTCCTGAGGATGTCATTGCTTCCATGAGATTGAAGACCACTCTCTTATTTATTTCATAACATTGGCACCATCTACCAGTAAGGTCTTCACAGTAATGTACCATCTGCACTCGGCCGTAACATTGCCCATAAATAGGTATATATCAATAGTATATTTGGAAAACAAAAAGGTCTGCAACACAAAAATGTTGAACCTGTGTTTAATGCCTTGAAACCATTCAAAATGTCCCACCTGAGGTGGCCATCCCCACGCTGCTTATTGGAAGGGCTGCCTCAACCCCAGATTGCAGTGATTTAATTCTTGCACCTTATTGCTAAGTAGAAAGTTCCCTTTCTTATACCTCACATTCTTTCACTGCAGAGAAGCTGCAGAGTTCCATCATCATTTTTATGGTAGGCGGTCCAGGTTGCGGCAAGCATATACATGGTCACAGGCTCGCCAGCAAGTATGATTTCTACCACGTTGGCATCGGAGAGCTGCTGCGAGCGGAAGCCAGCAGGCCTACCCGGAAAGGCAAGACCATTAGGGACATCCTACTGAAAGGGGCTCTGGTGCCCTCGGTAAGAAACCCTCACACCTGCCACCTGCAGAACCCCTTTCCATTAGATTAGATAAGCACTGTGTATGTTGTGTTTCGGATAATAAAACCTTCAGAGGAGAAACAGAAGAATCTATATGGCCCAGTCACAGCCATACAGAAATACTCAATGTAAGTATTAAAAAAGTAACATGCTTGGAGTAGACTGCTCCATGCAATAAGGGACCCTGCTTTATAAGGGTCCTGGGCTGCAAGGAAGGTTCTGCCTGCATCCAAAGAAACTTATGTAGAAGCCTTGGCAAGGGCAATAAGATTGTTGCTCTTCTGCCTCTCCTGCGGTCTTCCTGAAGGCATCTGGTTGGCCAGAGTGTGAGACAGGATGCTGAACTACCTCCATGTTCCACCTGCATTCCTACAGCACTGGGAACACCACCTGATCAGTTCCGTGGCCACTCTTTTGGCTGGTCTTCTGAATAGCAAGAGCAGAAGAGAGTCTTGATTGTGGCGCAAACTGGAACAGAAGTATTGTTCTTTCAAGGGGGAGCCGCCACCACCTGAACACAACTGCAGCCGGTCTCTCTTTCTCTCTCTCGCTCACGTATTTTAATTCTCCCTTTCTGAAAGCAACAGTGAAAATCACACTGAATCCAGGGCTTGGTTGCCTTGGTAAGCTCAGACCAGTTTCCTGAATTTGCCCACAGTTAGTGTTGGCTAACTGTTGGGACGCGGGTGACGCTGTGGGTTAAACCACAGAACCTAGGGCTTGCTGATCAGAAGGTCGGTGGTTCGAATCCCCATTATGGGGTGAGCTCCTGTTGCTCGGTCCCAGCTCCTGCCAACCTAGCAGTTCGAAAGCACGTCAAAGTGCAAGTAGATAAATAGGTACCGCTACAGCGGGAAGGTAAACGGCGTTTCCATGCGCTGTTCTGGTTCGCCAAAGCGGCTTTGTCATGCTGGCCACATGACCCAGAAGCTGTATGCCGGCTCCCTCGGCCAGTAAAGTGAGATGAGCGCCGCAACCCCAGAGTTGTCCGCAACTGGACCTAACAGTCAGGGTTCCCTTTACCTTTACTAGGTAAAGGGACCCCTGACCATTAGGTCCAGTTGTGACTGACTCTGGGGTTGCGGCGCTCATCTCGCGTTATTGGCTGAGGGTGCCGGTGTACACTTCCAGGTCATGTGGCCAGCATGACAAAGCCGCTTCTGGTGAACCAGAGCAACACACAGAAACGCCGTTTACCTTCCCGCTGTAGCGGTACCTATTTATCTACAGGAATTCAAACCGCCGACCTTCTGATCGACAAGCCCTAGGCTCTGTGGTTTAACCCACAGCGCCACCCGCATCCCATTACTTATACTAGTGTTGGCTAAATGTTTATGGCTACTGCTGATGGTTTGCTTGCACAGTACTTTACAAACAGGCCGCCTGCTGCGATGCGGTCTAATCTATTATAGTGGGAAACTGCTCCCATAGGTTAGTTCTTTCTGGACTGAAACCTAAAACGCTCTTTACAGGGACTTGAATATGGCCAGAGATTGAGGCCCTCAGAGGACATCAGAAAGGTGGATGAAACAGCGCTAGCTTGGGTGGTTTATAGTTGTATTTATCTGGTGTAAGAAAGCTCTTTGACGATGGGAGATGCCTGTCTCTCCAGGGCTACATCTTGAAACTGCTTACTGACAACATGCTAAAAGCCGAAAACGTCAAAGGATTCTTTGTTGAAGGCTTCCCCCGGGAAATCCATCAGGCCAAGCTATTTGAGAAAGTGGTGAGTGTGGCTTCTGAGTGGGAGGTGAAAGGGAAAGAGAGGCTTGACCTGTGTCAAGGAAGGAAATGGTCCAGAGGCTCTCAGGTTGAAATGTGCAACATCAAATGGGTAACTTGTGGGTTGGCAAGGAATACATTCCCAATAGTCCAGTGGCTGACTGGTTGCATGCCAGATCTTTGGGTTCTGTTTCCTACTCGAAGAGGGCTGGGGGGAAACAGTTCGGCATAGATAGCAGAGATGCAAGAATCCTGTGCTTGTAACTGTTTTGTTGGGTCAGAAGCTAAATTAAAAGCTGGTTGGAAAGCAACAATGCAAATCCCTAGTCAGGTGATGCTGTGAAAATCAAGTAAAGTCAAACCTTGGTTTGTTGAACGTAATCCGTTCCAGAAGCCCATTCCGAAACATTCAACAACCAAGGCGCGGCTTCCGATTGGCTGCAAGAGCTTCTTGCACTCAAGCGGAAGCTGCGTTGGATGTTCGGCTTCCGAAAACCGTTTGAAAACCGGAACACTTACTTCCGGGTTTTCGGCGTTCAGGAGCCGAACACCGTTCAACATTGGAGGCATTCGGGAACTGAGGTTTGACTGCATAGCTCAAAGGGTCTGGTTCTTTTTGCCTGGGTTTAATAATAATAATAATAATAATAATAATAATAATAATAATAATAATAATATATTATTTATACCCCGCCCATCTGGCTGGGTTTCCCCAGCCACTCTGGGCGGCTTCCAACAGAAAAATAAAACACAGTAATCCATTAAACATTAAAAGCCTCCCTGAACAGGGCTGCCTTCAGATGTCTTCTAAAAGTCTGGTAGTTGTTTTCCTCTTTGACATCTGTTGGGAGGGTGTTCCACAGGGCAGGCGCCACCACCAAGAAGGCCCTCTGCCTAGTTCCCTGCAACTTGGCTTCTTGCAACGAGGGAACCGCCAGAAGGCCCTTGGTGCTGGACCTCAGTGTCCGGGCAGAATGATGGAGGTGGAGACGCTCCTTCAGGTATACTGGACCGAGGCCATTTAGGGCTTTAAAGGTCAGCACCAACACTTTGAATTGTGCTCGGAAACGTACTTTGTTTTTCAGCTCTCTCACAGGTCTTTATAATTTGGGCAATACTTACTACTGTTTGCGAGAGGCGTTCTATCCCTGTCACTGCAAGCTCAGAGAAGGAACTGTACCTCTAAAATATTCTGAGCTGAGAAGTACTAACCTTTAAGACCAGCATGTTGTCACGTAGAACAGTGGTCCTCAACCCCCAGGCCACGGATTGGTACCGGTCCGTGGATCAATTGGCACCGGGCCGCCCAAGGAACATTAAATACAATTAAAATTATTAAATCAAAACAATCTAAATAAAATATGAGCTTTCGTGTGCATGCACACTTCTTCAGATACAATGTGCATGCACATGAAAGCTCATACCTATGACAAATTTAGTTGGTCTCTAATGTGTTACTGGAAGTATTTTTTTTATTTTGTTTTGACTGTGTCAGACCAACACGGCTACCTACCTGTAACTAAAAAATATATAAACAATCAACGCCCCCCCCCCTCAGCGGACCGCAGTAAAATGATCAAACATTGACTGGTCCGCAGGCGATAAAAAGGTTGGGGAGCACTGACGTAGAACACCACATTCACAACTGTGTTTTGCCTACAGAAGTTTGCCTATTTCACATCAAATGTTTAGTACAGATTGGGTGGGGGTGTCAGCCAGACCAGCAGCTAACTCCTTACAGCAGGATCTCAGACCACACGCCGTACCGTGCCTTGAAGTAAGGTTGCTTCCAGAGGTTTCATGTGGCACTTCACATGAAATTATGTCCAGATAACAGCACCTGCTTACAAGTCCTCTCCCACCCAGCTCCTGTTGCTGTGCTGCCCAATACTGTGACCTCCCCTTTTTACCTTAGTTATACTGTGACCATGAATCCATCACCTTGTTCCCTAAATCCTATTGGCTTCTATGAGCTTAGGACAGTGGTTCCCAACGAGCTATGCCAGAGGGGTCCGCAAGATGCTATTAGAATAAAAAATATATTAAATATATTTCGTATGATAACAGATTTTTTGCTTTGGCTGCTTCCTGCATGAGCAGAGTCTAGCGCAAAACTAGAATTAGATAGAGGCAGTAGTTCTGCTGTATGCTGTTAGGTGGCGCTTTACAAACACTACTGTTTTGCAAAGAGGCAGCGCGCGCATTCTACTAACGCTCACCTCCCCAAGATGCTTTGCGCGCGTCGGCTTCATTTGTGCGCTACTGCGCAGGTACCCTGTCTTCTCCATTCCCCTCCCTCCTCCCTGGCGCGCGCTGCCTCTTTGCAAAACAGTAGTGTTTGTAAAGCGCCACCTAACAGGGCTCTCTTTTTAATTTTAGGATTAGGAATTAATGGGGGTCCTTGTCACAATAGCGGCTCAATGAGGGGTCCTCGAGAAAATTTTGTTGGGAACCCCTGGCTTAGGAGATTAGATGAATTCATGGTTGGGGCCTATCAATGACTAATAAATGATGGCTAAATGGAATTTCACAGAGGCAGTATACTGGGGGAGGATAACAGCAGGGAGAGCTGTTGCCTTCATATACAGTGGTACCTCGGGTTGAGTACCCAATCCATTCCAGGGTGCCGTTCGCGCCCCAAAAAGTACTCAACCCGAGCAGCACTTTAGCACATGCGCAAAGCACCGATAGTGCTTCTGCGCACGCGCAAAGCGTGAATGCTTATGTGCATGCGTGCACAGAGGAGAAGCCGGAAGTAAACACTTTCGGGTACGCAACCTGCAGCGTACGCAACCAGAGGTATGACTGTACTCCACTTTTGGGCTTTTACAAGCATCTGACTGGCTTGTAGAAGCAATACGGACTTTGATGAAGACGGCCTTCTCGGTGGCTGCTCCCAGACTGTGGAACTCGCTTTCTAGGCTAGCTCCTTCTCTTTCCTTTTGCCAGCAGGCAAATGCTTTTGTTCAGACAGGCCTCTGGCCACTAGCTGGTTGTTGTGGCAGGGTCTTCTGGGAGTGGCTGAGCCACATTTTCTCTTTTCTCTTGTGCTTTTAAGTGTTTTCAGCACTGTTTTTACTTAATGTTTTAAAGTTTTATATTGTGTTTTTTTCGCTGTATGTGTTTTAATTCATGCCGTGGGCCGCCTTGGGTCCTGCATGGAGATAAAGGTGGGACAGAAATGTAATACCGTGTTTCTCATATTATAAGTCATGTCTTATAATTTTTTTTACTCAAGAAAATAAGCCTATGGCTTATTTTCGGGGGGTGTCTTATTATTTTTTAAAAAAATTACAGTATGGTACCGTACCTCCCCTGTCGCGGCTCGGCGCCCGGAACTGGCTGCTGCTGCGCTGCTAGGCGCGTTGTCGGCGCTTCAGCAGGGCACGCTGCTGGGTCCCGCCGGGCCGGGTTGGGGCTTGGAGCAGCGCCAGCGCCAAGCGCCAGCCCAGCAGCGGGACCGGCGGGACCTGCAGTGCGCGCTGCTCCAAGCCCTGACGCGGTGGCGGGACGCAGCAAGAGCCGCAGCACGCTCAAGCTCGGGGCGTTTTTCACTCGCTCCTGCTTGGCGCCGAGCTCCCAGCAAGACTCACCGCCGCTGCTGCCTCCGCGCGCAGCAGTTCAAAGCTCCAGTGGGGCAGCCTCTTCGCAAAGGAGCTCCAGGAGGGACCAGCGAGTGGCAGCCGCGGCGGCCAATGAAGGCTCGGCCGGGTGTTCTTTGTTGTTGTAGCTGCGTTCCGCTGCGTCCCTCCTCTTCCTGTCGCGGCTCGGCGCCCGGAACTGGCTGCTGCTGCGCGCGTTGTCGGCGCTTCAGCAGGGCACGCTGCTGGGTCCCGCCGGGTCGGGGCTCCACGCGGCGCGCGCTGAGGCTCTTGCCGGGTCCTGCCGCCGGGTCGGGGCTCGGAGCAGCGCGCGCTGCGGCTCTTGCTTCATCCCGCCGCCGGATCGGGGCTTGGAGCAGCACGCACTGCGGTTCTTGCCAGTCCCGCCGCCGGGTCAGCGCTTGGCGCGGTGCATGCTGCTGGACATTTTGGAGGGGCAGCAGCAGCCGGTTCCGGGCGCTGACAGGCATCTTCCTCTTCCATGGCGCCATCCAGACCTGCTCCCACCACTACGGCTTATTTTTGGGGTATGTCTTATATTTCTTCAACTCAGGAAAATCCTGCCATGGCTTATTTTGTAGGGATGACTTAAAATATGAGAAACACGGTAATAATAATAATAATAATAATAATAATAATAATAATAATAATAAAATTTATTTATACCCCTCCCTCCCTGGCCAAGACCGGGCTCAGGGCGGCTAACATCAGGTATAAAAACAATTGATTAAAATACAACTTAAAAACAGGATTAAAATAAAATGAACAAAGAAATCCACTCCCCCCCCCATGCCTGCCCTGAATCCTGGCTAGTCTCCTCAGTTCCTATACACCCAGTGCAAACCAATTAACAGCCGAGTTGTATGTTTCATGTTGCAGGTGGGGCGTGCACCCAACATTGTGATAGTGCTTGACTGCTCAACGGAGACTATGGTCCAGCGACTGCTGATCCGAAGCCAGATGGGCGAGAGGGTGGACGACCATGATCAAATCATCCGGCACCGGCTTGAGACTTACTATACACTGTGTGAGCCCGTCTTCGCCCACTACCTACAGAAAAGCCTACTTCGGCATGTAGGTCTCGGAGAACTTGGCTGGGCCCCCTCCCTTGTCCTTTCCCACAGAATCCAGGCATGGAAGTCCTGGCAACTTTGCAAGAGAGCAGCTTATTTGCTTCTGATGTGGATAAGCACCCTTCAGAATGACTCTCTCTTGCCTATTAACAGGGCCATTTGAAAAGTTGTGTCCAATAGGCAGCGAGGCACGTTACTGCATGGGAGGGTTTACTGAAGACCCTCCCCCTCCTAAGGAAGCTTTAAGACAGGCACCCCCAAACTTTGGCCCTCCAGATGTTTTGGACTACAATCCCCATCATCCCCGACCACTGGTCCTGTTAGCTAGGGATCATGGGAGTTGTAGGCCAAAACATCTGGCGGGCCGCAGTTTGGGGTTGCCTGCTTTAAGACAAAAGGAAGGGCAGGAGGCTGGAAACCGCCACATTAGACCCCAACCTTCTTATTTCAGGGAGGTCTTCCAGAAATGCTTGTACAAAAGTGATACTGGAATGCAAAATCTCAAATGCACTCACTCCTCAACCAAGTACAGTGGTACCTCTACTTATGAATAACTCTACTTACAAATGTTTCTACTTACGAATGGAGCTCCGTCCGCCATCTTGGATGCGGTTTAGATAGGATTTTTTCTACTTACGAATTTTTAGATAGGGTTGCTTCTACTTACAATTTTTTTTCTCCCAATGCATTCCTATGGGATTCGACTTACAATTTTTTTCGACTTACAAATGTGCATTCGGAACGCATTAAATTCGTAAGTAGAGGTACCACTGTAATAGGATCATAAGCAGAAGGGCCCTCTAGTAGATCATTTGCTACAATTCCCTTCCTTGAAGCAGGATGGCAGATACAGTCATACCTCGGTTTAGGTACGCTTCGGTTTGAGTACTTTCAGTTTAAGTACTCCGCGGACCCATCTGGAACGGATTAGTCCACTTTCCATTACTTTCAATGGGAAAGTTCGCTTCACGTTAAGTACGCTTCAGGTTAAGTACGGACTTCCAGAACCAATTACACTCGTACTGTACTTCGGGTTAAGTACGCTTCAGGTTGAGTACTCCGCAGACCGTCTGGAATGGATTAATCCACTTTCCATTATTTTCAATGGGAAAGTTCGCTTCAGGTTAAGTACAGACTTCCGGAACCAATTGTGTACTTAAACCGAGGTACCACTGTATCCAAGAACTTCTAAAGCAGGCATGCCCAACCTCCGGCCCTCCAGATGTTTTGGCCTACAACTCCCATGATCCATAGCTAACAGGATCCATAGCTAACAGGACCAGTGGTCAGGGCTGATGGGAATTGTAGTCCAAAACTCATCACTGCCTCTTGCTCTAAAGAAGCCACTGAAAACTGCTTTCCAGGAGCAGCTCTATCTGATGGGAGCTGGCCCCATACCCCTCAGGTGCCCAAGGGCAGCTGAAGAATGACAAGGAGCCACCCCCCTTCTAGAAGGGATCAAATTCCCATCCATGCTGATGGCAAAAGGAAAGACTAAGGCAAGGTATTAAATCGTTGGACCTCTTTCCCAAAGAAACCGTTAAATCGTTGGACCTCTTTCCCAAAGAAACTGTTACAAAATAGTGAGAATGCTTTTGAGCTCTCCAAAATTCTTCATTAGGCTGGTTGTTAAGCAAAGCAGGGGGTAGGAAGAAAAAAAGGTTGGCTCAATGGAATACTGTATGGACTTTGTGGCTACTCTGTTAGTGTTAAATATGTTAACGCCGACAAAACTTCAGTTAAATCGGATTAGGCTCTATTTGGTATTGATGGTATTGATGGATTTGAAGATGCACCTCAATATATTACTCAACTGGATTTTTGCATCTCTTCTTATAGGTCAACAAAGCTGTCTTTGCTTTTTGCCTGCAATTTTGTCAGATGTGAATTAAGCCAAACATAATCTAAACAGAAAGCAAACTTCTTGCTCTAGAGCAGCTGAGGTCAAGGAAGATTTTTAGTCTCCCCTGTTACCAGTGACAGTAGATGTGGCCTGTTTTGCACAAGACCTCTATAGGAACCAATTAAGTTAAACTGAGCAAAGAGGCTACAGATAGGGACAGGGGTTTGTGTGTTCTTTCACCCCATGAGTGGGGGCACAGAACACATTTGGCCCCCACAGCAATTTGCTTCTTTTTCTTATCTGTGGGACTATCCCATGGGAAATTTTTAACAGCTGCACCAGTGATGGCCATACCTGCTCTGCTCCAAGCCCTCCTAAAACTGGGCAGGCTTCCTTTCATTGTCAATGTCTACCCCAGCATGGGGGTGGGGCAGCAGCAAGTGTTGTTTTCTGTTGCATACTTGGCATAATTCCTTATAAACAGAGGCGTGCTTGGGCTTTCTATACCCGGTGGTAACAAACAGAAGAGTCTCCTCTGTAAGTAGTTGTCTCCAGATGTGCCCAAGAGCTCTTCATTCCATTTATTTACAGATCCTTGGGGAAGAACCACCAGACACCATTTTTACCAAATCCTGCAGTGTAGTCGATGAAGTGATAAAGGCAGCTACCACGACATGAAGTGCAAAGCTAGTTATCTCTACCTAAAAAATAAAGATTTATGCTGCTTGTCCTTTGCAAGCTTTTTTTTTTAAGTCTCCGAGCTAGTTCACACACACACACACACACACACACACACACACACACATATACATCGCTTGACGACTTGTACCTTAGTTGCAAATTCCTTTGGAAAATCGTGTGTTTGGTGGTGCATTCATCAATCAATGAGCATGTATGTGTTTAATAGCCCTTGGCTAGCAGGGCCCAGTGCTGGCCAAAGGATGCAGCTCACAAAAATGCCCAAGCCACATGGCTAGCACCTACTTCAACTGATCACAGGGCAGTAACTAGCACAGAAGCATCCTTACTGTAAATGGAAGATGTGATCCGTACTAATAGTTTCTTCAGTAAGTTCCCCTTCATTTCCTGCTACAGTGGGCCATTCACACCTGTTCTTAGCTGCTGTATACAGTGAGCGTTTTGCATTTCAAGATCAATAAAGACCAGGCTGTTGCACCATGCTCCCGCAATCCTTCTATGACTTTTCTTCCGAGTAGGCAAAGCTGACCCCCAGGATTAGAAACTTGTAAAGTTACCAAGCAGTCAAGAGGTTCTACAACACTGAAGCACAGTAGCAAGATAAATGCAAGCTATTTCCGTTTCAGGCATGCTTCATGTATTTCTTGTCAAGTAGCCATGTGTCCGTCCATCTATCCCTTTAATAGATTCCTTCTCCACATATAACTTCCTTTTGAAAGTTGTAAAAGGAAATATATGTGAAGAGGGAATGTCTATAAAAGGGGGGGACGGACAGACGGACACATGGCTATCCAAAAGGCTATGTAGTGCTTTTTAGCACCGAGTGCTTACTCCAGCAACAAAGGATCTCTTACACAGCCTACAACTGAGGATGTATGGGAGAGTAGGAGTAGCAAGCAGCTCAGCAGAACAGAAGCCACCAGCGCCACTTACCACAACCCTCCCCATTTCCCCTTCGTATAATCCGACACAGAAGAGTAAGAGAATCATTGCATCCAAATACAAACAGGTGTTTCGCACTGGCTCAACCCTGGGAGACCTGAGCATAATAGTTGGTCTCCAAATCTACTGCACCAGCCTCTGGAGCCAGAACTCTCCCAGAATCCATCTGCACCATTTATGCTCTAGTCACCTTTTGGGCAGGTCACAAAACAGCTCAAGGAAATGCCATTTCGTGTTGGTGTCAGTCAAGACATTCAGATCCGGCAGAAAATCTTGAGTAATGCAGTTGAGTGTCATCGAGTCACAAAACGATGAGACGTGATCTATTCTAGGTGGCTGAAGCACCCAAGGCTTCCAGCAGCTGGTGCAGTCTTCCAGAAATTTCGATTGTGTAACACTACACCCCCCCCCCCAATATTTGTAAATCCAAGTAGAAGACTACTGTTATTTTCAAACTGTCAAGAGATGATATACCAAATGAACTGAACTTGCAGGAGTCCCCAAAACCAAACCAAAGCTTAGTCTACTAAAAAGCTCCCCTGAGAGGCAGCTTTCTCCTGCTCCCAAGCTCAGTACCATCCAAAAGTCGGGACCTGTTTCTTATTCCCAGAGCTCTTGGTGAAACTAGAACAGCTCTCTGGGGCTCTACCTTTTGAAACACACACGGTTGCATCAGAGACTTTAAAACAAAAAAGCATTTTATTCAACAAAAATGCACAAATGCCTGCTCAAACTATAAAAACACAGGAAGCTCTTAATTCATGACCATTATCAGGCTTTTACAACAGCTATATTGTGAACAAACATCAGCTTCAAAAAACCCTATGGACAGAGAGAGAAAAACAGACACCACCCAGCAGACACGGGGGGATGTTTTGTTATCATTTATTTGTGAAGTTAAAAACGAGCGGTAAAAAGTAAAAATTGAGCATACAATTTCTTGTTTCAATCTCCTCTTGAACAGACAAAAAACACGACAGATCAGTCCCAGCAGTGGAGAAATGGAGGGCCAGGGCAGGGTTTGTCTGAAACACCAACACCTTTGTCCGAGGAATGTTCCAACTCTAACTAAAAAGCAGAGTGACTTTTCCTTGTAAAGTTTATTTTTTTAAAACGAAACAGAAATAAAAGAGGAAGTGTTACCCTGAAAACTGAGGTGTGTGTCAGGCAGGATAGGGTCTGGCGGCGGCGGTTTTAGTCGGCTATCTTCTACAGCTGCTGGCTCAACATTAGGGGTTTGGAGATCTGGATTTATTTTAAGAGAGACTTGAAGGCGGCGTAGCTGAGATTCCCAGGAGAAACCCAGCAATCAGAGCAACAGGCCAGCTCCCTTCCCACCCTGTCACTTCCTGCAGCAGCCACCTCTTTCCAAAACAAAAGGTTCTCAGAGATGGGGAGGTTCACATTCAACTCACTGAGCCTGTTGAAAGGAGAAAAACATGATGGGAACCTGTTACTGAAGCTTGAAGCAGGAAGCAAGAGGGGCAACCGCAAGGCTGTGTATTCCATGGACTCAGGTACAGAATGTGGCTTATCTGGAACGCAGTTGCTGCCTTTTTAAAAACTTGAATTTTATTTAGTATTTGTTATACAATAGCAGAAACAAAAGCACAGCACACAGAAAAGGCGACAGTGTCTGCTTAACGTGTAAACCCTTACCTATTTTTGGACTATTAGTAGCGCCAAACTTTTTCCTATCCCAGAGCCATTCCCAGTTTTACAATCCTCTGGTCCTAATGGTAGCAGACGTTGTAATTCTGACAACCTGGAACCTAAATTAAACTTTACTGCCCTGGATGTGCTCCGTCTTCATCTCCACCCATGAACCTGCCCAGTCCTACAGATGGCTGAATGCTCTAATACTTGGTGTGCTCAAATACTTGGATCTACTAAGATCTGTACAAACCCCACAACCAGACTTCATTTGTATAAACTCATTTGTCCAGCCGCTGACAAAACTGTCTCCCTGCTTTTGGAGAAGTGCCAGTCACTAAAGGAACAGCTAGACGGAGCCTATCAGGGACTCTGTGCTCTGGATTCCATAATCACACTGCACAGAGAGTTTGAGGTCAAGGGGGTTGGTGAACAGAAATATTCAACAAACCAGTTCTCTTTTGCTAGTTGGGAGGATACCTGTTTGGGAACTAGTTTCCTGGAGACACGTCAGACACAAAATGAAGTGTCCTCACAAGTTCTCCTTTGGTTAGAACTACAGGTTTCTAGATTTTATGGTGGCAAATGAGCAACATATTGGATGCGAGTGTTGCAGGAGTGTTTAGCTTCTTGCTTCTCTACCAATAACTAGTGGGAACAAAATTCTCTTTATGGAGCCAACACAGCTAACTTTGCTT
The DNA here is from genome assembly GCF_963506605.1 of Zootoca vivipara. NCBI lineage: Eukaryota > Metazoa > Chordata > Lepidosauria > Squamata > Lacertidae > Zootoca > Zootoca vivipara. The sequence goes on along the minus strand of NC_083291.1, from coordinate 34,574,296 downwards.
AACGTGTAATTCAGGCTGCATGTGTTCAGCGTATGGTTTTCTTCCTCATACCAGATGGAATCAGGGGTTTCAAAGAAAGACTAAAGCGTATCATGGGCTGGAGATTGCTCAATGCTCAACTTGTAGGTATGGCTCATGTTCCAGATGTGTTCATTAGATTTTCTTAAATTCTCCCCAAAACGTGCATCCTTTTTGTGTCCCCCCTCCTAGTCCCTTAAAGCTCAGACAATATTTTACAACACTTTGTATTAAAAACTTAACACAATACTCACCAGGAGGCTCCTGGTCATCCGCTCCCAAACAGACATCCTCCCAATTAGGAAAAGAGGATTTATTTGTACATTATTTCTGTTCACCAACTTACTGTACCTTCTTCGTTTGTTGGAACATTAAAAATACCCCAACTAGAGCACCATTAAATTATATGGGTGCCTTATTAGTTGACAATAGAGCCTGGGCTCTCAAATGGATTGGGGTTAACCTCTGATGCACCCTGATGCTCCTCACAAGCATATAACTTGCATGATAGTCTTAACTTTGAGGCAGCTACATGATAACCATCCTTTTTTTGGTGTCTGGCTTGGAGTGAACCAGTCTGAAAGTGTTTGACTGAAGGAGGTTTTGTAAGACTTTTGACTGAAGAAATATGGCTTAGGCTTTTGACACTGGCGTTGAAGAAATCAATGTTTGGAATCAAAAAATGAAGCCAGGAAGGAAATTTCCATTATGGAAGGTGGACAGGTACTGCTGCTGTTAATTATGGAGCAGAAAACTCTTAGATGTGGGTGGTGCTAGAAGGTTTCACCTCACATATGTGAAGGCAAGGATTTTGGAGGCTTGTTCATCTGGAATACTCTATCCCCTCTCTGAACTGGCAATAATACTTCCCCAGCTGACAATACTTCTGCTACTGGGATGGAAAAAAACCCCACAAACCTGGATCTCTCACTCCAGATTTAAGAAAAACATTTGAGGCATTTCAACTTCTCTAAAAAGCCCCTAGGATTAGACCAGGCATCCCCAAACTTCGGCCCTCCAGATGTTTTGGACTACAATTCCCATCATCCCTGACCACTGGTCCTGTTAGCTAGGGATCATGGGAGTTGTAGGCCAAAACATCTGGAGGGCTGCAAGTTTGGGGGTGCCTGGATTAGACCTTAAAAGGCAGCATAAAAGTCTGATTTGGACAGGAGGGAAGAGCTGACATAAACTAGCCACCCCAAATTTAAAAAGGATTACATCTCAAAATGTCTCACAGGAGTTTGTAGAAAGTGTGTGGAGCCCAGTCTGGAGCCAGATACCGGTACCTGTTCTGAAGCAGAAAGGCCACCCTGGCTGTAGTTCTGCAACTCACCTGCTGTCCCTGCTGTGTGGGTGGTGGCACTGGGCCACCAGCGCCAGGCGTCTGTCCATAGTACGCAGCTTGTTGTCTGTAGTATTCTGCCCAGGCTGCACTGTAGTCTGGTTGAGGTCCTGGTGGTGCCGTTGGCCCTGCCCCAGTAGCTACTTGAGCTGCTTCCAAAAAGAAAAGAGGGACTAGCTGTGCAATCCTAGGCATGCCGGCTTAGAAGCAAGCCCCACTCAGCTCAGTGAGACTTGCTCCCAGATAAATGCGCATAGGGCTGCAACCTTAAGACACTCCAGGGAGGTAACTCCAAACCCAGAAACTGACAGAAGTGCTATGGGACATATCCTCCAAGGAAGCTCAGACCCTTAACTCACCTTGCTTCTTATAATACTCTTCCCAGGCTTTTGTGTAGTCCTGCTGTGGTGGAGCTCCAGGCTGCTGGGGCTGCTGGCCTGTAGGCAGTGTCAAACGACAACAGGACCCTGGTCATGCAAAGCTTTCAACTACTCAAGATCCACCTCACTTACAGGATTCAGATTCTAAAAGGTTTACAATGACACCGACTACTAAGAGCAGTCACTAGGACCAATGAGGGAGAAGTAATGTCTTGGCTCACAATGTGCTGAACTTTAGAGGAGCATGGAGCACTTCTGAAGTACAGTGTAGAGCAAGTCATTCCCTCTAGAAGTGGGAGGTATGATTACCTTGGGGAGAGCATTCATAGACCCCTGATCCATAGCAGTCCCACCCCCAAAACAGAAGAAAGTCAATTGACAAGACTCCTAAGTCAAAAGCATGGAAGGACCCGCAGCCAAACTGCCTTGTGACTCTCAGCATCTGAAAGGCTTCAGCTTTTTCTTCCCTGCAGCAGATTTAAGAGATTTGAGCTACCGGTAAATAACCAAGATGAAAAATTCCTCATAGGGAACCATTACAAAAAAACAAAGCAAACTTGCTTTGAAAAACGGTCTTCGAATGGTATTGCTGTTTATAGTGTTGCCATGCTAACTTAACCTAACCATAATTTGCCAAAATTTTGTTTGTTCGTGGTAAAAAATCTTGAAATTAAGTAGCTGTTGGCAAAACTTGTACTGGCTTGAAGCATCAACCTAAGAAGGCCTTCCAATTAAGTCAGTCATTCATGCCTGGATTTGAATGGGCCATCCCTAAGGGCCACCAACCCCCATGACATTCACAAATCAAGATGCAGAAATAGTTTAACAGGAACAGAAAACAAATGCTGAAGCATTTTGAGTCAGTATGTTATTTATTCGTCAGGGGAGACTGGAAGGAAGTTATTCGGCGTAGTTTCTCAATCAAGTTGCTTTCTGCAAGCCCATTAAATTACTCCTATCAAAAGAGGTTAAGGATCTGGATAGTCAATTACCTAGTTTTTTGTAATACTCCTCCCATGCTTTAGTGTAGTCTGACTGTCCGGTGGGGGGCGGTTGGGGTGGCTCTCCTTGCACTGGTGGTGCCGTGGGGGCAGGTGGTGCTCCTGGAACTGGGCCCGGGGGCTGCTGGTAGTAGTGCGAGTAATAAGCTGCCCAGGCAGCGTTGGGGTCTGCCGCTGCCGCCGCTTTACCTGGGCAGGAGACACCACAAAAAACCTGAATGCTTCCAGCCCCTCTCCCTTACCCCCCCGCGAACCTTGAATGTGCAACGGTACAGTGGTACCTCGGTTGTCGAACGTAATCCGTTCCGGAAGACCGTTTGACTTCCGAAACGTTTGACAACCGAGGTGCTAAGGGCAGTCTGTAAAGTCAATGGAGGGAGGGAACATGCAGTGGAAGCTGTTTGACTTCCGAGACGTGTTCGAAAAGGGAAGCATTTACCTCCAGATTTTCAGCCTTCAGAAACCTGAAATGTTCGGCTTCCGAGATGCTTGAAAACCGAGGTACCACTGTACTCTATATTCTGATGATTGACTCTTGAGGGCTGGTATACAAATACTTACTTGGGTCATGAGGAGCAGGAGGCTGCCACTGTGGATAGGCATTCCCCCAGCCTTGAGGTGGGTATTGTGGAGGTGGTGGCCCTCCAGGACTGAAATAAGAGGAGGGAAAAGGTCACTGGCAGTATTTACAATAAGCAACCCTCTAGGCTCAGGATTCAGAAATCTGGAACCTGCCGAGCAGCAAATCAAATTGCTCCAGGAAGTCACTGGAGAAAACAAAGGGTGGGATTCACCTAGTGAGTCTTTGTCAGCAGAAGCCCTGTTGTACATTCAACACAGCACAACATTGAATTCCCCCAAAAGTAACTGCACAGGGAAACTGGAGCGCCTTCATTTTTTCACAGGTAATAAGGCAGGGAGAGGGAAGGTGTTGCTGTACTCCAATGCTCATCAGCACCAGCCAGCATGGCCAGTGATGACGCAAAGCGCAGGGTGACAGGTTCTCAATCCCTGTAGTAAGACACCCCAGATCGAGGCCAATCTCCTCTATGAAATAGGTAGACAAGGGAGCTGCACTGCATTAAGACCAAATCTTATCAAGGAGCAAAGCATCATGGTGAGCACCTGCCAATGGCCGAGAGAGGGTCTATTCTAACTTCCCAAAGAAGAAGCGTCTTATTTGATATATTAGCTTTTGGAAGCACAAGTTTTACTCCTTTAACAGCACCAAGCAACGACAGCAGATCCCTATAACTCTGCAAGTGGTTTTGTTTCCCTACTAGATTGCCCTAGTACCACTTTCTTGGTACCAGATGCCCTGCTAAGTGCTGTGCTACACTGCCACATGGTTTTCTGTTTCAAGTGAAAGATGCCAATGAGGGTAGCAGCAGCAAGGAACATGCCCAAAGCCAAACCACTCTGTGAAAAACTTCTTTTTGCATAAACTTTGTGGATCCATGCCCCCTCTCTTACTGTTTTGTCAAGAAAGTGACAGTGTACTGCAGTGTGTCTTGAAGGTAACATTTTTTCACCCCGTTTGCATAAACTTCGGGAAAATCCCCAAATTGGGGTGGGGCTGTTCATAGAAGGGACTTCAGAGACATTCATGCTCAGCTCAGCATTTCCCCCACAACTTTTGGGCACATCACACTGAGCAGTACACAAGCGTCTCTCCAAGACAGCGAGTGTAGATCTTAATCTCTGGGAAGATGGAAAGGGGTGTCGAAGGCAAAATGGCCCGAAAGGGAGGCACACTCGAGCAGTCTTAGTACTTACTGAGGGGGGGCACTAGGTGGCCCTTGATTAAAAGGCCCTGGGTTGAAGGGGCCCATTGGAGCCGGTCCAGGAGGTCCACCAGGCCCAGGTCCTGGTCCAACTGGACAGAGGGGACCCTAAGGAAGAGATGAATAATCCCTGAAGTGGAAACTGCCACATCCAGAACACAGTCACTAACATTCCTGGCTCGCTCCCATCTGCCACACAGTGAAGGGCAGGCAAATACCTCAATCTTCTCTTCAATGAGCTGCTTGGCATGGTCAATTTGTTGAGGTGATCCCCGGATGATGAACAGCTTGAAGTTAGGGTCTCCATTGGGTGGTAGCTGCCGAGATATTTCTACAAAGGCTCCTGTCTGCTGATTGATAGCCTTTACGTTTTCTCCACCTGAAAAGAGAACATGGAGGGAACACCTCAGGGACGTGATTGGTACCTGAAGGAGCATCTCCACCAACATCATTCACCCCGGATACTGAGGTCCAGCTCAGAGGGCCTTCTGCCAGTTCCCTCACTGCAAGAAGTGAGGTTCCAGGGAACCAGTCAGAGGGCCTTCTGGGTAGTGGCGCCCGCCCAGTGAAATGCACTCCCAGCAGATGTCCAGGGAATAAACAAGTATCTGACTTTTAGAAGACACCTAAAGGCAGCCCTGTTTAGTGAAATTTTTAATATTTGATGCTGCCCAGAGTGGCTGGGGAAACCCAGCCAGTTGAGCAGGGTATAAATAACATTATTAATTATTATTTATCATTATCATCATCATCATCATTATTATTATTATTATCATACCACCTCAGGACAGCTGAGAGAAAGCTGGGGAGGGGAAAAGACACTTACCTCTGCCAATAACCAGTCCGCACTTGTGAGTGGGGATAGAGAATGTCATCTCTCCTCCAGGGGGCCCCCAATTACCCTGCCCCCTGCCTCTGCCTCTGCCTCCAGGAGGCATTCCTGAGCCTGGGGGACCTGGCGGGCCACTCTGCAAGACAGGAACACAATTCATCTTCATGGGAAAAGGAAACGGGAAGCATTCTGTGGTTAGTGGGTGCATCTTCAATGCCACAGAGCAGTGGCCTCCTTGGCTGCTGCCGAAGTTCATCAGGGGTTCCTGAATGAGAAGACCATTCGCGGCAAACTTCCTTGAAGGACACTTTGCCCACCATCAATAGTTTCCCCCCCGCAATGCGAAGCTACAGAGATGCATTGAATGCGTTTTGGGATGCACTCTGCTTCAGTGTGGCCTGGCTACCACTACACCTGCCACCACCACCATGCCCCAGAATAATGTGTGCAACATGCTGGGGATCCTTGACAAGCCAGTCAACATGGAAAGGGCTCTCCTGAAGGTAGAGCGTGAAAGTCTGCTGAAGAGAAATAGCAACATCTACTTTTTCGGTGTGATTTCTACCTTGGGCTGGTAAGACAACCAGAGCCAAGTTCTCAGTGCGATGATATTGAGGAGCTCTTGCACCTTATTAGCAAAACATGACTGAAAAGATTTTGAAACTACTTGACAAACGTATTCAACACAACTCCTGTGTACACAAGATGAGACATTATGGACGAAGGCTTTGAGGGTCAAGGCAACAGCATTTCATACCCGGAGACTCTGGAGAAGCTCATTGATAATCCTGGCGGCGTGCTCGCATCTGTCAGGGGGACCCATGATATGGGCAATCTTCTCAGGGCCTGTCCCATCATCTGAAATGCAAACCAAACAGGGAACTTCATTAGGTTCCACATTCAATTAGTTTCAGAACCAGTCCACTAGCTCTTGAGCCACTTGGTGCAGCAACAGCATAAGCTCTCAAAAGAGAGAGACAAGCATCCATTTAGCTTCCTTAATACCTTCTCCCCTCTGCAGTAATATGCCACTCCAGTTCTGTGGAAGGAGAACACACACAGTTCACACAGAGAACCCAGACACACAAAACAGACAACACCGCCCTTCAGAAAATGGGTACTACCAGCCATGCTTAGATTTGAATGCACCAAGCCCGTATGGATCTTTGATTGTGTAAACCCTTAAATCTGGGATCTCTCTGAGAAAAGATTTCACTTTGTGATTTTCAAAAGTATATTGCAGAACATAATTACAACCGGGACAAAAATTTGTGGAGAGAAGGTAAAAGATCAGATAAAGAGGTGATAAATAGTATAGGGAGAAAAGCCCTAGAACATTCAATAGGCCTGATGTTTCAGCATGCTGTATGAAGACAGATCATGACAGGGAAGAGATTTAGTCTTCTGACCTTGCTTGAACTGTATCCGAACTCCAGCGTCATTTTGTATTTTCTTAATCATCTCACCACTACGCCCAATAACCACACCAACAGAATGCCTGGGCACAGGGACCTGAGCAAGCAAGAAAATGACAAGCAGAACCAAGATCAGGTCAGAGCAGATCAAATTTCTAAGAAATGTTAGGACTGGACAAGTGTGAGTATCAATACAGAGACCCGGGGGGGGGGGGAGCACAAAATGTCACACTATAAATTATGTCCCCCCCCTGTCCCAACAAATCCAAGCCAATGTCCTTACATCTATTCCTCCACCAATCCTGGAACCGTACTCATTTCGGTCACCAAAGCCTCCTTGGTCCCGTTCTCGTAAGATGTCCATTACCATTTCACAGGCTTGCTGCAAAGAAGCATGAACATTAATATTAGAATTATTTGGGCACCTCTCTCAAGAGTATTTCTCCCAGGGTAGATGTGACATGAGAACTTCCAAGGAAGAAGCCCTTTTTTATACTTGTGAATACCTGGATTTGAGGCTGGGCAGTTTAGTCACAATCACTGCAGGGCAGGGCAGGGCAACAAGAGCAAACTTTGGGGTAGCTAGAAAAAAGTCTCAGTTTGAGTAGACGAAACTGAATGAGTAACCCAGTTTAATGCTGTACTAGCAACTCAGTATAAAGGTAGCATCATACGCTGATGGGAAACTACAGCAGGGATTCAAGAAGGCACATCATGTGGTATGAAGGAGAGAGGTGAACGACTTTGGCAGCAGAGTTTTGTAAATGAGTGAGGGGACCAAAGTATAACAAGGCAAGTCTAAAAGGAAGGCTGCAATAGTCATGGCAGGAAACCACCGGCGCAAGAGTCTGAACTGTGAGTATGCAGCCATTTTCACAATGTTGAGAGTATAGTTGGGTATCTAACTACTTAAAAAAAACACCACCACCATGGTCAACTGAGCACTGAAACGGACAAATAACTTTAACACAACATTTCACTGGGATTTTTTTGTTACTAGAACAAAAGAGATTGTTGATCATTGTTGCTAAATAGAAAAACAAGTTAATTAACTTATTGCGAAACAAGAAATTTCACTGAACAATTCATCTCTTCGGCTTTTATTCAAAATGCTTACCTGTACTTTGTAAGGATCACCAATTATCCGAAGGGGCTTGTCTACATTTGTGTTTTGTGAACCGTCTTGAATTAAAATCATTTTCACTCCAGCTCGTTCCTACATTGGCAGAAAGTGAGAGGTCAAGCAGGTTACACAATTGTGCAGAATTCTTGCAAGCCCTGTCTCCTTGGACAGGACTTAAACTAACAGCCATTTGAATTTCAGGAGGCTCCAGTCTAAGAAACCATCCTTGCCCCAAGAGGCCAGAGAAGCCAAGTGCTGTAAGCAAGAAAGAAGGCAAGGAAAAAGAGGGCAAGCACCAGCTCTGATGCAAGGAATTTGGCTGGGAGCACAGCATAGCCCTCACCTGCAACTGCTTAATGGTCTCCCCTCCCTTGCCAATCACCAGGCCTGCTTTCCCAGCTGGGATCATGATTTCCTGCACTGTGCCATTCTGCCCATTGGCATTATCGTGGAACTGACCAGGTGGCCCACCACGTCCCCGAGACACGATATCATCAAGCATCATTTTTGCCTTCCTGCAGAGAGGTGGAATGACAAAGAACATGATGGTGAGTCTTACAGGCTCTATTCTTTCATTATGAAGGTACTATAACATGAAATGGAACTCATAGCAGTGTTCTTTATTCTCAAATCGCCTGTAGTTCAGTGTTGCTGTTGTGCTGATTCTACAACATCACACAGCAGGTAACCTAACCAGCTCAAGTTGCGAATACAAGCACTTTATATTTGCTCTGGATAGTAATGACCGATTTAATGACATTGCATTTTGTGTCTATACATTCTTTCATAACACCAACAGGAAAAATCCTGCTTGTCTGCCAGGTAGAGTGGTGCCACAACTGCAATTCTCAGTAAGTTTTTAGCCCCACCCACCAATGTCAGTCAAACCAGACATGTCCCAGAGCTCAGATGCTTCCCCACAGGGAACATCAAAAGCCCATCAGAATGAAGTGGCTTTGGTGTGCTGAGATACAAAGTCCTGCCAAGTTTTTTTTTTAATTCCTGAAATTTTCTACCATGTTTTGAGACCACAAGGCAGCTTCTAGAGTAAAAATACAATAAAAACAATGAAGTAAAAGCAAATACATCTGTTAAATCAGCAGCAAGTGAGAGGCATAAAACTGGACACCAATTCAACTGCTTTTAGGGGGAAGTTCCACAATTTGGGTATTGCTACTAAGAAGCCCCAGTTGTTTTCCTGATTGTGATGCCCTGCACCTCTGCCACAATCCTCGACTATGCCACCTGGCGGCTGGATTCTTTTGGCACACCCTGTCTCTCTCCCCCCCCCCCTTCTCTCTTATGTTTTTGAAATAGCATATTGACAAAGGACAAGAGGCTACTCACTGCACAGAGTCTGGTGATCCTGTCAGAGACACACTTCGCTCTGGCATCCCTCCACTGTCTGTAGGAGGAAATAAAGGCCATCAGGAGACATCTCTCCACATCGACACATTTCCTCAGAGTTTGATCCCTCCTCCAAATCATGTATCATCCACAGGGTATGAACTGGCGTTGAAAGAGTAGGTCTTTCACACACATGCACAACATTATTAAGGGCAACCTCTCTATAATGCAAATGCTGATCAGTCAACAGGAAGTAGTACAAGGACTGAAAATGGTGAAGACACCTGTAAACTTAGCAACTGAAAATGGTTCACCACTCAAACAAAGTTAACTTACCACAAGCTAGTAAGTACCATTTGCCTTGTGAGAATACTGTTTTCATGCCGTCCCAACAAGATTCCTCCCCCCTATTTTCTAGCAGAGTGCATTAGCATATTCAGAAGAATACGCTACTGGCAACACACTTCTCTTGAACTACATTCTTTACCACAATTATATCCATTGAGCTACTTGCTGACACGACTATAGGCTTCAGAAGGAACAGCCTACACCTGCAGCTCCATATGCTGGAAGTTACACCCCATGCAATTCTCACACCTACCTGGAGAGATCTGTACTTTGCATCCAGAGTCCTGCTGTATTTTGTTGATCTGTTCCCCACCTCTTCCTATGACTGCAAAGTAAGGAGAGGGGCATCAAGAAACTCAAGCCTGAGATAAAAGCAGTTGTCGTTATCCTAAGAGGGAGGCTTGAAGACAACACAGGTTCCCCTCTCTCCCCTCCACAGGAGATTGAAAGGATCTTCTAACAGTAAATACAACTCCATGAAGGGTTGTGTGCACATGTGCATTGGGGACAGTAGCTAAGTGGAGACGTAATCTAATCAAGTTTCGCTGTTTATATGGCATATAAGTGAAGGATGACAGAACTGCTCCTCCTAAACAAAGTTCACACAAACATGAAAGAAAGAACTCCAGGGTCTCATGATGCCACAGAGGGTATGATAGCCTACAAGAACTAGAGAGGTCAAGTTTCAACCAATTTCTCTGCTCTCCTTCAGAGCTTGAATGCCAAGCCAATTTAAAACCAGGGCTTGTAAACAAAATGCCTTCTGAGAACCAATCCTTCCCTACTTAACATAAAACTCTGCTTCAGGCAGTGTTTTGCAGCCACCATTCCTCCTGGTAAAGGCCAGCGCAGGGCCTTCTACCTTATTCAGGATCACTCACAGAAAGTTGATAAATCCAAAGCAAAGGCCAAAAGCAATCCAAAAAGGAACTCTTTTTTTTTTCACTGCAGCACTCCCAGCCTGAGTCTCGGAAGTGTCCAGGGCACATCTGTGTCACTGCTCAACTCACAAAAGTCTTGCTACGCATGGGAAGTGCTCATAGGACACCAGCCTCAAGTTGTCCTCAGCAACCAGCTCCTACCAATTTAAACCGAAGGCTTGCCGGAGCACTTTATTGAGCAGAACACCCAAGCCCACATCTTTGGAGCTACGTACCATACACAGCTTGAAGCACACAGGGTCAACTCAAACACTTGACATCTCTCAGGAAAGACACACAGAAGGGTCACAAAACAAACCAGCCTGCCTGAGCCTTCCCTGTGGAAAGCTCAGCCAACAGGCATTGAGAAATCAAGAAGGCACTGGTTAGTAAAGGTAAAGTGACAGTCTTTCAACTACGGCAACAGCAGATTTCTGCCCTCTCTGTCTAATACTCACTGAGTCCCACCATGCCATCAGGTACTCTGTACTCTTCAGTCACTGTAGACCTGCAAGGGAAAGTTTGGCAGCTTAAAGTAAGGAGTGGGAGGGTTACAGAAATGGAGCTGGTGTTCACCAGCAACCACCAAGAAGCAAAAACGGAGAGCTTTCCTCCTCCTCTTGGGAGGGCAGACAGGAAGGTGGCTGAGCAATTATCTGAGGAAATCACCATGCACCCGTGCAAAATGCACCCATGCAACCTGGCAGAACCTGCTGCAAACTAAGCAGCCCAGCATCTGCCCACAAGGCGCAGACACAGGCTTCACAAACTATAGCTACAAAACCAGACGCTACAAAAGAATGTGAGTATCTAAGAAATGGCCAACCAGCACAACCTTTCACTACCTACCAAGGCACGCAAGTGCTTGGGAGTGACTGGTCTTTTAGTGGGACATCACTCACAAATCTGGATGACAACCTCACCCAACAAAAGCAGCCTTTTCTCTTTGGGGGTACTGAAATGCTGCCCCCTTGCAGTCAACCTGAACTCACAAGCTGAATACTTTTAGCATTGATTTAACCTTTCCGGCTCAAGCCTATGTGGGGAGAAAAAAAAGAGGCACACAGCTAATTTACCTGGGGGGAGGATGGATCGGTCCAAGCTGAGGGGGTGGTGGCATGGCTGGAAAGCAAAGCAAGGGTTTGGTTATGAATCCACATTCTTGAAGGTGAACTATAAATCAGTCACTGGGTTTCCCAGTCTGCTGCTGCTGTTGTTTTAAAAGGTCCTGTTTTTAAAATGCAAAGCTGACCTTCCTAATCCCATGGAACTGTCCCCACCTAAAGAATTAGCTAACATGTCCTCCCACTTTTCCGTATCAATATGAAAATAAGTATGAATAGAATTTCCACATAGTTAATACAGATCATTCTACAACTCTTTAATAATATGCTTACGTTCTGGCTGGGGAGCCATTTTCTTGCTCTCTGGTTGGTCTGTCAAAATAAAAATATATAGTCACTTCTTTCAAAAATTAAAAGACAGTCTCTCCTCTCTTCCAGCTTTCAAAACTAACAGTCAGGATTGCAGCTACATGGAAGGCGCATTCTGGAAACTTCACAGGCTCTGATAACTATATCAACAACACATTCAGATAAATGTATTTATAGGCAATTGGTGCAAGTACCGATTTTGTGTAGCCTCCACTCGTTTGAATGGGATCAGCAAATCCTATCACAGCAAATGGAATATTTGCAGCCATGCTTGAGGGATTGGCAATATTAGGCATAATAACACAACTGCATTACCTATAGCAAGGTGTGTGTGTGTGCACTTCACACTCCTAAAAATCCAGAGTTCTACATGAAGTATTGCCAATTGAATTTACTGTGTCCCACTAGGGTGAGTCTCACATACCTCCATCCTCTAGTTGTCTCTTCTGACCACCAAATCCAAAGTCAGGTGTAGTGTTGTTCACTGTTGTGGCTGTGTCCCCCCCAATTTTAGCTGCTATCTGAAAGTAGAATAGACACTAGTTAGCCTTCCCTAAATCTTATCCAAAGAACCAAGAGCTGTTTAATACATAATCATTTCAAAAACCCAGGAACATCAAGTCATTAAGTATACATTGCAACACATGGCACATGACTGTGCTTTTCCTAAGCCCAAAGTGGTCTATATATTAAAAATGGCAAGCCATTAAATCTCACCATGGTAATTCATTCACTAGTTGCCCCCTATTTAGACTACAGTCATGCTCTCTGTGCGGTGTTGCTTTTAAGAAGTGTTCTGAAAATTAAACTGGCAGCAGCATTTTGCACTGGTTGATGAACAAGCAACAGGCAAATTGATGAATGTTACTCAAATCTGATTGCTTCTTCTGGGCTTAACATAAAAGTACTGATTTTAACCTTTAAGCCCTAAATCAGGCATCCCCAAACTGTGGCCCTCCAGATGTTTTGGCCTACAACTCCCATGATCCCTAGCTAACAGGACCAGTGGTCGGGGAAGATGGGAATTGTAGTCCAAAACATCTGGAGGGCCAAAGTTTGGGGATGCCTGCCCTAAATCATTTGTGAATGGGATATCTCAAAGACAGCATTCTTTTGTATGTGACTCATGTGACACCGTTCAACACATGAAGTCTTAGCCTGGGTGCCACTCAGCAGGCACTCACAAGGAGTACAGCTTTTTCAGTGGTGAAAAAGTTATTCTCCCTAAGATATGGCTCTGACACACCATTCTGCTAGGTGCCTGGCTAGAAGTTGACTTTAAGTTGGCTTTTGAGTTACTTTGACTTTCTCATCAGAACAGTAGCACTATTGCTTATGATAAAATGACCACATGAGCACCTTGGTATTTTCTTCTCATGCCTTCCTTGGCACACAGGAGTTTTAAAAGCCCTCTTAAAGCACAGGCTAGTCTTGTACTAAAGTGTTACCTTGGAACTCAAACAGTTCCGTTCTTGAATGTTTTGGCTCCCAAATGCCGAAAACCTGGAAGTGTTCTGGTTTTTGAACATTCCTCAGAATATGAACATCTGATGCAGCATCCACTGTGCAAAAACCTAGCTGTTGTCCAATCAGAAGCCATGCCTTGGAATTTGAACGTTTCAGAAGACGAGCGGTCTTCCGGAATGGATTACGTTCGAGTTCCGAGGTACTACTGTATCTTGTAATGATGTAGCTGTCTGTCCTAACTCTTTGCAAAAAAGTGTGGTTAACAACATTTAAATCCTAAGTATTTCCACATTTATATTTTCTTTCAAGAATAATTTTTACGTACAACTAAAAAGGCAACTTTGTTATGGCAACTGTATGTAGTATTTTGCCCCATCACAAAGTTATCTTGCTAAGTTCTACATCAATGAAATAGAAGTAGCTTTCAGATTTTCAGCTTGCCGAACACGTAACTTCCAAAGAAAAGCACCATTTCTCAGAGAAGCATCAACATTTTTAGCCATTGGATACCACTCTACTTCTGCACCACAAAACATACCAGCAATACTCAAATGAAGGAGTCAATAGCTTGTCCCCAATGAGTCCCAATTCCTTCTAGAACTTGACCTTCACACCAGCTCACAGTAAAGCCTAAAGCTGCACTGATTCCCTGCCAGGAATGGCTTCCATTCCTCTTTACAACTCCCAATACTTTTAACAATAAGGAAGAGAGAATTATGGCAGGGCAGGTTTTCCATACTTGCAGTACTGTGACACCTCTACATCTCCTAAAATTCACGCCTTTGCACAACCCTTAAACGTACAGAAGCCCAAAGGTTGGCCACACCTGTTCTTCACTATGGCCAAGTATGCATGCCTGCAGCTCTCTGAACCAGCTCTCCTGAAAGTTGCTACAGTAAGGCCTATAGTGATGGGGATGCCAATAATAGTCCTCTCTAGTTGGTATAGAATTAGTTGGTATACTTATATCAAATAAAGAGGCACAGACTCTGCACCCAGGGCTACCTGTATAATGTAGGTAACAGACAAGAATTATTGAGGGGGAAATACTGAGGGAAGAAGACAGGTGGATGCCTGGTGGTAAAGAGTTCTCATGGCAGAGAGTGGCAATATAGATTGGGTTTATGGTGGATGAATACGAGAGCAGAAAGGGGATAACAAGGGACGTGGAGAGGGAGAAGAGTAAACTTACGAAATAAGAGCAAGTGGATGGAAAGCATTTGAAGGTCAAGAGAAATTTAAACAGAATAGGACCAATCAGGGGGACATGACTAATACAATCATGGCACCAAAGAAGAGAGGTTTCAGAGAAGGGGCAGGTGCATATTTATATACCCAACAACCAAACAAGATTGGTACCATGATTGCAAGCTTTTTATCAGAATAAAAATCATTCTAGTGAGTGACTTTAATGCACTACGGATTTCCAAGATAGAGAAGTCCCAAAATCAGGACGTCCGCCAATATTTTGCCAAATCTCTCTGAACAGACTTTAGAAAAGTTGAGTTCAGCTGAGTTTTGCTGGTGGTTGAACCCCAAATATAAGTTTAGACCATTGATTTTAAGCCACACTTGAGGATTGATTTTTTTGTATTCAAACATTGTAAAGCATTGTTATATACTATCAGAAAATTGTAAAACAGGAATGAAGACTTTTTCAGATTGCTCATCGCTTCTCATTAATTACTCAATGGAAATAAAAAAGTAGAGGATCTGGAAATTGGATGAATATTTGATAAGAAAGCAGACTGAGGATCATATCCAATTAAGAAGTCATATGTTGCATGTTTTTATAAGGGCCTGCTGGATCAGGCCAATGACCCATCTACTTCAGCATCCTGTTCTCACAGTAGTCAACCAGATGTCTGCAGGAAACCAGCAAGGACCTGAGCACAAAAGCACTTTCCCTTCCTGCAGTTGCTAGCATGCTAGCAACTGGTAAAGTCCTCCCTTTAGCACAAAGATTTCTACCCGCACAGCAGGACTTCATCCCCCTCTCTTCCACCCCTCCATATTTGCGCCAGAAGGTTAGAGGAATCCTCAGAACACTTGGGGATTGGGGGGGGGGGGGGAGAGAAGTCATCTACCGTAAATGCGCAGGTTGAAATCCTTGCACTTAACAAGATGAGTTTGCTGGATACAAACCACAGATCTCAAGAAGGTCTGCAATTGTGTTTTCATTTAAAAAAGAATTAAGAAACCACCAATGGACTTAAGAATTAAGATTAAGAAACCACCAATGGACTACTTGGAAGATGAAATGAAGAAGCTCGGAGGATAACTTGAGCTGCTCCCATTTTGGCTGGGGGTATTGCAAATGTATTTTTGCATGTAGCTCAATTTTAGTATTACTTCTGCTATTTTTTAGGGCTTGGCTAATTTTATTTTACTTTTTATATCTATACACTTTCAGCAGATGTTTTGAGCTTCTAGCTTATTATTTAATGTTCAACATGGTACTGAAATGAAATATTCTTGAAACAGTTGTTTACATTTTTGTATGTGGAAAAACAACATAGAAATTAAACCGTGACTATGGGTGGCAGTAAGGCCTTGTATTTGAGGGAGATTTCATTAAAAGAAACTAAAGTTGCAATTTTACACCCATTTACTTGTGGACAAGCCTACTGAATGAAAGTGCACAGAAAGTGTAGAAGGGCATGCTAGATGTTACTCGGAGCTTTATTTTAAGTTTATCAAGAGACATAGGACTTATAAAGTGATCAGTGGCTTATATAGGCTTATTAATTGACTTTATGAACAGTGGTTTGAGAAAGCTTTAAAGGAAAGTATACATAGATATTTATTAAAGAAAACATTAGGTAATCACTTATAAAGAAAAATGATTACAAAACACTTTATTTCTTAAGGGTGCTTATTTATTTGAAGTTGTTGAATGGAAGGGTTCCTTTTTATAAATAATTTAACACAGTACAGTATTAAAGTCTTCAGTGCAACAACATGCTAGTAGAAGAATAGCTGGAACAACAAGTCTTTGAGGAATGACTATTCATTGAAAATAAAGGTTTACTATCTAGAACAGGCACCCCCAAACTATGGCCCTCCAGATGTTTTGGCCTACAACTCCCATGATCCCTAGCTAACAGGACCAGTGGTCAGGGATGATGAGGATTGTAGTCCAAAAAATCTGGAGGGCCAAAGTCTGGGGATGCCTGATCTAGAATGTATGCATTAAAATTAGGAGACAGGTGGACACAGCAATACTGTAATTTCAATAGAAACCTGGGGCTTAAAATTGCAAGTAGGACCAGGAAACTGTTTTTAGCCCAATATAATTGGTCTAAAGTAGATATTCAGTGGAAGGGAACACTACTGATTTGAAATATAAAAACTATTTTTATTTTGTAAAAAGTGCTTGAATAGCAGAAAGAAACTGTAAGTTTTGACTGCAGGTGTCAATTGTGAAAATGAACAAGTATAGAAGTTGTCATTTTCAAAAAGATGAAGAAAAACCAAGGGAAAATGTATGAATAAATATAAGAAATAATAAGTGAATGAGATTTTTGCTGTATCAAAAATGGTCAATTTTATTGACATTACAAAGCTAAGTGTCACAAGTTTTAGAACTTGGTGAATGACCTGATTTGGACAATCACTAAAACAATTTTACCTTCCTCTCTCCTATTGCGTTCCAGCTTCGGAGTGAAGATCTTGTTTTGTATTAAGCAAGAACCAAGAACTAGTGCTGGTAAACTAACCAGAAAAATAAGCAAGGATCACAGGAGTGCTATTCTAGGGTGGCTATTCTAGGTTTAGCAGAATTGTCTTAACCAGCTGAATCTATGGGAAGGAGGAAATCCAGGTAACTGTAGGACGAGCATGCTTATACACAGACTTAATATTAACCTAGTTATTTAAAAGAAACAGAATTTAAAATTTTTAAAAACTAAACTATCATTCTTATCTAATCTGAACTACAACAAGTCTAATACTACTAGCACAGTGCTCAGAAGACAAAAACTGTGTCAAATTCCTAAGATGGACTAGCTGTGGAAATGAATTGGCTGAACAAAGGGTATCCAGAGGGCAAAGAATCTGAAACAAGGAAGTCAGCAGCCTACTTAAAACTTCAAAACTGATACTGTAGGAAAGGGTTGCAGTGATTATGTTGATTAGCAGGAACAAACAAGAACCACCCATCAAATCTGACAATAAATGTGCCAGCAGAAGAAAAAAAAGTGGAAGGGAAAACATTGATTATAAACAACAAGTCCATGTTTATTTTGTTTTGCAGCCGCAAAAACAACAAAGCAGGAGTAAAATGGTTGTGCTAAGAGATGGGTTAGCTAGGCTTAGCTTGAAGTGCAAACCAGGTAAGAGTTTCCTGGTTATGTAAAAGTATACCTACTGACCTCATCAATCAATATAGTGAATGTTCATTAAAAAAAACAACCCAAGGTTCTGAGAATCTGAATTTCATCAAGCCAGTTGCAAAAGTACTGTAATACAAAAATTAATTTCACCTGAATTTGTATCAGGGAATATCTAAAATAAACACCAAAACATCACAGTATAGAATAGAGCTATATCAGTGCTGTCAGGACCTGGTGAGCAAGTTTTTTATTCAATCACTGGAGGAAGCAGAAAGGCATCTGTGATGGTCAATGACTCTCACTTTAACAAAAACAGGTGGAATACGGGCAACACTGCTCATAGCCATAAGAGATTAACACTAGTATATGTTATCCCTGTATGACTTCCTAAAAATAAGAAATTTTCTCCTTGACACACAAATTCTAGCTACATAGAATTGTCAAAGTCTTTAAATTCATGTTTCATTGAGAATTTCCCAAGAAAAATAGATCATAAAAAGTAGAATGCTTAAAAATTGCTTTAAAAATATGCTCAACAGTCAAATCTGTAACACACAGCTCTACTTCTCATTTACATCTGCAGGTGTGGCAGTGGATGCGCTGGACTGTTGTCTAGCCTCAGTAATGGACTGGACGAGGGCCAACAAACTGGAGCTCAGTACAGGTAAGACTGAGGCACTGTTAGTGGGCCGTTCCCTAGAACAGATGGCTGGAGATGTGGCCTGCTCTTGATGGGGTTACGCTCCCTCTGAAGAACCTGGTACGTAGCTTGGGGGTACTTCGGGATCCATTGCTGTTGCTTGAGGCTCAGGTGGTCTTTGTGGCATGGAGTTCCTTCCATCAGCACTGGCTGTGCCCAGCTGTTGCCCCAATCTGGACACTATGTTCTGGTAACCTCTGAGGTTGGGCGATATCTGGGTTTCAACCAGCTAAACATCACTATATACTGATGCATTACTCTATATCAGGCATGTCCAAAGTCCATTTCGGGGGCCTAATGTGGCCCGCCGGTCGGTTTAATCATGGGGTAAAATCATAAAAAGAGCTTCAATCCTAAAAAAAAGCTCAACAATTTTGGTTGGTCCTTTGACCGGTCCCCATGGCCCTTCACTTCATCAAATCTCAAATCTGGCCCTCTTTGAAAAAAAGTTTGGACACCACTGCTCTATATGAATTAAGGATGGAGCTATGTAGAGGCATTGGCTGGCTTCATAGTTTTTCCCACATTGTGATTTTTGCACAGCACACACACACAAACGATTCATGATATATTGCCAGGTCAAAAATTATGAAAGTGATATCATTATATAGATTTCAAACTGGTTTCGGACACTATATCAATATATTGTCCAGCCCTAGTAACCTCTAGGTTAGATTACTGCAACACATTGTACAAGGGGCTGCCTCTGAAGAGGTTCAGAAACTTCAGGTGGTGCAGAATTCAGCAGCAAGGTTGCTCACCGAGGCAAGACAGTTTGAGCATATTACACCAATCCTGGCTCGACAGCACTGGCTACCAATTGGTTTCCAGGCCCAGTTCAAAACATTGGTTTTGATGTAGTCCTAAATGGCTCAAGACCACAAGGACTCAAGGACTGCCTCTTGCCATTTGTATAGATCTGGACCCTGCAATCATCACCAAAGGCCCTTCTTCATGTGCTTCCTCCATGTGCTGTCCAGAGGACAGCAACACAAGAGCAGTCCTTTTCTCTGGCGGCTCCCCATGTGTGGAATGCTCCCTGGGATTATTACATATAGTTAGTTAGGCACCAGGCAAAAACATTCCTCTTCACCCAGGCCTTGAGCAGATTAAATAATCTATGGCCTTTTAAATTTGGGTGGAGGAAGTGGTTTATTGTTTTGTTATTATGTTACATATTTTTGTGTTTTTATACTGTAAACTGCCCTGTGATCCTCAGATCAATGGCAGTATAGAAATCCTACTTTTAGACAAACATTCGCCCCCGTCATGGACAAATGCAACAAATTTGATGAACAAAACTATTTCAGGCCTTTTCCACTCTGTAATGTGTTGCATTGGTGACAAATAAATAATCCATGGCATGAAAATCATACCAGGACCTAATCAGTTTTCAACTTGAGGAAAGTCAGTGTCTTCTTGAATACTTTGATTTCTAATAAAACACTGCTGAAACATAGAACAGCTCACTAGCTAATGATGGTAGACATTCTATGATGGAATGCTTAAAAGAAGTGCTGCCATTACATTTCAGATAGCTGATTTTTCATATAGCTTTTAAAACTGAATGGTGTTTTCTCATATCAAAGAAAGTTTCAGGATTGAAACAAAAGAAACCCTAATTTTCTATTTACGTAGTCCTTTCCTACAAGATGCTTCTAAAAGGAACTCTCTCTCCTACTTCCTATCTACAAGTCAATTCAGAAGAATAAATCAAATACTGTATGCAGCAACCTCAGCTTTACTTAGCAGCTTCATATCTCCAAACTGCATGCATGATGAACAAAACAAAAAAATCCCATAGGGAAACCAGATATTAGAAAAGGGGACTGAGTTCAAACCCTATACAGCCATGAGGCTCCCCAGATAGGTAGCAAGAGAATGATTGGTCTGAGGGTAACCTTCCCCCACAGGACTTTAATGCAACTTGGAAGATATGGGGATAAAAAGTATGGAAAAATAACTAAACTACCCATTCTGAACACTCTTTTACCCTACTTACCAAACTTTATTCAAAAGGCAAGATGCACAGAAAGAAACTATCTCAGAAACACTCCCCTCTGAACTGGAAACCTTCATCCAAAATCTAAACCCAAACAGGGCCTAGTTCCTGCTTCTTAATGGTAGACAGTGACATTCTGCACTTAATTGTATTGAGAGTGGAGTGTGGCTTTAAATTAAGGCTTAACTATTTGTAAATACTGCCTGGCGTGCTATGGTCCATGGGGTCACGAAGAGTCGGACACGACTAAACGACTAAACAACAACAAAATCAGCAAGCTCTATCCTTATTCAACCTTACTACGTACTCTGTCTTCCACAGAGCATCAAGTTTTCATTTCATTTTCATACTGCTTTCAAGCACCCACAAACGACCTGTATGCAGAAAATATGAACATTACAGAAGGAGATATGGTACTGTACAACACTTTTCATAGTTTTCTGGGAGCAGGAAAGTTTTTAACATGAATTAAATATGACTGCATCATAGAATCAGAATTGTAGTTATTTTTACTTTATTATTTATTGAATTTATATGCCGCCTTACACCCACAAGTCTCAGGGCAGTTCACAGGATAAAATCAGAATATAAAACCACAAATCAAAATAAACAACAACTACAACCACCCAATAACTCCCCCCCCCAAAAAAAAATCTTAAAAGGGCCCAGGAATCTCAACTCGATCATACATGCCAGATGGCCACCCAACCTCTCCTTAGGTCAAGAAGCTCATCATCTCAACATGCTTCAAACAGCTCGTCTGAAATCTTAATCAAGGTCCATGAGTGCTACAGTAACAATGCAACGCTTGTGGGTAAAATCCATCCCGCTGCCATTCCATCGGAGCGCGCCTTAGAGAATAGGGAACGATCAGCATGCGTCCTGCACGTGCCAGAGAGAACTGTGCAGCTACCTTTCTGCGTGAAGGGTCGGAACCCCCCTCCGCGCGCGCGCTTTTAACCTGAAGTGGTACAGCCGAGAGCTCCGTTGCCTCAGGACTGTACTTCCACAAGCCCCGCTACATGTGGAGAGTCGCTCTCCAGCATCGCCATCCCCGGGGCCTGCCGTGGGGGGGAGGGAGTAGAGGATAGGGAGGGAGGCGGGAGATACCGCGCTGCTGCCCGCTCCCTCGCCGCCGGGCCGCCCTCCCCCGTCCGCTTCAGCTCCCTCACCTGCCGGGCTCGCTGGACCGCGTCGGCGAAGGCGTCCTTGCGGATCCCGCCAGGTCCGGTACC
Organism: Zootoca vivipara; assembly: GCF_963506605.1. Taxonomy (NCBI): domain Eukaryota; kingdom Metazoa; phylum Chordata; class Lepidosauria; order Squamata; family Lacertidae; genus Zootoca; species Zootoca vivipara. The sequence goes on along the minus strand of NC_083291.1, from coordinate 34,552,612 downwards.
CGCCGCTCCGCCGGCCTGCCCGGCCCCGCCGGCGCCCCCTTGGTTGGGTGGCCCTGGCGGTCCGGCTCCCCCACCGGCGCCCGGCGGCCCAGCTGAGGGCGGCGGCGGACCGCCGGCGTTATAGTCCGACATGGCGGCGGAGACGGAGCGGGGCACCGAAGGCTCAAGATGGGAAGCAGGCCGAGTACTCTGCCCGTCTCCCTCACCACACACTCACAGACACACGTCCGCACTGCACGCTGGGAACGCGAGGCGGGACTACAACCCATTGCCCTCCGACCTCTCCTCGGAGGACCAATCGTTTATGGGCTCCTGGTGACTGGCATAGCAAACGGCCAGTGGGTACAAAAGGAAACAGGCGGCCTCAACGCCCGGCCAATTAAAACCTAAGAGAAGGCGGGCTCTGCAGCTTTGAGTGTCAGGGTGCTCCTCGAGTGGCTAGCGAGGGGAGGAGCGTGCTATATGGTTTGCGACCTCTTAGAGAATGGCAGGGGCGGGGTGAGAAGCGTCCTTGGACCAATCAGGGAGGCAAAGTGGCTAAAACTCAAGCCCCTCCATTGGAGAAACGGAGAGTACGTCATGTGGCAGAATGCGCTGGTTTCAACCAAAGCGACAACCGGGTTCTGCCTCAGAGGTTGAAGTCTGGAAGGGCGGGGCTAACGTGGGGTTAGGTCGTTTCTTAAGCGGCCCTTTAATAGTAACAATTATAACGGCAAAAAAATTAATCGCGCTCGACGTGTGCGTTGCCGGAGGCCAGCCAAAAATAAGCAGGGACAAAAATCCAGATTTCTCACGTAGGCGCTTGCACGAGGACAGAGGGGAAAGCGCTCGCACGGGGGGGGGCGGAAAAACCCCCACTTCTGCTTCTTTCCCGCCCCCTTGAAGTTAGAAGCCGATTGGTCGGAGAGCTGCAGTAAGGCGGAAGTACAGCATGATCGACGCGAGGCTGGACCAATGAGGCGGAACGGAGCTAGCTGGCCTCTTCAACCTACCCTTGGGGTTGCCATAACGATTACAGCAGCGATTGCCGGAAGGGGCGGGACAATGGCCGACATCCCTCAGACTGGAGGCGCCGGGCGGATTTCAGGCTTGCCCAGAAGATGCTGTGCGTTGGTCGAAGACGCTGAAGTCCAAGAGCTGTTCCTGGACCTGCGTAGTGGAGTGAAAACTGGACCCCCCTCCTTGCTTCCCTTCGAGCAGCAGGTGAAGGAGGCCTTGTTCCCGCAGGGTTTTGTGTACGGACCGGTTTTAATGACAGGCCTGGTGCCGCGCTAGTTTTACTGTGACTACCTGCATGAATTAAACAGATTGCATGTGGTCTTAATGGTTAATTGCTTTTTAATTATTGCACTCCCCACCCCGGTTTTTAGATGCTCTTATTTTTATCCGTAAGCTGCCTTGAGTTCTGGCCAAGGGAAAAGGTGGGTTATAAATAAATACATAATAATATGAGGTAAAAGGTAAAGGACCCCTGGACGGTTAAGTACAGTCAAAGGCGACACATCTTGCTTTCAGGCCAAGGGAGCCAGCATTTGTCCGCAGAAAGCTCTCCGGGTCATGTGGCCAGCATGACTAAATCGTTTCTGGCGCAATGGGACAGAGCGCATGGAAGCGCCATTTACCTTCCCACCACTGCAGTGCCTATTTATCTACTTGCACTGGCGTGCTTTCGAACTGCTAGGTTGGCAGGAGCTGGGGCAGAGCAATGGGAGCTCATCCCGTTGAATCCGTGGCCCGGATTCAAAACGCTGACCTTCCGATTGGCAAGCCGGAGAGGCTCAGTGGTTTACACCACAGCAAAGAGAGAGTTCCCTGCTCTTTCTAAACTCTGTGATTGTACTCGGTGGAGAAACACTTGTTTTGAGCTTGCAAACTGTCTGAATGAAAGTGCTTTTTTTCTAGAAAAATAGGTGCTCACTGTAAACTTTACTCACTGTAAAGTTGTTGCAGTAAGTGTCACATTTTTTAACAACAGAAAAATGAGGTTCTAGTACTGCGTACCCTTGAGTACCCCTTGGGGGAAAGCACTGTATATTTCAGTGTATTGAACCAAACTTTTTCTACTGCCTAGTGTGTGAAAAGCTCTTTAAAGAACGGTTAAAGGTGTTTATCATAGGAATGTCCTGGCTGCATACAAATGGGTCTGTTCTCCTCAATAGTGTTCACTCGGCCTGTGGATGTTGTTCAGATGTCCATCTTGTAACTGCATAGCTGGGTTATTTGTGCCAAAGGTAGGGTGGAAATGTCCTAGTTCTTCAGAAAGAAAGTTATGCTAAATAATGCACTGTGAAACCCCAGAAGATAGGGGGTAGTTTTAATAATACTTAAAAACTATGATAAAATAACATTAAAAATTCTGCCATATACCCTCTGAAACGCCTTTGCATACTCCCTGGGGGTTCATGTGTCACACTTTGGGAAGTACGGCCCTAAAGTGCTGCACCTCTTCCCAGTCAACCCTTAAGTCCTGAAGAGCAAACAGAGGTGTAACTCCCTGATAGTGCCTGGTTGCTTGTGTAGTTGACGCGGCCAATTTCTAGCCAGTTGCTCATGCAAATTATGAAGTCATAGAACCATAGAGTTGTGGAGTTGGAAGGGACCCCAAGTGTCATCTAGTCCAGTGTTTTTCAACCACTGTTCCGCGGCACACTAGTGTGCCGTGAGATGTTGCCTGGTGTGCCGTGGAAAAAATTGAAAAATTCGAAAGATTTTTTTTAAAAAAAAGTCAAAAAAATTTGAGCGGCTACTCTATGAGGAGGGAAGCCGAGGCGACGAGAAGGCGGCTGCCATTAGGGGGCACTGCCCCACCGGGAAGGAAGCCGGCCGGGTCACAACGCGGGGCGAGCGCAGCTCTGAACAGTCACCACCACGGCCTCGGACGCCGACGCCGCCCTCACGCTCGGCGCTACGAGTAGGCCACGGCTGGTGGCCGGCGGCGGTGGCGCGCGCGAGAAGATGGCGGCAAGAGGCGGCCGGCGGGTGCTGCTGCTGCTCCTTTTCTCACTCTCGCTCCTCTTGCTGGCGGCGCCAGTACTAGCTGAAAAATGATGTGGAGGGAAAGTGTAGCTCGTACAATGTCTGAATGGGTTGGGGAAATTTGGACCGTAGCAACAAAATTAAGTGGACTCCTTTGCAAAAGAATACATATAAAAACAGCCTAACGAACAGTATAAAAAGAATACGTGTAAGCCAGGTTTAGGGGGAGAAAGCAGGTATTTTTGTGTGTGCGCGTGCAGGAATTCAGTGGCAAGTGCTGCTTTCAGCCTTTCTGTAACAGTATTTGTTTATGCTCTTCGTATTTGGTTCATTTTTGTAGGCTAATAAAATGAAATTTTGTTTAAAATGGTAGCAGTAGTGATGGGTAGGGGTGTTATTGGAGTGGTAGGGGTGATTATTGGAGTTGGAAGTTGTCATTGGCAGAATATAGTAAAAATAGGACTGAGGAATAGGAGTAAGGAATAAGAATGCCTTTATGGCACCATCACTGATAAAGTAATTGACTAATAGCAATGGGAATAAGGAATAATGAAAGAAGAAAGGAACAGGAATGTTTTTTGACCATGTTGTTTTCACAAAATAATAACCCCCCCCAAAAGCCCTAGTCTTATGAATATTTAAGTCTCACCATTACTATTTCAGTTCAATTCTTTTGTCAAAACCACAGGGCCATAACTCCATTCCTATAGAGTTATGACCCTGTGGTTTTGACAAAAGAATTGAACTGAAATAGTAATGGTGAGACTTAAATATTCATAAGAATAGGGCTTTGGGGGGGGGGTCCTGAGGGGTGAAAGGTGGATTAACAGCACAGCCCTATCTCCTATACCTGTATACCTAGAAGAAAGCCCTGTTGAGTTAAATGGGAGTTGCTCTCAGGGGGACAGCACTGCAGCCTGTGTATGTAAATAAGTATGTAGTAATAATCATATTTTCTGTGGGACTTTGACATGGCAACACAAATATTTGAAATTAATAATGTCTTTATTATATGATTTAGTAACTGCTTAACCTATTTTTTTAGTTGCGGCTATCTGGAGGAGACAAGCGCAGTAAGTACTGAGTGACAGTGAGATACTGCAGTGATGGACAAGTTTTTGAAAAGGAAAGAACTGAACTCTGAACAAAATTTGGAGCCAGATGAGAGCCAAGTATGAGTGGGGATCAAAAAAAAAGCAAAGATGGTTAGCTCAAGCAAATTCTCTGGCACAAGGCAATATAGCGAAAGCTATATTTCATTTGGATTTACTTTCACCGGAGATGCAAACAAACCAACTCCACTGTGCGTGGTGTGTGGTGAAAAGCTAGCTAACAGTGCTATGGTCCCAAGCAAACTTAAACGCCATCTCCAAACGGAACACCCTTCGCTTTAAAACAAGAATGCGGACTATTTTGTTCGCCTGCGTGAAAACACGGAGAAACAGGCAACTTTCATGAGAAAAACCACAAAGGTAAATGAAAGAGCTCTTAAAGCTAGCTATCAAGTTGCTGAACTTATAGCCAAGTCAAAAGAGCCGCACATTGTGGCAGAGACATTAATACTTCCCGCCTGCAAAGCTATTGTAGAGGAGATGCTCGGACCTGAAGCAGCTAAGGAAATAGCCAAAGTCCCTCTCTCAGACAACACAATTTCCAGACGTATTAATGACATGTCTGCAGACATCGAAAGTGTGGTTATGGAAAAGATCCGTATCAGTGAGAAATTTGCATTGCAACTTGACGAGTCTACTGATATCAGTGGACATGCTCAACTCTTGGCCAATGTGCGTTTTGTTGATGGTGATGCAATTAGAGAAAACTTCTTTTTTTGCAAGGCATTGCCAGAAAAAACAACAGGAGAAGAAATTTTTCGGGTCACATCAGAATACCTTGAACAAGGAGGACTTAAGTGGGAAAACTGCACAAGTGTCTGCACCGATGGAGCTGTAGCCATGGTCGGGCGCACCAAAGGCTTTGTAAGCAGAGTGAAGGAAAGAAATCCAGATGTGATTGTTACGCATTGTTTTTTACACCGTGAGGCCCTCGTAGCCAAGACTTTACCAGCAGACCTAGTTCATGTGTTGGATGATGTTGTGCGCATGGTAAACTTTGTAAAGTCACGACCCGTGAAAAGTCGCATATTTGCAGCTTTGTGTGAGGAGGTCCGGTGGTTGTCGCGTGGCAAGGTCTTGGTTCGTGTGTATGAGCTGCGGGAGGAACTTAAAGTGTTTCTGACAAATGAGAGGTCAGATTACGGCGCAAAGCTGCTTGCAAGTGATGAGTGGTGTGCAAGGCTGGCATACCTGGCAGATATATTTCATCATCTGAATGAACTGAACACACGAATGCAAGGCCGAAATGAAAACCTGCTTACAAGCACAGATAAAATAAATGGATTCCGTTCAAAGGTGCAACTCTGGCATCAACACGTGGAAAGTGGCAATCTTGAAATGTTCACACTCACCAAGCAATGGCAAGGTGTTCACACTGCTGCACTGTGTGAGATAATAGTTAAACATTTAAAAACTCTTGAGGAGAAGTTGTCATTTTATTTCTCTTCAGTCTCCACTGAATGCCTTGACTGGGTTAGGGACCCTTATAGCTCAGCATCAGTTGGTGGAAAGGACATGACTTTACAGGAGCAGGAGGAACTAACTGAACTGAGACAAAATCGTGGTTTCAAGCTAAGATTTGCTGATCTACCTTTGGACAGTTTTTGGTTGGATACTGCCAAGGAGTTCCCCCTTCTGGCAAACAAAGCTATTTTGACATTGCTCCCATTTACTGTGTGAGATGAGCTTTTCAAGCATGATTGCTATAAAAACTAAATACAGAGAGAGACTGAGAGCTGTTGACGAAGAGCTACGTGTGTGTCTGTCTTCGATTCCAGCCAGAATATCAGCTTTGTGTTCAGCCAAACAGGCCCAGGTTGCGCACTGAATAAAGTATTTTATAATTTTTCATATTTCTGTTTACTTACTATTTCATAATAAAGTAATTATAAAATACTTTCTTTGTGTTTATTTGATTCCTATTCAAGAGAATTATTTTATATATAGTCAATATAGGCACAGAGTTAATTTTTTAAACATTTTGTAATGGTGGTGTGCCTCGTGATTTTTTTCATGAAACAAGTGTGCCTTTGCCCAAAAAAGGTTGAAAAACTCTGATCTAGTCCAACCTCCTGCAATGCAGGAATCTCAGCTAAAGCATCCATGACAGGTTGCCACCCCAGTGTCATTTGTTCAAATTGAACAATATACATTTTGCAACTCTAGAATTTTGCAGAGATGCTTAATGTTCAGAAATCATCAGTAGATATGTCCTCAGTGGGTAGAATGTTCACCTGTCCTGGTGACTGAATAATCTCTCCTGCTTTGTGATGGTAACACACCTCAGAAGTAAGGGCTTATCTATACTTAACTTTCCTCTGCTATTGCCAGGCACGGTCCATGCATTAAAGCTCCAAGTGCTCCCCCCTCCCTTTTTTCTCTCTCTCTGGAGCTTTCCCTGCGAAAGCCTGCCCTTTAAAGCTCAGTCGGAGCAAATGGCAATCAGTGAAAACACTAAATTGATGTTTGCTCTGGTTGAGCACGAAAAAATGGGTCTTCGCAGGGAATGCTCTGGGGCAAAAAAAAAAAACCACCCCAAACCAAACTGAATAACAGATATGGAGTGGCAGCTGTAGCCAAATTCTGTATTTTCAGTTTTGGAGGCAGAGAGCTGTGGTTAAGCTGCAGTAGAAGCATTCTTGGGAGGCTGTGGCTCCCTTTGGGAACCTGGTGCACAGTCAGCAGGCTTTGTGACCCTGCCACACAGCTGCCTGCTTTCACCAGGCACTACTTGCAAATTGCATAAATTGAATATTACAAAGACACCCAGAGGACTTATCCACACTTCTGCTTGTCCCACTACTTTTCCCCAGGGAAACATGATCTTCAGCACTGAATCAAAACAAACTGCAATTGGTTTCTCCATTGATTGCTACCGGTGTTTGCTCCAATTCAGTGCCAAAGAGCTGCTTTTCTGGGGTAAAGCAGCAGGGAAAAGGCAAAACCGCTTGGATCCATGCCTAGAAAATGAGGGATGAGCAGAAAACTGCTTTCTAGGCATGGAGAACTGGAGGTGTGGATGAACCCTAAGTATCCAGTACTCTTTCCTCCAAAGGAACCACACTGTAGTGCAGGGATAGTGAGCCCGTGGTCCTCCAGATGTTGTTAAATCCAACTCTCATCAACCCTGACCATTGACTATGCTGGCAAAGGCTTGCAGGAACTGGAGTCCAAGCACGTCAAGAATGTTGCAGGTTCCCCAGCTGTACTATAACATGATCCCTGCAACTTCTCGCAGTTTGGTGGTGTGAGTGAGTAACAATACTATACAGCTGGAACAGAGGCAAAATGTTCACTCCAATAAACCACACTGTACTGCAAGCCAGGAGGACTAGTGAACCTTGCACAGAATTCCTGTCTCTCTTGGGTCAGGAAGTTAAGAATAATGAATTAAAATGCAGCTCCTAGTACAAAGGCAACATAGATATGGTTGATTCCTGCCCTAAAATGTTGGTACTCTGCCACTGAAACCATTTTCATAATAAGCAGGCCAAGAAACATAAAGCAAAGTTTAGAAAATTTATTAGTGTGTGTTCTTTTTTCCCTTTGAAATACCAACACAAAGCAGCAGCAACAGATGTATGGAAGTTGCCTTGCTGGAGTCAGATTCAGGCAAGATTTATAAAGAAAGTGCAAGATGAATGCAAAAGATGTGGGTAGGACTTTCCACTTTGCTCAGTCCCTAAAAAAGGGATTCTATGTTAGGAACCAGCCCCCGCACTTGTTTTCTGGGAAAAAGTAACAAGAGGTAGCTGGTTTCTCTGTAGAACATTTTAGTCAGGGATCATTTGTTATTTACATCTTCTCAATGCTCAAACAGTCATGCAGCAGGAAGCCCAGGGCCACAGCTGGATAACAGGATATACAGCTGTTTTGCAGACTCAATGGCAGGAGGGGATCTGAAGGCAAACAGGTCCTTTGCCCCACAGTCAGATTCTCCGAACTTTTACTTACATCTAAACCATGCTTTAGGTCACATACCAAATTAACTCTCTCACTAGGGTTGCTAGTCTACATCTCAAAGATTTCTCCTAAAACACCTTTAAATGTGCAGCTGACAGAGGAGATGAGGCAGCGACAGCTTATCCCCCACCCATTTTCTCCCCAGTGTTTTTTATTCACCCACCTTCTGGGCAGCGCACCTGGGGATTTCGCTTGCTATAGCTAGCAGAGGAAGGAGCATAACATGGGAATGGGCAGCAGAAACGGCCTCTGCCTTTTCTCCCAATTTGTTGATGGGAGGGTGGGGGCCTCAAGGCTGCAACTGAGCAATCCTTACCTGTCCTCCCCAGTGTTGCGAGCAGGAGAGGGGCGAGTTGCCCCAAGTATGAGCTGCCAGCCAGGCTCAAGAAATACTTTTAGTTTCACTTTATCCCTGTAAGCTCCCAAGTCTTGCCTGTTTCTTGACTCTGCTCTCCCCATTTTGCTACTAAAATCAAAGTGCCATTAACCTTAAATCATAAGTTTCCACTGAAAACAATCTTAAACTCTCTCTCTAGCATTGCCTCAGTTCTGTACAGTGGGCCCCCACCTTTCTTTCTCTTCTGGATTTTTGTACCGTCAGCCCAGGAACACAACCGGATAGGAATACTGCCAGGTGCATACGTTTATAATTGCTCTTCATTTCTTATAGGTAAGGTCTCCTGTTAAATGCTCTGAAAGAGAGAGCTGATACTCAGCAACTACCTTTTCCTTCGCTGGAATCAGAGAAGCTACAAATGTGGAACTAATGCCTTCCTCAAAGCTCTTTAAAGGGATCATAACCCCCATCTAACTTGGAATAGGTTCACCATGCTCATCAGGCAACACAGAATCATAGAGTTGGAAGAAAGGCAAAGGTCATCTCATCGAACCCACCCTCAATGAAGTAATAACAACTAAAGAATTCCTGAAAGATAGCCACCCATATCTCTGATGAAGTCTGCCACCTTCCTAGGTAGTCCATTCCACTGTTGAAAACCTCTTACTAGGGCTTTTTTTCAACCGGAACTCAGTTCTAGCACCTCTCAGGTGGGTGCCATTGCCATTCTAAGAGAAGGAGGGAGGCATTCATGGTGAGTTCTGGTACCTCTTTTTCTAGAAAAATAGCATTGCCTCCTCCAATCAGAAAGTTCGTCCTCATGTTTAGTTGGAATCGCCTTTCTTGTAACTTGAATCCATTAGTAAGGGTCCTGTCTTCTGGAGCAGCAGAAAACAAGCTTGCTTCCATGTGACAGCCCTTTAGCTATTTGAAGATGACTACAGTGGTACCTCGACTTATGAAGGTGCTCCATTCCGCGGCGCTCTTCATAAGTCGAAACCTTTGGTTGTCGAAGCGTCCATTTTGTGCATGTGTGATGGGGCAGAGCCTTGCTGCTGCCATCAACATTGCTACTGCTTATCTGGGGTCTAAGGTCCCGCAGCTTCAACCTACTGTAGATGCCGCTGCTGACTTCCTATTGTCTTGGAAGCTGATCATGAAAAGTACAGGTGCACCTTTTTGAGCATAAAAGTATCCCATTAAAACAACAACCACCACCACCCTATCCACATCTGTGTCCCAAGTACAGTCGTACCTTGGAAGCCGAATGGAATCTGTTCCAGAAGTCTGTTTGACTTCCAAAACGTTCAGAAACTAAAGTGCGGCTTCTGATTGGCTGCAGGAAGGAACAATCGATCGTTCGGGAGCCGATTTGTTCTGGAGCCAAGGCATTTGAGATCCAAGGTACGACTGCATTAAAGGTCTGGGGGAACGTGGGTTACTGTTGTGTTCTTGTGGTTACAAAAGTGCCGTCCCTAACATTTGGCGTCCTTCCCTGGTCCTGCCCTTTGGTTGCAAAGCATGGGAGCCAGAGAGGTTCCTGAATATAGCTGCTGCTACTGGTGGTGGGAGGAATTTAGTGCCCTTCATATCTTCTTGCCCGTGATTAGCAGAAGCAGAAATGACTATGAAAAACAAAGATGAAAGCTTTTCTTGCCGCAGATTCTTCCCCCATTAATTGTTTTCAGTGCAACTCTGGTTCCACTGTACATTAGGCTTTAGGCTTGGAACCCTAATGCCCCAGAACTGTACACATTAGAAGATAGTGCTCTGGGAAATCATTTGAAAACAGGTTTTTATTTTTATTACTATGACTACTGGGTGGTGGGTGGGGAGGAAGGTATTCCTGGGCAATCTTTCTACCTGCCGTCCTGCCTCTTCTACATCTTTCAAAGCAATATCCCACGGGGGGGTGGGGAGAGGAAAAATAAGTTCCTACCTCCTTTGTATTACAACTTGCCAATACGTAGAGGTAAGCAAGACAGAAGAGGGCCATGGAAACCAGGGAGCATGGATTCAAGGGTTACTGTTGGGGTGTGTGGGTGTGCATGTGTGTGTCACTTCTTAAGCCACAGTGCTGATGTGACCAGCGCAAACATCTCCCAGCAAGCAGAAATGTGTTCACACAAGAAATCCAGAGACCTCAGGTAAAGAGTGTTGACGACGACAGCAAATAGCCCTTGAAATGTCTTTCTCCATTGTCCACCACCTCAGAGGGGAAAGGGAGAGATTGGGGTTGGGAAGACATTTCAGTTCATCTCCCGATGTCTAGGTCGAGAAGAGAGTGCAGACCAGTCTTATAAGTTAAAAACAAGTCAACGTGCAAAATATACAGACACTTTCCACATAGGTAAAGATAAAGCAGGGCTGGGCTGAAATGCAACCTCTTGGTGCTCCAGCGCCCCCACAGGATGTGGAAGAGAGAGGAATAGAAGAGGGATCAGTGTGGTTCAGTTTTTGCAGCCGGATATCTGGGGTGGAGTAAGAACGTGTCCTCGTGTATCCTCAAACCCCCAGATGCCGGGGTGTCAACAAAAGGGTTTGGAAAACGCCTGGTTGCAATTGCTGAATTTTCTAACACCTCCAGTGTATGACAGATTCTCCCTGAATGCATCATCTCCTGTGCTGAGAGACCGTGGGTGAAGTGGGGTGAAGAGTACCTTCCCCATTTTGCTAACAGGATAGCTGCTCATTCCAGATCTGGCCACACGTCACCGGCAATGAACGTCAATGGGGTTGATTTCCTGCTGGATCGTGGTATGGCTGGCAGAAATACGCAGAACAGGAAACATGCTGGGTGGGGGCAGGGAAGAAGACGACACACATGCAGCGAGAGCAGCAGGCTCCTGGCGAGTAGCCTTGACTCAGAAGCAAGCCCGTTTGAGGTGGCCGTCCCCAGAGACTCCAGCACTTGGGAGACCTATGAAAATCTACCTCAAAAGGGCCATGGCACTTCCCATCCTCCGGCGTCTGGTGGGGGGGGGGACGAGGGACACCTTTGTAAGCAAGTGGGACATGCCTCCTTGGTCCTCCTTGCTGAGGAAGAACTCTGCTCTTCTGGGGATGAGGAGAACAAGGGCCCGCTCACTCCAGCACTCTTTGGCCTTCCTCCGCCCAGCTGCCCACTCCTTGCCCCACAGAGCACTAGAGCAGAGGAGGTACGTCCCCACCTACTGCTGCCTTCAGGACACACTGTCGGGAGGAGCGGTCCTTCTTGAGAGGCAGGTCCTGGCCACTTTGGGGGAGCAGGCTTCATCCGCTTCATCTGGACGTGACCCCCAGGGCCTGCTTCATGTTCTCATACACAACATAGCTGATGCTGACGGCAGGAATGACCTTCATGAAGTTGGGGGCAATGCCGCGGTAGAGGCCCAGCACCCCTTCTCTGGAGAGGATGTGTCTGAAGAGGCCCAGCATGCTCAGCTGCGGGCCACCTTCAATGGTTGCTGCAGAGAGAGGGGAAAGGAGCAGAGAGGTCAGGGCCGTATGTTTGAAAGCTTCTCCCAACAAAGTTCCAGGAGAGGGTCACTTCTGTTTCTGTAAGTGGCCCCAGCTTACAATTAATGTTATAGCTGTTTCAGCATAGGAATGGAATGCGAACGTTCAGTGAGACCCGGCCAAGGAGGTTCCTGCTTCAACAGTGATTGGACGGAACCCATCCCTGCTTGGGCCCACCCAACCTCTGTGTGGGAATGTTCAGAGGCGCAGGAGAGGATATATTATTTAATAATATCCTTCCTAACTTGCGTTAGCAAGTCCCTTTACTTAGCAGAGTGCATTCCCGTTCTAAATGTGCACAGCGGTTAGCTGGTTGCAAGCTTGTATAAGCTTCTCAGTATAGGATTCCTGGTAATCCCCTTTTCTTCCCCCTTAAAAAGAATAGACACGACACAATATTGTGTAAAAAGTATAAAAGATGTTTACTCACACATTCAGTTCACAGATGGATCCCTGAAGGAAGACTTAGGTTACAAAGTATGTACATGTGGAATCTATCCCATATGGATAGCTGTTGCTTCTCTGACGAATGGAGTCAAAGAGAGAGGGGGGGCTGTGTGCCTAGTGCTTTTGTTACCTGCACAGGTAAGGTCATGCCCACCTCTAGTCACATGCAGAGGAAGTTTGCCCCAGCCCAGGAGGAAACAGGAAGTTTTCTACTGGCTGGAGCAAACATCCCCTTTCATGTCCATTCTAGGAATGTTGTATTTGACTGCTCTATATGTATCTTGGTGAGGCCTATCCAACAATCCAGAGCAGAGTTGTCAACTTCAGTGCCGGCTCCAGGTTTCAGAGGCCCTTGGCAAGATGTCCTCCCCTGGATCGAGACCCCACTCCTCCTCACTGACCGTCTTTCACTGCCCTCTTCTTTTGGGCCAAATCCCAAACTGCCCTGAGGGTGAGTGCAAGGCATGTGAACGATGGTGCTGTGTTGCAGGCCTGAGAACCTCTGCCCCCTGGGTTGAATCAGGCTGTGTTCTCTAAGCCACCTGCCCCACACCTCATATCATGGGACATTAGGTGTGGGACAGGAAAAGGTGTAGCTGCAAAGGAGCAACATGTGCTCCTGGTTGTTCCCTGCCATGCAGGGCTTGCTGTCAGTGCTAACAGCAAGCCCTCGTGGGATCAGCTGTGCTTAGGGAGTCCCCAACAAGGAACGCACAGGTAGAGCTGATCACTGCTGAAGGCAGGGCTTGCCGTCAGGAACAATCGCAGACAGCAAGCCCACTTTGGGAGCTCACAGGTGAAGGGGTTCTGTGCAAGCAAACATTTCTCATCTGCAAACCAGCTTGAATTCATGGGAAACTCTTCACCTGAGGCAATGGCGACTTCAGGTGATTGACACGTGAGCAACCTGACCACATGTCAAAGCGGCCCCACGGGACAGACGCACACAAACACACACTGCTGGCCAGATACAATTCCCTTCCTCTACCCTGCCTCCTCGCTTTTGTCAATGCTTGCATGCTCAGCTACTGAAGATGGAGCAACAGCATAGAGGCTTGGGGTGGGGGGGCATTGTCAGCAGTGGTCCCCCTACAGGGGTGTGGGCCTCGGCAGGTGCGCAATGATGGCCACCTCTGATGCTGTCGATCTCCCGCTTGTACTACTGCAATGCGCTCTGCGTGGGTCTGCCTTTGAAGGTGACTCAGAAACCACAATTAATCCAGAATGTGACTGCTAGACTGGTGACTGGGAGCAGCCTCCGGGACCATATAACACCGGTCCCGAAAGGCCTACACTGGCTCCCAGTAAGTTTTCGACCACAATTCAAACTGTTGCCCTAAACGGCCCTGTATACCTGAAGGAGTGTCTCCACCCCCATTGTTCAGCCCAGACACTGAGGTCCAGCTCCAAGGGCCTTCTGGAGGTTCCCTCACTGTGGGAAGTGAGGTTACAGGAACCAGGCAGAGGGCCTTCTCATCCCTGCAGAATGCTGTCGCATGAGGTGTCAAGCAGATAAACTACTATACAACTTTTAGAAGACATCTGCAGGCAGCCCTGTATTGGGATGTCTTTCATGTTTGATGTTTTACTGTGATTTTATAATTTATAATTGGAAGCTGCCCAAAGAGCCTAGTGCTGCCTGATGAGATCAGAGATCAGAGTCTAGCTAAGCCCAATATCTCAGAGTGAAGCCTTGCGGGGGGTGGGGGTGGGGTGCTGGTCTAAACTGAAAACTCATAGCCAGCCCTGAAACCCTGCAAGTATGAGGAGATATTATGTTAACAGGCCATTGTTTCGTAGCCCTTCCAGTCTCTTCCCTCCTCAAAGTTTCTTCCCCACGCTCCTCATGTCCCCCCATCGTTAATGGGGCTTTGCAGTTAGTCCAGCCTCCTGCTCATTATGCCTCAGTCACAGCCACCTTCAGTGCCCTCCTTGGAGGCCAGGCAGTCAGGATGATGCCACAATCTCACCTTGGGCTTGCATCCGGGTCCGCACCAGAGCTAATGGGTAGCTGGCGATCTGGCCGCAGGTGCTGGAGACGGTGCCACAGCCCAAGAGCACCAGAACGCCCGGGTCAGCTGTGTCCTTGCTGTACTTCTGCAGCCAGGTGTTCTTCAGCGTCTGCCGCAAAAGGAAGAGGGGAGGGGGAGTCGGTAACTTGGGAATCCGGCACAGGTGCACCCCAGGGCCCAACACAGATGGGGAGGCAAGCAGCTTTCATGCCGAGCCTGGGAATCTGGCGAGATTGCCGTTTTGCCACACGGCACGGGAGAGAAAGGGTTCCTGCAAGGATGGTGGCAGTGTCTTTCAAAAGGGCCTCAGGGAGAAAAGGCTTCCAGGTCAGTATCCTTCCTCACAGAGGAGGAGTAGCCAGTAGCAGGCGAGGTTGAGCTTCCCTTGCTGTTCGTGCCAACCCCATGCCCAGCCACTCACCTCGTAAACTGCCAGGTCAATGCCAGCGTAGGGAATGATGCCCAGCATGTTTGGCAGGTAGCCCTTGTAAAAGGCACGGATCCCTTCCTTCCGCAGGACCTGCCTGGCACAGTCCGCCACCCCTGAGTACTGACCCGTCTTGCGGAGGGTCAGCCGTGTTTTTAGGACCTGGAGAAGGAGGGGGAGTCAGATGAACTAAGGCATGATGAATATCCCTTCTTTATCCGTCACCCCCTAATATTAACAGCCCCCAGTCTGAAATCACGACAGCCATATTCCTCTAGGTACAGGGCAAGAGACCAGTACATCTGAAATGAAACTTTGTTAAATAAAATCCCACCATACTGGGGGGGAAAATGATCAGGCCCTTCCTGTCCCTTAAATACTAAAGTTCCTTCTGGCGAAATGTCTTCATAGTATCTGTCCACAGATTAGTAGGGACAACTGGGGAGAAATTGCATGGCAGAGTCCTGCTTGGTGGGGGCAGAGGGGGATACTTCTTCTAGGCCTGTATTAGTTAACAGTACAGTGGAACATTGGTTCTCGAACGACGAAAGTTTCAGAACCCAAACATCGAAAACCCAGAAGTAAATGCTTAGGTTTTCGAACGCACCTCGGAAGTCGAGCGGCTTCCGCTGTGTGTGTTTTTATTTTCTCAGTTGAATTTGCCAACAGCCCTTTGCGCCTCGGTTTTCGAATGATTCGGAAGTCGAACATTCTTCCAGGATGGATTACGTTCAAAAATTGAGTTTCCACTGTAGTGCTAGGTTCTCACATTCATTTGGGTGGATATCATGGATGAAGTCAGCAAAAGAATGAGAATTTGCCCCTCAAGCTCTACTACCAAAGAAAGCTTACCTCCATAGGGTAGATTATGGTCTGTGCTGTGGCGCCAGCCAGCGAGCCAGCAACGAATCTTTCCTGCACCCTCAGTGTTTCCTGCTGCCCACGAATTGCCCGCTTGATCTGCAATGATAAGCAATGGATTGCGAGCCACAGATAGTGTTGGTGAACTCCCCCCCCTTAGGCACTTTGGGCTGAGTGAAGGCGATGCAGCTGAGTAAAAGAAGTGTGATCCTTTTAGGGCGAGTTTTTGCAATAAAGACATGCCCAAGGTGGAATTCCATGCAGTTCGGAATGGAAAATACTGTGCTGCATGGAAACTGTTGTTCTTTCGAGTAATGAAGGACTTTTAAAAAAAGGAATTAAAATGCTGTGTGCCCATGCCCAGGGCGTACCTGTTCGTAGGCCATGAACTTGATGGCAGACTCAGGTGCGATCTTGAGCACATTGATCCCGTTGCCTCGCCACAGGGAGCGGATGCCTCCCTCGCGTATCATGCTTTGCAATCCGCCCAACACATTCATGCTGTTGTTCTTGGAGGAGTGAACCTACAGCAAGATGGAACCACGTCAGGGCCTGGGCAAGGAAAAGAGAGCCCCTCTTCTTCCTGATGGCATAAGCAACAAGGGCCATTTTTCAGGGGTGGGGGCATCAATGAAAAGCCAGTGCGTGTTGCGGGAGCTGCATCCCAGTATCGTTTGCAGCATTCCAAATCGCCCCTCAAATTTCACAATGGAGCCCACTGGGAAGGCAAAGGAGGCAAGATTGCTAAATGCACAAAATTTAAAGGCTCCCAGAAGGTGTTGCTGCTATTTTCTGGGAGAAAGGAGGAGGGATGCAGGAGGAAGTCAAGGTTGGCGTTTATCCTATGGAAAAACTAGGAGCACTAGGAGAAGACGCTGACCCAGCCATGTTCTTCTTCATTGCGGTTGGTGCAACTCTTTGATTGCACACACTGTCCTCTATGGCAGTGTTTCCCAACCTTGGGTCTCTAGCTGTTTTTGGACTACAATTCCCATCATCCCATACCACTTATCTTGCTAGCTAGGGATGATGGGAGTTGTAGTCCAGAAATTGCTGGAGACCCAAGGTTGGGAAACACTGCTCTATGGTGTGCAGTGGTTAAGAGTGTAGGACCTGGAAGAGCTTGGAGAAAAGCTTGGGAAATGAGTGCAATAACTAAATAAACGAATAAAAAAATTCCTTCCAGTAGCACCTTAGAGACCAACTAAGTTTGTCATAGGTATGAGCTTTCGTGGGCATGCACACTTCTTCAGATACACTGAAACGGAAGTCACCAGAGTCATACCTATGACAAACTTAGTTGGTCTCTAAGGTGCTACTGGAAGGAGTTTTTAATTTTTTTGTTTCAACTACGTCAGACCAACACGGCTAAAGGGCCCTGACCATCAGGTCCAGTCGTGTCCGGCTGTGGGGTTGCGGCGCTCATCTCGCTCTATAGGCCGAGGGAGCCAGCGTTTGTCCGCAGACAGCTTCCGGGTCATGTGGCCAGCATGACAAAGCCGCTTCTGGCAAACCAGAGCAGCACACGGAAACACCGTTTACCTTCCCGCCGGAGCGGTCCCTATTTATCTACTTGCACTTTGATGTGCTTTCGAACTGCTAGGTGGGCAGGAGCTGGGACTGAGCAGCAGGAGCTCACCCCGTTGCGGGGATTTGAACCGCCGACCTTCTGATCAGCAAGCACTAGGCTCTGTGGTTTAACCCACAGCGCCACCTGGGTCCCTAGGCCAACACTAATCTTTCAAAGACTTTCATGATGTGTTGCACACAAGACACATCATATGGGGACTTGGTGTAGGGGCTGAAGACGCGGTGCTGGGCCTAGACTCCGTGGTTTAACCCACAGTGCCACCTGGGTCACTGTTTCCCTAAATGTTAAGGTTTGCCGAGGGGAGTAGGTAAGGTTTAACCCTAGTCAGAAAGTAAGCCACCTTCCGAGAAGAAATAAATTCTGTAGTCTCGCATGCACCTCCCTGAACATCCAGTCTCTCCTCCCATTTGCTATCTTCAAATGCTGCAGGCGAAGAGCTTGGTATTTTCCCAACAATTCCAAGGCCGGTCTTTCAAAACCGCTTGGAGTTTAATGCCAAGGGCAGAAACTAAGAGGCACAGGAAGTTTTGAACTCACACGCAAATGGCCAGCTCTGCTGTAGTTGAGCCTGCAGGTAACAGCATCGCTTGCGCTCATCAGAGTGCTGTCTTTGGACATGGTGGAATTCCAAGATGAGTAAACCCAATGAGAAGGCTGATTCTACACAGCCGTTTCCCCTGCCATATTTCAGGAATCAGGTAGGTAAATGAAAGACCCCCGAACCTGTTGGCTCCTGCCCTTTGAGTATCTCTATTGCTGGGTTGGCCAACTCCCAAGAGACTGCGATCTACTCACAGAGTTAAAAATTGGCAGTGATCTACCCCCTTTTGGGGGGGTTCAGGTCGTTGTTGAGTCTTTTTTCAGGGAGGAGGTAAAATGTTGAGCTTTTTTTAGGGGAGCCACAGTTGTTCAGCTTCTTTGGGGGAGCCAATGATCTACCAGTGATCTACCGCAGGTGTGCAGTGATCTACTGGTAGATCAGGATCTACCTGTTGGACATGCCTGCTCTATTGTATGGGGCAGCCCTTTTTCTCCTTTTACAGTCTTCATGTGCAAAATTGGTCGTAACATCCTCAGCATGGCATTCTGGGTCACAACAGAGGCCCATTTCAGTTTGTCATTGCCCCACACCACATGAACTGATGCCACCATTCTAGGTCCCAATGCAGAATGAAAAACCGTTAAAGGTGATTTGGAAAATGAAAATCAATACGGGCGGAAGCCCATGAGTTAATGTTTAGGAAAAATGATAAGGTATATGATTTTTGGTGTTCGTGTTTAATGTGTGTTAGTCTTTAGTGTGTATTATTTTGTTTATCAATTATGTATGTTTGGATAGTTGGTTGGGTGGACACTCGCCTGCATCTCTCCTTGTCATCCTACAGCCTCTTGGTGGCAGGGGGAGGTTCTGGGGGGAGGGAGGGAGGGGGAGGACAAACCCAATTATAAAATGGACCACCTTCGACTGCCCACTTTTCATGGGATTCTCTCGTGGCAGGAGGTGGCTCGTGGAGGGGGGGGGTAGAAGAAGGGGGATAATATGTTATGTATGTTTTTCTTTACTATGTAAAATCAATAAAATTTTATTTTTTAAAAAAAGAAATACTGACCCCACCCCACCCCACCCCGTAATTCTTAGCAGCTCATTGCCTGCATGAAGACTTTCAGTCGGTCCAATGGGGCAGTTCCAGTCCTGGAGACAGCACCAGCCATGGCTCCAGCAATGAGCTGTTTCCACCACATCCCTGTCTTCTTCTCTTTCTCGGAAAACTCATCTGGGACGGTGAGGCACTCACCAATGTCAAGGACCTGCAGAGGAACGCAGTCGGAAGAGGAAAAAGCTAAAGAAAAGACAAGCAACTCTGCCTACATTTGACTGAGAAGCACCTGTTATTAAAGAAACACCTCCAGGGTGGAATCTAGACACATAAAAAAAATTGTGGAATTTTTTTTTTTTTAAAAAAATGCTTTGGAAAATATATTGAATTTGCCATAGCTCACCATCACCATCTAGTGTCTCATTTGTGTAATGCACTTTACAACACACTTAAAACGTTTTATTTGCCACTGTATAGCTGAGTCCCAGGTCTGGATTTACGAACATTCTAAATGCTCCAAAACGTCAATTTCCACCACTTTTTAGATTCAAAATTTCAAGGTGGAATTTTGTTTAATGGGTGTTTTCTACTGAGCATTGAAATCCGAGTACTTCTCAAGTATTCGTTGGACTGCCTTGCTTATTTTGCCTCGGGCAAATGTAATATATGCCATCTCATAACCTCTCAACTTTCAAATAACTACATGGTGTCAGTTAGCAAATGCTACCGCCTATCGGTTGTGCAGCAAGAAAGAAACGTGCTTCAAGCTTCCAACATTCTAGCCAAAGAACACAAAGACACTGGGAATGACTGAGATGCTCCCGAGACTTTGTTTTCCTTAAAATTATTTAATTAAATTAAATCACTTTGAAGCTGCAGTCCTACAAATCAATGGAGCACGCCCTGCTGATCACAGGAGGACTTGCTCAGAGCAAACATGGATAGGATTGTACTGCAATCGTATTCAACCTTATATTTAGGGCTTTCACTCGTTTGGATTGACTTATAATGGTGTAAACCACTGAGCCTAGGGCTTGCCGATCGGAAGGTTGGCGGTTCAAATCCCCATGACGGGTGAGCTCCCGTTGCTCCGTCCCAGCTCCTGCCAACCTAGCAGTTTGAAAGCACATCAAAGTGCAAGTAGATAAATAGGTACTGCTCCGGCGGGAAGGTAAACGGTGTTTCCGTGCGCTGTTCTGGTTTCGGCAGAAGTGGCTTCATCATGCTGGCCACATGACCCAGAAAACGTCGGCTCCCTTGGCCGGTAAAGCGAGATGAGCGCCGCAACCCCAGAGTTGTTCAGGGCTTGGATCAGGAGTCCTTTAACTTTTATAAAAGGTAAAGGGACCCCTGACCATTAGGTCCAGTCGTGACCGACTCTGCGGTTGCGGCGCTCATCTCGCGTTATTAGCCAAAGGAGCCGGTGTACAGCTTCCAGGTCATGTGGCCAGCATGACAAAGCCGCTTCTGGAGAACCAGAGCAGCACACGGAAACGCTGTTTACCTTCCCACTGTAGAGGTACCTATTTATCTACTTGCACTTTGACGTGCTTTCGAACTGCTAGGTTCAAACCGTCGCAAGAATTCAAACCGCCGACCTTCTGATCGGCAAGCCCTAGGCTCTGTGGTTTAACCCACAGTGCCACCTTTTACAATACTCTCCTATTCCATACTGTTGCTGTGGAATGCTGCCCTGCCTCCTTTCCAAGAATTCTGCCAATGGACCTGCCACAGCCCATGCCAAAGCAGGGAGTGTAAATCACAGCAGATCACAGAAGCCTTTGCTACAGCAACCAGCTAATGACCTACAGCAGATCCTGTTCAAGGGCAGCAGGAGTTTAATACTGAAAACATTTCTATGCTCAAGGACTCACATGATTTAATAAGACTAAGCAGAAGATCAGACACATGCAAAAAAAGATCAGTTTGCAGAGAGCTTACTGTAGCGGCAAAAGGCACAGCCGATATTAATGTCGTCAGAGCAACAATGTCCTTGGATCTCCTCACTTGGTAAATATTCTCTGGGCTGTTTTGGCTAGAGAGAACCCACACCTTGGCTATGCTTGCATTAACACACTCCGACAGTTACAGCTTCCTTTACATACATTTCTCCTCTTCTCGGGATGATGGGTTTAAATAGATATATATTCATACACACACACACACACACACACACACACACGAGAATATGAAGTGATTATTATAGGAGAGAAGTGGGGTAAACAAGTCTGTGCAAGTTCAGCAGAAGCAACACAACACACACATGCACAACATTCTCAAAAGGAAAGAGCAGTGCCAGATTTATGTATAAGCTAACAAGCTATAGTTTAGGGCCCCACTCTCTTGGGGGGGTCCCAATTTTTTAAAAAACAAAAAACAAATACCTGGATGTACATTTCCAAAACATAAGATAAAAAACAAATAAAACCTACACACAGCAACTGTATTTTGTGTTGTGTAGGCTCCTATTTGTTATGTGCAAATGGCTTTAGATACCTATTAGGTCCATAAATTACCATATACGTAGCTTATATTCAACACAAAAAAACAGTGACAATTTGTTGTTGACAAAGAACAGCTGGACAGCTGGACATTACCTTCAGTAGCTTAGGGCCTCATCAAACCTAAATCCGGCCCTGGGAAGGGGTGACACTTCTATAGTGAGATGGCAAATTTGTAGAATTTTTATTATTATTAAAGAAATAATATTTCACTGAGAGTGTGGCTGGGTTATAGGACACAAGGAAATATTTTAGCTAGCGTTGTCTAGAGCGTTTGTCTAGGAACCAGGGAGACCTAGGCTCAAATCTTCACACAACCATGAAGCTCACTGCAAGGCTGTAGGGTAGCTGGAACATCTCACTCTAACCCAGGCATCCTCAAACTTCGGCCCTCCATATAGATGTTTTGGACTACAATTCCCATCTTCCCCGACCACTGGTCCTGTTGGCTAGGGATCATGGGAGTTGTAGGCCAAAACATCTGGAGGGCCACAGTTTGGGGATGCCTGCTCTAACCTAACTCAGAGTTGTGGGGATAAAACAGGTGTGGTGGGAAGAGGCTTGCATGCTGCTGTGAGCTCTGTGTGAGTGGGGTGCGGGGTAGGATAGGAGACAGATGTAACACACAAATCTGTCCAAACTACAGTGGTGCCTCGCTTAACGAATGCCCTGCTTAACGAAATTTCCGCTTAACAAAATGATTTTTCGAGCGGAGCTTGCCTCGCTAGACGAATGCGTTTTATGAAAAATTCGTCTAGAGAATCGCGGTTTCCCATAGGAATGCATTGAAATTCAATTAATGCGTTCCTATGGGCAAAAAAATTTTTTTAAAAAATGCAATGCATTCCTATGGGATTCGCTAGACGAATTTTTCACTATAAGAAAAGACCCATGGAACGAATTAATTTCGTCTAGCGAGGCACCACTGTAATTGCAGGAAGGTTTTACACAGATAAATCTGATAGCACTGTGATTGTTGGGGACAGAAGAATGAAGGAGGTGGTGATGGGCAACAGCCCCCCCTGTGTTCTTTTCAGAGACATTGGGGAAGACCTGCTGAACTGAACGGGTCGAGACACACCCTCAAATGATGTTACTCTTTCCTACAAAAGCGGTGCACCACAAGCCTCATTCTGCACACTGAGCGACAGGTTCTGTGCAGCAGGGGTAGCCCAGGGGGGGTCATCTCCCATCACCCTTGACCGCTGACCGTGTTGGCTGGGGCTGGCAGGAGTGGGAGGCCAACATCACCCAGAGGGTGCCTATCGCCAGCATAAGCACCTGCGCACGGCTGCCACAGGAAGCAAGGAAACAAGGCATCTCCTGGTTTGGTCCTGAGCGACGCAAACTTGAGCATACTGGCTTAGAGAGGTAAAGGGAGGGGGCGGGGAGGAAACAGGGAGCCTGGATCCAATAGAGTAGACCTGTTGAAATCAAGGGATCCAATTTAATCACATTCATTAATGCCAGTGGGTCTACTCATTGCCAGGGATTCTGGAGAGATGCCTTGGTACCCCAAGGCAGCCTGTGGGTTAGGAGAGTTAGAATAGAAAGTCCCAGCAGCGGAGACTTATCCCTACCATCTCATGCTCCCCCAGGATGGACTCGAAGCCTTTGGGGCGCCTGTAGTCACTTTCCCACAGCTCAGCCAGGGACAGCAGCCTTGAATTCCCATGGATCCCCGAGGTCCTCTGGGCATCGGGGCCCTTCCTGACGGGAGACAGGTCTTCCATGCTGGGAATGCGCAGAAAAGTGCAGGGCACCACAAGGAGGGCACACAATAAACCCTCCTGCAATCTCCTAATGGGATTGGAGGGATAATCAGGGGGAGGGGCATAGGTGCAAGAGCCAATCCCATCTGCACCTACGGATTACAGACACGCAGAGGGCTGGCCCCCAATGTCAAGAGGGGAGTCAGAAAGAAATGGAACTCGGGGAAGGGGTGCCACCTGAATAAAATATGGGGGGGGGGAGGCCCAGGTCAGCTCCGCCTTGCATAATCAACCACAAGATATGGCTCACAAACACCATTTGAATGGCAATGCTTGCCAACTTTGGGAGGGCCGGGCCCCCTCAAATCTTTTATGGGGTGGGGTGGGGGCTGAAGGGACCTTGTCCCCTAGGAGTTGGTTCCTGTGGGCTGACCCGAGACATTTTGGGGCCCAAGGCAGAAAGGCCAAACAGCACACGCATAGACCCCACCCAGGGAGCCTGGTGCATAATCGTGGGGAAATATTCCGACATCCACCATATTGAAGTGAATGGAAGCTGCCCCAGGGCTGCTGTGCTCTTGCACACTTCCTGCTCATCTAAAGGGATCATGGGCAAGAGATCTTCCCCAGTCCTCTCTCGGTGCCGGGCACTCAACACCTGGAGTCATAGCTGCCAAGTTTTCCCTTTTCTCGTGAGGAAGCCTATTCAGCATAAGGGAAAATCCCTTAAAAAAAGGGATAACTTGGCAGCTATGCCTGGAGTTGCGCCAGCCGCCATCTCCATCACTCTCTTGAAGTGCAGCAGGGGAGAAAGGGATGCGAGTGGAATGGTCAGATCTGAGCTCAACAGGACATGCTGGAGAGCAAAGAGTTTGAGGTGAAGATTGTGCCTAGGGAACCTTGAAACTGTCCAAGCCCTGTCTCCCCTGGCCTTCCAGCTGAAACTATGGGCAAAGTCTGGCAAACAGGGAGGGGAGAGACACACATTGTGTTTAAATATAAACTTTAATCTGCCCTGTTCCGATCGGCTGATGAGATTAGTGTGGCTGGAACAGGACAGTGAAGAAAGAGGGCCTTGGCCAGCGCCCAGTCCAGAGATCTGAACTATTTCCCTTCCTATTTCCTCCCGCCTCCCGTAGAGTTCAGGAAGGGTAGAAAGGGAGATCGGGGGGGGGGGGACATCACAGGAAGCTTCCTTGCTGTTCCCTGGAAACCCTTGGCTTACTGGCTATGCTTCACGCTCCCTGCTTCCTTGAGGGGCAGGCGATTCTAGGAGCAGCCTTTTCTCAATGGCAACTTTCTCATGAGGATGGTCTCCTACAGGTTTGCTGCATTTTAATGAGGTCTTTTTATTCACGATATTGAGCGTGAAAAAGCATGAATCATAGAATCATAGAATTGTAGAGTTGGAAGAGACCACAAGGGCCATCCAGTCCAACCCCCTGCCGAGCAGGAAACACCATCAAAGCATTCTTGACATATGCCTGTCAAGCCTCTGCTTAAAGACCTCCAAAGAAGGAGACTCCACCACACTCCTTGGTAGCAAATTCCACTGCCGAACAGCTCTTACTGTCAGGAAGTTCTTCCTAATGTTTAGGTGGAATCTTCTTTCTTGAAGTTTGAATCCATTGCTCCATGTCCGCTTCTCTGGAGCAGCAGAAAACAACCTTTCTCCCTCCTCTATATGACATCCTTTTATATATTTGAACATGGCTATCATATCACCCCTTAACCTTCTCTTCTCTAGGCTAAACATACCCAGCTCCCTAAGCCGCTCCTCATAAGGCATTGTTTCCAGGCCTTTGACCATTTTGGTTGCCTTCCTCTGGACACGTTCCAGCTTGTCAGTATCCTTCTTGAACTGTGGTGCCCAGAACTGGACACAGTACTCCAGGTGAGGTCTGACCAGAGCGGAATGAAGTACAAGACAGACAGTATAAGCCTGGTATTTGCTTCTGGCGAGGATGTTCCTGCCCCTAAAGTAGCAGATTGATACTCTGGGAGTACAGTGGTACCTCGGTTTACGAACACCTCGGGTTACGAACTTTCGGTTTACGAACGATCGAAACCCGGAAGTAAGTAACCCGAGGTTTCCGAGGCCATGGAAGCGCTCCGGTCTTACCTCGCGGGTAGAAAAGGGCTCCCAGCAGCAGCAGCAACAGCGGCTGCAGAGGAGGAGGCAGGTGGAGACCCCTGCTGCAGCTCCCGCAGCCCCTGCATGACACAGCCTCTCCCCTGCTTGGCAAGCGGCGAGAGGCTTGTTGAGTCGTTTCACTGCGCCGCGGCGGCGGCTCTCCGTCTCTCTCGCTCCGCGGTGCCGGCGGGCGACCTTCCTCCTTCTCAGAGCAGCCGCCGCCACCACCAGGCGCCAGGACTGGCCGGGGTGGCTCGCGGTGGCTCGCGGGGTGGCTCGTCGTCGGCTGCTTCTCTTGACCCTGTGCCGACGTCTGTCTCCACCCCGCAGGGGCGCGACCGCGAAGGCCCGGCTTCGCTTCTCTCAACCCCTCCGCGAGGCCGGGACTTCGCCGTCGCGCTCCTGCGACGTCTCTCCACCTTCTCCGTCGCGTTCCTGGACGGCGCGACCTCCAGGAGCGCAACGGCGAAGGTGGGTGGGTTGTGGGCCAGTAAAATGGTTTTCATGGGCCGCATCTGGCCCATGGGTCGCACGCTGCAGCTCCCTGGTCTGGAGGCTGCAGATGGTGCAGAATGAATGCCTATTTATGTTTTAATTTTATTTTGACAAAGTAATCATTATAAATAAGTAAGAATAAAAATGTGCGCCCCACCACCGAGACCATTCCATTGTAACCATCTAACCTCCCAAAATTCCACCGTCCCTCAGTGCTTGTGCTGGGCCAGACTATTTTTTTTGGGGGGGGGGATGAACGAATTCCTGTGCCCCATAAATAACCCAGAGATGCATTTTAAGTAAAATCACACGTTCTACTCATGTAAAAACACCAGGCAGGCCCCACAAATAACCCAGAGATACATTTTAAGTAAAAGGACACATTCTACTCATGTAAAAACATGCTGATTCCAGGGCCGGATTGAGAAGACGATTGGGCCACATCCGGCCCATGGGCCTTAGGTTGCCTACCCCTGCTCTAGGCTCTGACGAGATCAACTGGCCATCAGCGCTCATATCATCAAGCTATACAAAAATCCAGGGAGGGTAATCTGTTCTCTTAACACCAGGGTGAGGAACCAGATCCCATCAGCACTAGCCAGCATGCCCAGTGGTCTGGTCCGAAGGGAGTTTTAGTCCCACAACATCCAGGGGGCCATCAGTTTATTTTGTATTTCACAAGTTTGATAAACTTACTGATTGAATGTAATAAAACCTCAGTGTGTTTTCCCACCACCACTTCTGACTGAACAGACCATAACGTGCTGCTCCAGATTGTTCTGAGACCTGGGGATCCTTTTGGAAAGCAACAGAGGATGCAGTCAGCGGTGGAGGAAACCGCTTGGGTGCCTGTGGTGGTGTGCCCAGAGGCGGGGCAAGCCGCCTATAGGGGCGGGGTGCACTGTGGGGCCTCTGGAGTCTGCCTGCCTCCTCCCACTCAGCTGCCCTACAGCCTTACTTTCCAAGTCCCGGACTGCTGAATCCAGGACCGGCAACTCTGTGACACTGGAAGTTGCATCGACGTAACTTCCGGTGTCGCTTTGCCCTTCTATGGGCACCAAAAATGGCCGCCGCCGGCTTCGAAAGTCGCTTCTACGCATGTCAGGAAGTGCGTCGATGCAACTTCCGGTGTCGCTATGCCCATCGATGGGCACCAAAAATGGCCACCGCCGACACCGGAAGTCGCGTCTATGCACTTCCGGGCATGCATAGATGCAAATTTTGAAGCCGCCGACGGCCATTTTTTGTGCCCATAGAAGGGCAAATTAGAAAGAAAAAAATGGCTGCCGGCAGGAGAAAATAACGGAGAAAAACGGGAGACGAAGTGATACGGGGGACCACCGGGAAAAGGTAAGTAAAAACAGGGGTTTCCCGGGGAAAACGGGGTACTTGGCAGCTATGCCTACAGCTGGGGGGGAGGCAGCGGGCGTTTGGGCAGCGCGGAGCCTGCACATGCCCAAGCCACCGCATCTCTCCCAGGAGAGACATGTGGCTCAGGCGTGCTGCAGACCCTGCAGTGAGCGCCGCCCAGCATTTTAAACCCCCCCCTCAGTGGTGACACCCGGGGGCGGCCCACACCCTCCGCACTGCCCTTCCTCCGCCCCTGGATCTAGTGACTCTGCAGCGATACTCAAGAGAACCACCTCTCCTATCAAAATGTTTACCGGAACGAAGCCAGGAGTCCTGACTATGGGCCCAATCCTGCACACCACGTCAACACCTGCAAGGAGCAAAGGAGATCCCTGTCCACCCTACTAGTCCTGGTTCCTGCCCCTTTCTTCCACAGATAACTGTGGACCTGGATTCCCAGTGCTCCTGGCTAGATGTTAGCGAACACGTAATTATCTTCTTATGAGGAGGTTTCCTAGCTGACCCCTAGAGACCTTTTTGAGTCTTTTCCTCAAGGGAGCTAATAAATATATTACCAAACATGTGGCTAAATGTTGCCACATCTCTCAGACCTGCTATGATAATTAGTTCTTGGCTTGTCAGTGTTAATAGTAACTGGTTCCACTGAACATACAACCGGACAACACCATTACTGGCCCCAACAACATCCAACATACCATCTCAGGACTATTTAATTGCTCATCTTCTAACATTGTGTATGCCATCAAATGCCAACAGTGCCCTTCAGCTCTCTATATTGGACAAACAGGCCAAATCCTACGCCAAAGGATAAATGGACGTAAATCTGACATCAGGAACCACAAGACAGAGAAACCAGTAGGAGAACACTTCAATCTCCCAGGACATTCTATACAAGATCTCAAAGCAGCTGTTTTATTACAGAACAATTTCAGAAACAGACTGGAAAGAGAAGTTGCTGAATTGCAACTCATTAGCAAGCTTAAAACCATGGAGCCACCTGGAATGAACAAAGACATAGGATTCTTATCTCATTATACATGATCAAGCTTTCCTTAACACCTCAGCCCTTGCTCCCCCCCCCCGCAAGACCAATTGCAGTCATTAACAGTCGTTAACAGTCATCAACAGGTTTACCACTCCTATCAGCCCATCACCCATTCCCATCACCCCCACCCCCCACCCCCTGAATATACATAAGGGTCTGGTGGCTTCTGTTTCAGTGTATCTGATGAAGTGTGCATGCACACGAAAGCTCATACCAAAATAAAAACTTAGTTGGTCTTTAAGGTGCTACTGAAGGAATTTTTTTATTTTGTTTCGACTCAGACCAACACGGCTACCTACCTGTAACTGGTTCCACTGAGACTGTGATTTGTGTTTTATACTTTGTGCTTTGTTTATTGGTCAACCAACCCTATGAAACACTTGACTGATTAACCTATGGGATGCTGCCGGGAATCTTAGCTTGATGTCATTTCTCTGCAACTTTGCCCAGGTGGGAACGGGTAGCAACAGGGCTTTCCCCCCCAGGTTGAACACTCCAGCACCTCTCCTGAGCTTTCCGGCAGACCCTCTCTGTGTCTGTTTTCTGGGTGGAGGAATTTGGATGGATTGGGAGCTGGCTCCCTGAAAAAAGCCCTGGGTGGCAATACAAATACAGTCATACCTCGGTTTAAGTACGCCTCGGTTTGAGTACTTTCAGTTTAAGTACTCCGTGGACCCATCTGGAACTGTTTAAGCCACTTTCCATTACTTTCAATGGGAAAGTTCGCTTCAGGTTAAGTACGCTTCAGGTTAAGTACGGACTTCCAGAACCAATTACACTCATACTTCGGGTTAAGTATGCTTCAGGTTGAGTACTCCGCGGACCCGTCTGGAACAGATTTATCCACCTTCCATTACTTTCAATGGGAAAGTTCGCTTCAGGTTAAGTACGCTTCAGTTTAAGTACTCCGCGGACCGTCTGGAACGGATTAATCCACTTTCCATTACTTTCAATGGGAAAGTTCGCTTCAGGTTAAATACGCTTCGGGTTAAGTACAGACTTCCGGAAACAATTGTGTACTTAAACCAAGGTACCACTGTATATTAAAATTTATTAGGGTGTTTGACACTGAGGGATTTGGTCTCAACAGTTCCTGGAAATGGCTAACTCCAGACAGAAAATTATTTTTCTTTGTTTAGAAACTTCAGTATTTGTCACCCAAAACATTTCACTCATGACTGGATTATTCAGTACACTTGTGTTTGAGTACTTTCAGTTTAAGTACTCCATGGACCGTCTGGAATGGATTAATCCACTTTCCATTACTTTCAATGGGAAAGTTCGCTTCAGGTTAAGTACGCTTCGGGTTAAGTACAGACTTCCGGAACGAATTGTGTACTTAAACCGAGGTACCACTGTAGTTACGGTAATAGACCTCATTATCTAATACAGGAGTCGGCAAAGTTTTTGTGGCTTGGGCCGCTTCACAGTCCCGCAGACACCGCAGTGGGCCGGAGTGTGCACACACGCATGTGCAAATGCTATTTCCGGCATTCCTTCCAGCACGGAGGAGGCGTGCACAGCTTCCCATGGGCTGCAGGAGCTTCCTGCAGCAAATGGGAAGCCGGCCGACGTCGTGGAAGGCGGTCCCCGCTCTGCTCTGCGCTGGTTTAGTGCGGCGCACGGGAGCCGACCAAGCAGGCAGCGGGGGTCCCCGAGCGGGCAGCGGGGGTCCATGGGCCGGTTAAACGACCCCCACGGGCCTTAGGTTGCCGACCCCTGATCTAATACAACAGCAGCAACTTGGGGACAAGTTATCAGAGATTGTAAGGTCTATTTCTTTATTTGCCTTCCCAGCTGAGAAAACCCATTTAAAAAACCCCCACTAAAGCCCCTACCTGGAATGTATGAATATTCTCTCCTAGAGGGCTGCATATTAAAAATATTTTGTGAGGCCCATCACTCAGTCCAATGAAATCCAAACTGAATACGAACTATTCTCCATTCATATACAGTGGTGCCTCGCTAGACGAATTTAATTCGTTCTGTGAGTCAATTCGTTTTGGGAAAAATTAGTCTTGCGAATCCCATAGGAAGGCATTGAAATTATTATTTTGAAATTATTTTGCCCATAGGAACGCATTAATTGAATTTCAATGCGTTCCTATGGGAAACCGCGATTCGCTAGACGAATTTTTCACAAAACGAATTCGTCTTGCGAGGCAACGTCCGATCGCAAAACCCATTCGTCCGGCGAAAATTTCATCTAGCAGGGCATTCATCTAGCGAGGCACCACTGTCACCTATTTTCTCCATGTTGAGAATCAAGGAATCAGGGTGGAGAACAGAACAACCTCAGGTCTGGAGAGGAGTAGGAATCTGCTTTACCGTCGAGTGCTTCCAGTAGTATACGATCTCCTCCATGTTCTCCAACGGATTGAGGAGGAAGTGGTCACGCCACTCGTGCCAATCAATGGTCATGGTGCCATCCTTGTCTATGCTGCAACAGACACAAAACAGAGTAGAGCGAGTCTGAAGGGCGGAGGGGGGAGCCAGTGTGGGCGAGGGCACACCGGGACTGGGGGGGGGGCTCAGGGAGGTGGGAATTCAAAGCAAAGGTCGTGGGGCAGCCTCACCTGTGCAAAATTTTCTCCGCTTGCTGCAGGGAGATGTAAACGCCCAGGCTGTGGAAGGTTTGCTGGATCTCGGACACGTCAATGTGGCCTGCAGCACAAGCACAGAAGAAAAGAGGGTCAGTCTGTCTGGAGGGGCCAGGGTGCATCTTAAGCTACTGATGGGTTAGGACAGTGATGGCGAACCTACGACACGCGTGTCACGTGACACGCAGAGCCCTCACTGCTGGCACGCGCCCTATCGGCCCATTCACGCTGTGTTTGTTGTCCCCCCCCATTTGTTCTCCCGCTCCTCCTACAGCTTGTCTCCGCTGTTAAAACCCGATCCTTTTTAGTTGTTGTTGTTGTTGTTGCTGGTAGCCAGAGATTGGTTTTTAACCCTTTCTGTGCTGCTTTTTTTCTGGCACTTTGGCAGACTATGATTAGGTGTAACAACGTTCGTTTTTTAACCCGTTCTGTGCTGGGTTTTTTGGCGCTTTGGCAGACTATGTCGGTGCTGCGTGTTAGTTCCAGCAAAGGTGTTATTCGCCATTTATTTCTTTTCTCTTCCCCCCCAAAAAGTGCAGCAGCTTTGGGGCATCCCCCCCAAAAGCAAAGCAACTTTTGCACCCCCAAAAAACCTCCAAAACTTTGGTCAGCAGCTCCCCCCAAAAAGCTCAACAACTCTGGGCACTTTGTGATAAATAATGGTTTTTTTTGGTTTGGTTTGGTTTGGTTTGGTTAGGTTAAATAATTAGTTTTTGGTTTATTAAATACAGATATATATTACAATTATACATTTTTGTTATTTAAACTATAAATATCGCGAAATTATGTTTTTTTCTCTCTCGAAGTGACACACCACCCGAGTTATGCTCAGTTTTTTGGCGAATTTTGACACACCAAGCTCAAAAGGTTGCCCATCACTGGGTTAGGAGAAGCTGGGGAGGCCAGAGGGTTCTACAGGGTCCCCCAATGACAGGAAGTGAGGTGTGCCCAGAGCTTCCTGGGCCGCAGACCTGCGGAAGAGCAAAAGGAACCGGTGAGTTTTGAGGGATTTCTTGAAGGGGTGGAAGTGGGTGGGTAGCAGTTTGGTAGCTGGCCCAGGGGCACATGCTGCAAGGGGGGGTGGAGAGGGAGACACCATGCAGTCAGCCATACCAGCCTTCGGGATTCCCACACTGAGCCCCCTGCCGGCGTCCCACCTGGAAGAGAGACAGAGAGGGCTACAGAGTGGGTGCAAGGGGGTGCCATCGCCAGAGGAGAAAGAAGGAAGCCTCCTACAGTTCTGGAAAAGACCCCCCCCCCATATTTACATCTCAGAGATGCTGTTATGTGTGTGCGCACTGGAGAGGACTATTACTACGGTAACATGGGAGGATGAAGCAGTAAGCACAGTCAGAAGAGGGTACCAGGCAACAAAGAAAGCTTTAGATGATGATGATGGTGGTGATGATGGTGATGATAACAACAACAACAACAACAACAACAACAACAACAACTTCTTATTTATACCCCACCCATCTGGCTGGGTTTCTCCAGCCACTCTGGGCAGCTCCCAACAGAGTATTAAAAACACGATAAAACATCAGACATTTAAAAACTTCCCTAAACAGGGCTGCCTTCAAATGTCTTCTAAAAGTCAGATAGTTGCTTATTTCCTTGACATCTGACGGGAGGGCGTTCCACAGGGCAGGCACCGCCACCAATAAGGCCCTGTGCCTGGTTCGTTGTAACCTCACTTCTCGCAGTGAGCGAACCCCAGATGGCCCTTAGCGCTGGACCTCAGTGTCCGGGCTGAATGATGGAGGTGGAGACACTCCTTCGGATATATTGGGCTGAGGCCGTTTAGGGCTTTAAAGGTCAGCACCAACACTTTGAATTGTGCTTGGAAATGTACTGGGAACCAATGTAGGTCTTTCAGGTAGCCCTCCCTATAAAGTCGGCCTGCAACTCCCATCATCCCTGACTTTTGGCTGTAGTGGCTGGGGCTGATGGGAGTAAGAGTCTAACATCAGCTGGAGGACCGCAGGCTCCCCATCCCTGCCTCGGATGCAAGCAAAACCAGAAAATGGGCATGCACAGGAACTTTCTGCAGATACAGAACAGTATTAATGCCTTCAGCTGATGTGTTTATTATACAGCTGTCCCTGTATGTACTCCACCACACTCCTTGGCAGCAAATTCCACTGTCGAACAGCTCTTACTGTCAGGAAGTTCTTTCCACCTAAACATTAGGAAGAACTTCCTGACAGTAAGAGCTGTTCGGCAGTGAAATTTGCTGCCAAGGAGTGTGGTGGAGTCTCCTTCTTTGGAGGTCTTTAAGCAGAGGCTTGACAGCCACCTGTCAGGAATGCTTTGATGGTGTTTCCTGCTTGGCAGGGGGTTGGACTGGGTGGCCCTTGTGGTCTCTTCCAACTCTATGATTCTATTATTCTATGTATACAAGGGCAGCTTGTTTATTTCCTTGACATCTAATGGGAGGGTGTTCCACAGGGCAGGTGCCACCACCAAGAAGGCCCTGTGCCTGGTTCCCTGTAACTATCTTCTACCTGCAGATATAGAAGGAGAAGGAGCATTCATTTTGCTAGGAAAGCACAGGGTAGGACGCTTCCTCATCTGGAAATCCTGATTAAGTTGAAACTAATTGATGCTGCCAATATGTACTGTAAATCGGAATCTGTCGATTTCAGTCTCTCTGCTTCCCGTTTTCCCCGAAGGTTATGTCTGGTTTGCCAAAATTCAGTTTGCTGCAGTCAGTACAACGGAGGAAAAGCTTGAGGCAGGAATGCACAGCATATCCCAGAGGGGGCCTATTTAAAGGGGAGGGATAAGAGAAAGACTTCACTTGTCCCCTGGGGTCCAGATTAAAAAAGAAACTGAGAGATTAAGCCCTGAATAAAAGAGGGGCATGTTGCTTTAGTAAGATACAACAAAATGAAGTGCTCCCCGAGGTTTCCAAACGCTTGAAGAAAGCACAGTGTGTGACTGAAATGGAAAAGCTGGCTGTTCTTGTACAAGAGAGAGGTCATTTAACCATTTCATTAAGAATGATCCCATTTCCTCAAGAGATTGGAAAGAATAGTGAGTGTATCAGAACTTTGGTAGCACAAAATGTATTATTTGCATTCTGAGTATTAAAGAGGCGCTGGATTGCTATGCGTCCCTTCCTTGCATGCTTTCAGCCTCTGAAATGTGCTTGCTCCTAGAGATAGCTCCCCCCCCCAGTGCACATATGCATGTTTCACAGAGATTTCAAGGTAGTTTGAAAGAGGAAGCATTGCTCAATGATTCTACTTCTGCCCTTGTTGAATAGGTTCTGTATAGTTTCAAAAACCTGCAAAGCCTGTTTGGCCAGAGGTGAGCAGAGGACAAAATAAACGCATGTGCTGTGTACATCTTGGCAAACAGTGCCTCTAGCAGAATGTGGGCCAGGATTTAGATCTTTTGCAATATAGCATATTAAAAGCCTGACCTTAAGCTACAGAAAACATACTGTTTGTAAGACACCGCCGTTTTACTAAATGCAGGTGGACGTTGTCTAAAACAAGTACAACAGGGATTTGTCAGGCTGAGTTTGTAAGAGTTATTTTGGCCCTCCATTAGAGTGCAGAACTGTATCAGTTCTGTCCAAAAAGCTCAATATTTCACTAAGTGATTTCCTAAACTCTGGAAAATAGAGGGTCATAGAATCATAGAGTTGGAAGGGACCACAAGAGTCATCTAGTCAAACCTTCTGAAATGCAAGAATTTTTTGCCCAGCGTGGGGCTCTAACCCACAACAACCCTGAGATTTAGAATTTCATCCTCTATCAACAGAGCTATCCCAAGGAATCAAAGTATTTCCCCCCCCCCTATTTACCTGACAATTGCTAATTAACGTGTTTTTGGTTTTGCATTAGTGGCTTTGCATTTGTGGTTGGCTTTAAACAATAATATAGGGGACCTTAGTATGAAGGATATATAATAAATCCAAGAAAGGCAACATAAAGGCTGCTTCCTGATTAATTAGAGGAATCTTTTTACTCACCTAAGTTTTATCCCAGTTAGGTTAACTGACTAATTGTTTAAACTTTTGAGTCCTAATAAAAGTGCGTGCCAGTGTTCTGGAAGATGCTCAGGTTCAGACTTTGGAGAACATCCAGGGTGTTTTACACCAGTTGATGTTTCTGAACAGTCATCTAGGGCAGCCCTGAATAACCTTATTGCAGTTGTCTAGGGACCCAGGTGGCGCTGTGGTTAAACCACAGAACCTAGGGCTTGCCGATCAGAAGGTCGGCGGTTCGAATCCCTGTGATGGGGTGAGCTCCCGTTGCTTGGTCCCAGCTCCTGCCAACCTAGCAGTTCGAAAGCACGTCAAAATGCAAGTAGATAAATAGGAACCGCTACAGCGGGAAGGTAAACGGCGTTTCCATGTGCTGCTCTGGTTTGCCAGAAGCGGCTTTGTCATGCTGGCCACATGACCTGGAAGCTATACGCCGGCTCCCTCGGCCAATAATGCGAGATGAGCGCGCAACCCCAGAGTCGGTCACGACTGGACCTAATGGTCAGGGGTCCCTTTACCTTTACCTTTAGGTTCAAAGCTTTAAAGGCAGAAAAAATGGCTGCCATGTCTGCATCTAAATCCACTGGATTCTTCTAATTTTTGTTTCTACATATTGTTAAGTCCAACAAGCAGGAGCACACATATTTTTGGAACCTAGCTTAAGAGAGATCTGCCTTCTCTAGCAATTTTCAGCTTACAGTCGCCTCCACACAAATGTGAAAGGTACACTGGGTAACCACAAAGGGCATGAGGCAATGAGAAATCCTGAAACTACTGCAGGGTGGGGTTGAATGACTGCTGCTTAATGGATCTTTAATAGCCTCCATTTAAATTTGGACCAAAACATCTCCGGGAAACGAAACGAGATCATTATCCACATGGTTGTTAGTTTAGGCTGGAGGCTGACCATAGTTTCTTCAGTTGAAAGCAGCTTGAAAGAGGGAAGCAAAACTTTCCCCAAACCACTTCCAACTTTCTTTAAAGCAACAAGCTGCCTCTGGCATCGTGTGTGCACAGAGTCCATTGTTGTTGTTGTTGTTTAGTCGTTTAGTCGTGTCCGACTCTTCGTGACCCCATGGACCAGAGCACGCCAGGCACTCCTGTCTTGCACTGCCTCCCGCAGTTTGGTCAAACTCTTGTTCGTAGCTTCGAGAACACTGTCCAACCATCTCGTCCTCTGTCGTCCCCTTCTCCAACATCAGGGTCTTTTCCAGAGAGTCTTCTCTTCTCATGAGGTGGCCAAAGTATTGGAGCCTCAGCTTCAGGATCTGTCCTTCCAGTGAGCACTCAGGGCTGATTTCCTTCAGAATTGATAGGTTTGATCTTCTTGCAGTCCATGGGACTCTCAAGAGTCTCCTCCAGCACCATAATTCAAAAGCATCAATTCTTTGACGATCAGCCTTCTTTGTGGTCCAGCTCTCACTTCTATACATCACTACTGGGAAAACCATAGTTTTAACTATACGGATCTTTACAGAGTCCATACCCTCCAACATTTGTCCCATGAAAACAGGGATGTCCCATTCCATAATGATAATTTATAACCCCACACATCTTACTGGGTTGCCCCAGCCATTCTGGGCAGCTTCCAACATATATTAAAACATAATTAAACATTTAAAAAACTTCCCTAAGTATACAGGATTGCCTTCTGACGGCTTGGGGGCTGAATAACTCCATACCCTCCAATATTTCTCCAATGAAAATAGGGACATCCTAAGGAAAAGTAGGACATTGTGGGCTCAAATCAGAAACCAGGGTAGCTTCACTCAGTCAGGGATGTCCCTGGAAAACAGGGACACTTGGAGGGTCTGAGAGTCTGATGAGTGACCCCACGAGCAGTGGACAACCTTTTTGTGTATTTAAAGGAACAGTCAGTTGTTCTCTGTGCTCTTGTTCTTTCCCAGGCCCGGCTCGCCCATTGACTCTAGTGGCGCAATGGACCACGGCGCCTGGGCGATCAGGGGGTGCTGAGGGGCGCCCCAGCAAGTGGGGGAGCTTCGCGGCGGCCTCCCTTTTCCCTCCACCAGCCGCACCGTGAGAGCAGGGAGGGAAGCGAGCGGAACAGGGGCACTAGGACCCTGTTCCCCTCTGCAGCGCCAGGGTCATCCCTCACCCCGGCGCTGCGTTTCATTGGTAGAGGTGACGCCACATGGCAGCACCTCTACCAATGAAATGCAGCACCCTGTTGGCGGGAAGGAACCCGGCGTGGCCCGGCCTGCCCAGGCACCCCGCTCCACTGGGAGAAGGGAGGAAGGCCGCGTGGAGCAGCGGCGCCCCCTCCCCCACTCAATCTGGCGGCATCGGACAGGCAGGCGGCCTCCGGCACAGCGCAGCCCTGCTGTGAGGTGCGGGGGCCGCCGTGAGGCTCCCGTCACCCGGCATGCCAGGTAAGAGTTTTCCTTTTTTTAAAAAAAAGTGTGGGGGGGGGGCGCCCGACGGATCCCTGCACCAGGGCACCCAATGACCTTAAGACGGCCCTGTTCTTTCCTTCTTGGCCGCCCCATTTCCCCCCCCCCCCATTCTGATGCCTTCTCTTTCTTTCCTTCCCTTTTGGGCAATATTACAGATGTCTACTCTACTGCATGTTGCTGAGTTAGCCAAGAGTTGCAAGGTCACAGGAGGACAGGTGGGATCAGATGGGCTTATGATTTATTTAATAATGGGACAAAGGGTTGTTTCAATAAGTCTTTTGAGCTGTGCCTCTCTGCCCCGCCCCCGTCTCCTTTGAGTCTTTAAACCTGTGTTTATTTGTTTTTTTTAAAGGAACAGACAGATTAATGGAGACCAAGGCTATCAGTGGCTCATAACCTCTGTGGCTGTATTGTATTCCAGTTGTCAAGAATCACAAGTGGGGGAATGGCTGCTGCCTTAGGCATCTGGTTGGCCAATGTGACAACAGGATGCTCGACTACATGGGCCTGGGGGCTTTTCCTATCTCCAAGTAGACAAAACTGCCCATTTATGGCTTCTGGCCCTCTCCCTGGAATTCTGGCTAGGCAGGAAGACTCACCAAACAGGAGATGCAGGTGGGCATCTTGTTGAAACAAGCTCCCTTTAGACATGTTTTGGAAGAAACGGAATAGTTTTTGAACTGACAGTACTAGATGCGGGAAGGAGAGGCTTGGCAAAAGCAGCCCGGTGCATTCCAGATTTGTCGGACGCCACTAGGGCTTGCAGCACTTACTGACTCAGTGGTCTGTGCTCTCTCCAAGCTTTCGGCTTTGTCCCAAACATTCATCCGCCATCTGGTACGTTTAACAGTCCACTTTTCAAGTCCACCCTGTGCTCTAAAGGGGGGGGGTCTGATTCAGAAGCAGTAGGACCGCCAGTGGTGGTTTTTCATGCTGCCTCTCCTCCCCTGCCTTTTAACAGCGAAGCTTTGCCCCTCAGTGCCCGCGAAAGCTTCACCTGCACAATGTCTGCTTTTCAAAAGGCAAGACTGGTTTACTACTGTATAGCTGTGAAAAATCTCTATGTGGGACAAGAAGCTACAATTAGAACTGGATATGGAACAACTGATTGGTTCAAAATTGGGAAAGGAGTACGACAAGGTTTTATATTGTCTCCCTGCTTATTTAACTTATATGCAGAATTCGTCATGCGAAAGGCTGGACTAGATGAATCCCAAGCCGGAATTAAGATTGCCGGAAGAAATATCAACAACCTCAGGTATGCAGATGACACAACCTTGATGGCAGAAAGTGAGGAGGAATTAAAGAACCTTTTAATGAGGGTGAAAGAGGAGAGCAAAAAATATGGTCTGAAGCTCAACATAATAAAAAAAAAACCAAGATCATGGCCACTGGTCCCATCACCTCCTGGCAAATGGAAGGGGAAGAAATGGAGGCAGTGAGAGATTTTACTTTCTTGGGCTCCTTGATCACTGTAGATGGTGACAGCAGTCACAAAATTAAAAGACGCCTGCTTCTTGGGAGAAAAGCAATGACAAACCTAGACAGCATCTTAAAAAGCAGAGACATTACCTTGCCTACAAAGATCCGTATAGTTAAAGCTATGGTTTTCCCAGTAGTGATGTATGGAAGTGAGAGCTGGACCATAAAGAAGGCTGATCGCCGAAGAATTGATGCTTTTGAATTATGGTGCTGGAGGAGACTCTTGAGAGTCCCATGGACTGCAAGAAGATCAAATCTATCCATTCTTAAGGAAATCAGCCCTGAGTGCTCACTGGAAGGACAGATCGTGAAGCTGAGGCTCCAATACTTTGGCCACCTCATGAGAAGAGAAGAATCCTTGGAAAAGACCCTGATGTTGGGAAAGATTGAGGGCACTAGGAGAAGGGGACGACAGAGGACGAGATGGTTGGACAGTGTTCTCGAAGCTATGAACATGAGTTTGACCAAACTGCGGGAGGCAGTGCAAGACAGGAGTGCCTGGCGTGCTATGGTCCATGGGGTCACGAAGAGTCGGACACGACTAAACGACTAAACAGCAACAATAGCTGTGAACCCAAGCTGTAACACTTTACATGAAATCATAATCAGAGCAAAAGGGGGGGGGAGGAAGGAAAGGCTAAGAAGAAAGACCCCAAAGTAGTAGGAACACACCTAATCCCCATGGCCCCATGGCAATTTCCACTTCAATAAAAAAAAGGTCATTGCCATGCAGTTGTGGATTGTGAAGAGTGTAGCCATGACCCTCATCCCTGTTGCAACAAAGAGCCCTTCTCTCATCTCCCCAAGCATCACTTGACACATTGTTGATTAGGATATGGAAATTTCTTAGAGCATTTTCTGTCCCCATGTGGTGGTCATCATATGGAGGGGGTCTTATCCTATGGAGAAGTGGGACGCAATCTGTCAGGGCACTGCCCAGCGAGACCTTAAGGGTAGAGAGGAAGGAGGAGGAAGGAGGAGGCTAGGCAGGAACGGCTGGGAGAAAAAGGACAGGAAATAGCAGTAGGGGAAGGAGAGGGGTTGGCAGGAAGTAGACGGGGAGTGCAAGGGCCGGAAGATGCTGAGCAGGAGCCTCAGCACCGCTCCATCAGCTCGGGTACAGAGGGGGAGATTACGCAGGTTCCCTCAGCCAGGGAGAGGCGAGAGTGGAAACGTAAAACACAGAGGCGGAGATTAGTACTGCCTAAGCTTTTATGTTGGAAAAGAACCCGCCAAAAGTTACTTCCTGGATCTGAGTCAGACAGTACAGATGGGTGAATGATGTCTGCTGCTTTGTACATATGTAATGTTATAGAAAATTATACGGTGGGGGGGAGAATCAGGACACCATTATTAATGAACAGAGAGGGGTGACTGAATTTGACAGCTGCAATACCCAGAATCCTGTTCAACGCCATCTTCCCCGTCTCCGCTCCGCTTCAAAGACCCTCACCCCTCCTGCTTGGACTCAACCCTGCCTTAAGGAAGGCTTAAGGATCAGCATATGCACACATTTCCCCATGACTAGCAATTTGGGAGCCATAATTCCCCATCAATGGTGCCAGACTGCTAGCCATCTC